>NC_077224.1:1610876-2210876 GCF_024763615.1 Phlebotomus papatasi
AAGCCCGGAAGACTTCCTATTTTACTTCAAAACGTTTCGAACATCAGTTACACGGTCCTAAAATTCTTTTTTAATATTTTTTTTTAATTCAATTTTGAACTAATTTCCAAGGCTTCGAAGTATATTACTAAGAACGATTTACGAAAGTAAAAGTACTTGAAAAATAAAAAAAAACTGATAATTTTAATTTAAAATCATTTAAATGTCAAAATATTCAAACATAAATAAACAAAGCTTTCGAAAAGGGAGAATTTATGCGCTGAACTATAAGCAAAGATGCACTGGGTTAAAGCTCAGAGAGGGACTTTAGTTTCGTAATCTAAGTTTGTAATTAAAATCCCCCTGTTTAAATGCCCCAAAAAGAGAAACTTCGAACTAAAATATCCTAGTTTAAAGGGGGCTTAGAGGTATTAAGAGGTATTAAAGGTCTTAAGGGATCTTAAAGGTCTTAGAAGGCCTTCAAAAGTTATAAAAGGTCTTAAATGCCCTATGAAGTCTTAAAGATTGTAAAAAATCTTAAAGATCTTAAAAGGTTTTATATATCTTAAATATCTTAAAAGATCATGATAGGTCTTAAAAAGGTCTTAAGTCTTAAATGTCTTTAAAAATCTCAAATGCTCTTAAAAGTTTTAAAGATCTTAAAGGACTCACATGTCTTAAAGGTCTTAAAAGATCTTAAAAGGTCTTAAAGGTCGTAAAAGAACTTAAACGGCCTTAAAAGCCTTAAGTTTTAAAAAGTTTTGAAGGCATTAAAAGGACTTAAACGACCTTAAAGGTTTTAAAACCTTAAAAGGTCTTGAAAGGTCAAAAATGTTCTAACAGGTCTTAAGATCGTAAAAGGTCTTAAATGTCTTAAAAAGGTTTAAATATCTTAAAGGTCTTAAAAGTCATGATAGGTCTTAAGAGGTTAAAAGTCTTAAATGACTTTAAAAATGTAAAATGCTCTTAAAAGTTTTAAAGGTCTTAAAGGACTTACATGTCTTATAGGTCTCAAAAGGTCTTAAATATCTTAAAAGAACTTAAACGGCCTTAAAAGTCTTAAGTTTTAAAAAGTTTTGAAGGCATTAAATGGTCTTAAAAATCTTAAACGACTATAAGCTTTGAAAGATCATAAAAGGTATTAAATATTCTAACAGGTCTTAAAGGGTCTTAAAGGTTTTAGAATGCCTTATGTCGTAAAGGGTCTTACTGATCCTAAAAGGTCTTAAATGCCCTATGAGGTCTTAAAGATTGTAAAAAATCTTTAAGGTCTTAAAAGCTTTTAAATATCTTAAATGTCTTTCAAAATCATGAATGTTCTTAAAAGTTTTAAAAGTCGTAAAAGGTCTTAGATGTCTTTAAGGATCCTGAAGGCATTGAAAAGTCATAAAAGGCCTTACTGATCTTAAACGGTATTAAATGTCCTAAGAGGTCTTAAGTTCGTAAAAGATCATAAAGGTCTTAAAAAGTTTTAAATATCTTAAAGGTCTTAAAAGGTCATGAAAGGTCTTAAAATGTGTTAAGTGTCTTAAGTCATAAATGTCTTTAAAAAATCTCAAATGCTCTTAAAAATCTTAAAGGTCTTAAAGGGTATTGAAAGGTCTTAAACGGCCTTAAAAGCCTTAAGTTCTAAAAAGTTTTGAAGGCATTAAAAGGACTTAAAAAGTCTTAAACGACCTTAAAGGTTTTAAAGGTCTTAAAAGGTTTTGAAAGGTCAAAAATGTTCTAAAAGGTCTTAAAGATCTAAAAGATCCTAACAGCTCTTAAAGCATCTTAAGAGAACTTAAAGATCTTAAAAACTAAAAAATTGCGTTAACTCTTTCCGGACCGCAGCATATGCTGCAAGCCAATTTCACAATTTTTAATCAAAAATATGTAAGCTCAGGAATTAATTGAGGTCCTACAAAAAATATCTTACATTTGGACATTCTTATAGTTTGTAATCATCCACAAGAATCGGATTTTTATCAGTTCTGAATAATTAAAAAACATTGTTTTTCATAGAATATTCATATGCTTCTTTGGGTACTCAGAGTCCCAAAAGAGACGAAAGAGTTTTTTTTTTTTTTTTTTTTGCCCACCCTACCTTAGGTCTTATGAGACGAAAGAGTTAATGAACCACTAAGCCTATCCTGTGGTAAAATTTTAAAGCCTCAGTTTCTTTTATCTCACAAAAAATCGGAGTTTGAAATTTTAGTCCTCTCGCATTTGCCCTAGGTATTCCCACTTTGGCAAACAATATAAAGAAAAAGATGTTTAAGTTAAGGAAAGAATTGATATCTCACTTACCTTACGACAGTCGATGGGATTGTTCTGCTGGGAGATTTCCTTTTGGTGGACTCACGCTCGCTGTAGGGCCTAGTGAGGATTCTATGCTTTAGAGAACCCTCCTTGCCCGATGGCACTTTGAAGCTGACGCTGTTCTTGGACTCCTTAGGAGTGCAGAAGGCGTTGGACACCGTTGGGCTCTTTTTCAGTATTGAAGCACCAGCAGGCGTCTCGGCGGGCGGTGGCTGAAGGTTCGCCGTTGGCGAATATGGCACAGCCGACAGGAAGGGCGCCGTTGGATGGTAATCCAGCTGAGGGGCAATGTAGGTGCCATGTGCACTCCGAGGCGGCGCCAGCGAATGCAGAGGATACAGGGCAGAGCGCCCATACAGTTGGGCTGCTGCGCTACGTCCGTAGAGACCTGGGTAGCTGAGGGGTTGGGAGAATGTGGCGGAGGTGTCATAGAGTAGCGGCGGCTGCTGTGATACCTGAGGTGGTGGCAGTGTATCCATCTTGGGTGAATTACTGCCTGATCCAACGGCCAGATTCACCGGACCCGTCTGCTCGATGTACTTGGATCGTGGAGACGTGGCCAGAGCACTCCTCGACGACAAATTGCCATTGTACCTAAACGCAAAATAAAATAACAAAAATCCTCTTTCAACTGCGCAACAGAAGGATTCAAAGCAAATAAATTTCCTGGAAATTTCTAAATAGAAATTACACCAAACGCTCGAGAAATTTTTTTTTAATTGGCACTCAAAAAGCATATTTCTCAACAGGGCTTTCACCCCCAAGGACATGAAAATCATCTTATCTTATATTGAAACTCCTGTGATTGCCCCCATTCCCTCTTTCACAATAAGATAAAATTACCTTTTCCGGAAAATCAATTCTACCCTGGCAACATCACATGATTAATATAATATGATGGAGAAGTATTTTGTTACGCTTCGGAAGAATCCTTCCTTTGAGGATTTTACAGGAAAAAAAAGGTCCGTTTTAATCCTAGGGATTTACTAGAATTTTTCTGATAGAGAAACACTCATATTTTCTAAACAGTTATTGAAAAACTGATGCTTGTGAAATAACATAACATTAGGTACTCTTTCATTTGGTAGAAGTTTTAAAATGATTGCATTTGGTTTTATACCAAAACTAAAAAAAACCGCTTAAGAAAAAATATACCATATTCTTGTACGGAAAATGTATGAAAATGCTCTGCCCTGTTTGGCCCAAATTAGTAATGAATCGGGAAAGTATTCGTAATTGATTTAGGATTCAAGTCTCTTGATCACGAGTTAAAGCAGCTTTTATCTTTACTGGTTTATATCTTTACGAGTTTTTATCTTTACTGGTTCAGGATTGATTCATAACGCACTTGCATTTTGAAAATTATCGATTCAAAACCGACTGGAACTGATTCAGGCTTACGAGAATTTGTCATATCGGAGACAGCCAAAATCCCGAAAGGGACAAAATTCCGAAAGGGACAAAATTCCGAAAGGGCCAAAATCCCGAAAGCGAAAATTCCGAAAGCCACAATCCCGACCGCCAAAATCCCGAAAGGGACAAAATTCCGAAAGGGCCAAAATCCCGAAAGCGAAAATTCCGAACGCCACAATCCCGACCGCCAAAATCCCGAAAGGGACAAAATTCCGAAAGGGCCAAAATCTCGAAAGCGAAAATTCCGAAAGCCACAATCCCGACCGCCAAAATCCCGAAAGGGACAAAATTCCGAAAGAGCCAAAATTCCGAAAGCGAAAATTCCGAAAGCCAAAATCCCGAACGCCAAAATTCCGAAAGGACCAAAATCCCGAAAGCGAAAATCCCGAATGTTCAAAATCCTCATAGGGACGAAATTAAATATACGGAGGATATGTACAATAATTTCCCAAGACACAGAAAATTTCCCTTTGCCTCCAGCAAACGCGGGTGCAATCGTGGGAGTAGCTATGACGCTTTTAAAAATTCGGAATTTTGGCTTTAGGGATTTTGGCCGGGACCCTTGTCAGAGATTCCAAGACCTTTCCAACGAACTAATATTTGTTCAAATTTGTTAACAAATAAACTCTCTAGCGTACTTTTAAATTTTGACCTTCAAGACCATTATTAAGAATAATCCAAGGTCATTTTTAAATGTTATTTTTTTTGCACAAAAATGAATGATAGATCTTGTTTTCGCTTGTTTTTAGTCGGGAAAAGTAATTTTGAAACTTTCCAATAGCGTAAAACATGTCATATTGATTAAACTGTTAAAAGCCTTTTTGCAATAATTTTTAGTTTTTATGCGATGATGACCCAAGGTCACTTACGTATGCCATTTTAGGACAAAAGCATCAGAACATAACCAGACTAAACAGCAATCATCATTTTACAATAAAATTTCGGTGGAAAAGTACATTTCTACACTGAAAAGCAACACTGTTAGAGGCAAAAAGCTCTTTTGGCCTCTAACAACAGAGGATTTTTGACTCTTGGGGTACCTTAAGAGGCATATAGGGCGGATATATTGACAAATTTGACAATTATCTGATAGAACCTAGTCATTTTTCTTGGTTCCTAAGATCCATCGCCACTAAGACTTTAATTTTTCCCTTATTTTCATTCGTTAAACATTTTTCCTATGAAATTTCGGTAAAAATTAATGCAAAACTTTAGAAAATGGAACTTAATTTATTAATTATAACTTAAAATGAAATTATTAAAAGATATTAACCTAAATTTGGTCAAAAATAAATACCCTAGCACTCAATTTATTGAGTGGAATTATACTTATTTCCACCACTGTAGCCGACTTAACCCGATCAACCAAAATAACTTAGAAGTATTATTACCGATTTCCGAAAAAAAATTAATTATCGGTTCATAACTAATTGAAAACGGTTTAGTCTTGTCCGAAATTCCAAGACCTTTCCAACAAATCAACTAAAAGCGATGAAAATTTTGTTTAGGACCGTCAATTCCTATCGAATAATTTAAAATTTGAATAGAGTTTAGAGGGACATTTTTACCTGACTTTGGGCTGTGGTCTAGCAAATTCCGCCGCCGACATATTAGCCGGCGGGGTGTTTAGGGGCGGAAATGATGAGATCGGATGGCAATTGGGCACGAGAGCCGTAACCGTGGGACCCACAAATGGATGTGTGTACGCCCGACTGGGCCCCAGGTGACTCTCTACGGCTGATAACATCGGCCGTCGTTCCAAATCCTCCTCAGCGACCACAGTCGCACGTCCTCCACCAGCCACACTTTCCCGATGATGCCTGATGGTGATGGTGGTTCTGGCAGTGACACTGGCGAATGCACACGTCGCATTCGTGACACAATTTCAGCACAGGACTTTTCCGGCACCCAATATCTGCTCATTCAATTGTCCCCAAAGATCTCTTCCAGTGTCAAGCAAATCCTCATGTATGACTCTAAAAAAAAAAGAAAGAAAAAGAATGTGTTAACGGAATCATTTTCATCGATAAAAAATTTATTACTAAAACAGAATATTTTCTCCATTTTTCCTCCCAATACACACACTTTCAATGACTTTCTCCGCACCCACTTCTGCTTAATTTTCCAGTCATAGCTTCAAGGTCAAGGTGACAACAACACTACACACACACAATTGGGAAAAATTCAAGAGGTATCAATAGAAATAGAGAAAATCTATGAAAAAGTCATCGAAGTTCGTCTCGTGACTAAATCCACATTTTCTGTTATCATTTAATGTATTTTTCTTAACATCTCAAGAAGAAAGAAACACCAACACCTTGACTGCCTTTTAGATAAAGAATCCAAAGAAAATACACGGCAAGAGAATTATTCCTGCAGATAGAGCCAAAAGAACAGTTGCAGAGAGACTGCTGAGGAAAACCCAAAAAATATTTGGCTCAGACACACCAAAAGTCTTTTTCAATTAAATAATGTACGAGAACTAACAAGAGATATTTTATCATACACGATAGGAGGAAAATCAATTTTTTTTTTCTGAGGAAAACGAATTGTGTTAGATTTCCCACCTAAAGAAGAAAATAAGCACCCAATTTCATTGATTTTCCATTTAAGACACATAACATTATATATGGAAGTATCATTATTGTATTAACTTTATTAGCATTAATAACGTATCGATTTACCCTGTGAAATGATGGCAAATCGATTATTACAGTCATTTCCCTTTTTAGTGCGACCACTGCTGTCTTAACATTACCTAAAGCCTCCGCGACAAAGCGACAAAAACATCCCTTTAATAGGTTTTTTCCCTTATGCAGGGAAACTGTGTGAAATTTCGGACAGTTTGCAATACCGGACATCTCTTTAATTTCTCAAAATTTCATAAACTTTTACGTTTCTCTCTGCAAATGAGGGGTCGTAAAAAAATCCTTGAAAACATTCCGGAAGAGCAGGGGACTTCAAGAAACCTGCTGTCCGATTTAGAATACCAAGCAATATTTAACCCTCCAACGGGTAAGACCTCACAACGGGGTCTTCACAAAAATCACATTTACAGCGACAATAAAGGTTTTATTTATTTAAAAGTACTATAGTGTTCTCGGTAATAGTCTTATAAACATATTTTGAAAGTTTGATCTCATTTTGACTTTTCGTTTTGTTGCTATTCCCAGTTTTGTGTGACAGGTAAGAGAAAAAGCAACAAAAAATATTTGTGCAAAAAAACTCATTTCCAATTTCCATAAAAATACCGATTTATTTAAAGTTATCTCACTAAAATAAATTTATTTTTTACTGAAAGATGTCATTTTACTTTATATATTTTATTTAAAAAAATTGAAAAAAAAACTAAAAATGTGAATTTTAGAAGCAAAAAGAGTTTCAAAAAATTTTTATATTTTCTCACCTAGCGCCTAAACTAAAAAAGATAATGAGGAATGGATGGTTTTTCGACTTTATTGGATTATAATTATCCTAGAAAACATTGTTTTAGAACTTTTTTTCGCATATTAAAGAAAACACCGTTAGAGAGTTAAATTTTTATTTAATTTTAAATATATTTAAGAATAATTTTATAGAGAAAATATATGTTGTAACTCTATGAAACACTCTTAAAAACCTTGAAAAAAAACTATCGGAAAATTTCAATTTGTTACAATTCTAGAATTAAGGGGCTTCTAAAAGAAAGATGTCCGAAATTTGGCACAGCTACGAGCGAGATTGTTGAAAAATTTATGGATATTTTCCAGATCCTAAAAATTCAAAGGTCCTTTCTTGCGGTTAAGACAAAAACAAACTTTTAGTGCAAAACGAAGGTCTATAAATTGAATGGGTTCAACAATTGTGAACAATATTAGTTATAAAGTCCATTGCTTCTGAATAGGGTGAAGTCTTTTCTGCTGAATGAATTTTAAAAAGAAGTTTTAAAATATGCCCCTTGACTCTGTTGATATTGCCAAAATTTAATTTTAATTTATATGCCTCCGGTAGGGTAAGGGCTCATAATTTTGTCCAGTTTCTTATTTTGGACACTTTGAGGATAAAATTGGACACTAAAAATAAATTGATTAAAATGATGGATTTTTATCCAATATTTGATGAATAATGAATTCCATCTAAATGTTTGTTCTTTTTGGAAGATTTTAACACTAAATACGTTAAATTCTGAATATGATTTGAGTTAAAATTGCTTTGTTGAAAATTCAGTGTGAGCAATTGCTTACGAGAAATATGACAGAAAGAGTTGGTTAGACATACGCAGAACGATTAATATTGCCTCCGTCACCTTTTAGATCAGGAAAATTTCAAGAAATCTAAATTCGCATTCCTTTCCTTCTCAAACGTTTTGCATATATGCATTTCCTTGTCTATTTTACTCCTTGATAAGGTAAAGTACCCTTACTCGACCGGGTTCCTCTATTCGACCGGTGGGTCAATTTTTGAATATTTGATGGTGAATTTCATCAATTTCTATGAATTTGTCACTGATTCGTATTATTTAAAGAATAATTGACCTATTAATGTTAGATCATACACAAAATATTATAGCAAATATAATTAAATTGAATAAATAAATCTACCGGTCGAATAGAGGAACCGGTCGAATAAAGGGTACTTTACCTTATTCAAATAGAATTTAAAACTAAATTGAATTTGTTGTGACGTTAAAAAGTCGAAGAAGAGTATTATAGAGTGGGATAGTCATGTGCAAAACGCTTGAGACAGAAAGGGATGTGAATAATTTTGATTTTATGAAATTTTATTCATCTAAAAAAATGTGCCGGAGCTATAAGAGCTTCTGCAAGCCCTTTAGATCCGGAAAATTTCATAAACTTAAATCTAAACTGAACTTAAACTCAACTTAAGATACTTAAATCTAAACTGAATTTGTGTGATGCTCATAAGAAGATGAAGAGTATGAAAGAGTGAGATGGATATAATACGATACGTTTATGTAAGAAAAGGATGTAATTTTTGATTTTATAAAACTTTCCTGATCTTTAATTGTGTCTACATACTAAAAGCAATTTTCGTCAAAAATTCCCTTTTTTTAAAAAAAATTCTGACGTTTCTGCTTACAAGGATAGGGGAAATTTTCTATAAAAAGGCATTTTTAAAGAAATTTCTCATAGTAGAGGCCATAAAGTACGACAGAGGCATAAGAATATCCTTTTAAGGCCTCTACAAATTAGGAGCAAATTTCGTTAAAAATTGGATTTTTGACAGAATTTTGACGTTTCCTAAAGGTGTCTACACATTGGAGCTGATTTCATCAAGAATTATTTCAAAAATTCTTGAAAGAAAAAATCCTATTTTTGAAGGATTTTTTGAAAGAGTTTTTGAAGAAAATTCCTCCACATTGGGTTTATTTTCCATCAAATATTTTTGACAGATTGGTATCATTCCCAAGTTCCTTGCTCTTGTAATTGTTTTTCATGATTTTTTTTGTTTCTCTGTTGAAAAAAAGCGAGAAAAGTGTTTGTAAATGTTCCTTTGCGATAATATGTAGTAAATTTATGTGAAAAATTTTCCAAAAATGTGAAGGAAGAATGTTTTTTAGGAGATGTCGTTCCTGGTGGGATCCAACTCAATTTTGAAGGAACATTTCCTCTGATTTTTCTCTAGAACTTTCCGGAAGTTGATGCATCAGTGTATTCCTGAGATGTTCTTCAGTACAGTGTTTTCGTACTCCATGGATTATAACAGTGATAAAAAAGAGGAAATTTTTGGCATATCTATTGACCTTCCGGATGTGTGAATATAACCTCAAAACTTTGTCTTTATTTTCATTTACAAATATTGTGTGATATTCACAACAGAAGAATCCCTGAAACGTCACAAAAACACTCTTCTTTTGCATTTTTGGAAAATTTGCCACAAAAATTCACTAAATTACTAAATCCCAAGGAACTTCACCAAATGCTTTACTCACTTTTTCCAGCAGAAAACAACAAATTTTCATGAAAAGCAATCTTGAATTGTGATGGTTCCCTTCAAGAATTCTGTCAAAAATGACTGATGAATTTTATTTCAATGTTTAGCAGGTAATTTCTTTCAAATTTTTTTTGATGGAAATTACCTTGAATTGAATATTATTTTTGAAAGAAATCCCTACACATTAGACAAATTTTCTTCAAAAACCGAAAATGTGAGCAGGCAATTTCAATGTGTAGCAGGTAATTTCTTTCAAATTTTTTTGATAGAAATTACCTTGAATTTGATATGATTTTTGAACGAAATTGCCTAGACGAATTTTCATCAAAACCCGATCTATTCGTCATAAATTCATAACAATGTGTATAGGCAATTTTTTTATGTAGGGGGAGGTGGGGCTATTTTGAGCTGTGGGGCTAGATTGTTATACGGCTTTTTCGCCTATTTCTAAATGAAGCTGGTACTTACAAATATTTTATTTAGATCCACAATTATTTTGTCTATCGAAATTACATCATGTTAAACCCCAGTTTCCTTTAGAAATATGCGAAAAAATCGTATAACAATGTAGCCCCACAGCTCAAAGTAGCCCCACCTCCCCCTACTCTTGAAGCTCATTTTTGACAGAAATTTTGTCACAGAACAATTTTCATCAGAAAAGAATCATTTTTGACAGAATTTTGACGTTTCCACCTACAGCATTGCAGGCGATTTCCTTCAAAGTAAGCATATTTTGACGACAATTGCTTCCAAATGTACAGGCATTTAACCTTAGAGCTTTTACCATCTAAAATATTCTGTCATTTCTTCGGATTATGCCAAATACATAGCTTCAAAATATTCAAGAATTCTTTATTATTTTTATAAGTTCTTCCTAAAGATCTGCAGAAATTCTAGGCCGACCCGCCAACGCTCTTCACTGACCAAAGAAATTTTACACTGAGAAAAAAAGAGGGTGCGATTAACTTTTTTTTCTCGTAACTTTAACACTTTTTAGGTGTAAAAATATATCAACATTTTTTAATGTTAATTTTACACCTTTTTAAGTGTAAAATTAACATGAAAAAGGGTAACTTTAACCCCTAATACACCTAAAAAGGGTAATATTTACACCGATTTCGGATCAATACTGCAGGGTAAAATAAACATTTCCGGAATGTTATTTGGACTTTTTCGGATTTCTCTCAGTGTAGTACTAACCACTTTACTTCTAACCACTTTAACGTAATTTGTATTTGTAACCTTATAGCCCACCCAGAAGTCTTCGCTCCAAAAATATAACCCAACAGAGATGTAATTACTAAGTGAAAGTATATGGCACATACAATTTAATCGATAAACCTTAGCCCTCACCTTGAAATTTTTAATACTTCTACATGACATCCAGAGTGTTTTGCGTGGACAGAGGTAGGAAGAATCTTAGAAAAGAGATAAGATACCTTTTCAAGAGCTCTACTACTGGAGTTTCAATGTTCATTCATTGTTTGTAAGAAATGTGGAATATTTTTCTGAGTTATTCTATATACCGCACTTTGATAAGAAAGATAAGGGGAGAACCCACTTGCAAACAAAATATCACCTTGATAGCGTTTATTTTTGACTAATAAATTTCTTCCAGACATCACGTTATATCAAAATACCAAAAATTTTTGCCTTCATCTTGACCATCCTCCAATGACCAATCATCAACTCCCACAATCAGTACATTTGCGATGGAAGATTTTCAAAAATCAATCATTCTCAGATGACGTCAAAATTTCAAAGTAACAAAAAAAATAAATAAAGTACAAACATTAATCTTTATCTAATCAATGTGAAATCAACACACAGATCACAATCAACCTTTTGCCACTCTCATTCAACTAAAGCGAGAAGAGCACCTTGAATAAATTTTTTTACCTCTTGGGATTTTATAATAAAATCTTTATTGTGCGGCAACTTTTTTTTTATTTTGTAATGCCAACACACCCACCACACACATTATACAATTTACAGCTGATAAGATTTTGCTGCTTAATTAAATGAAAACACCACATAAATTCACTTTGAAGTGTCATGAGGGAAAAGGGGGAAAATTTTCGAACAGAAAAGTGAGTGTACAGTGTACATAATGTAGAAGAATCCATACATTCCATATTCCATCATTCATTATCAAAATATAAGCACCCAAAATTTCAATTCATTTTTCGTATAAACACTTTAGAGGCAAGTGGAAAAAGAAAAAGAAGGTGCAAAATAAAACATTATTCACTCATTTATCTGTTGCCAAGAAGACTGGATAGAAATTGGCAGACCTTGTCATGTACACGAGGTTCTATTGTGGGACTTTTATCTGAATTAAATTTGGCATTTATGGATTTTATATGGAAACCTTTTATCATCGGGCTCCAATCATACAAAAGTTCATTGAATGTGATGTTATGCAAACTGCTACAACATCATATCGTATATCGTAATACATTATAAATCTAAAAACGTATTTTGATTAAAATTCGGGTAAGTGTGCCAAATTCCGGCCAGCTTGCAATTCCGGCCATCTTTTTTATTCCTCAAATTTCCATGAATTTTTAGTTATTACATACTCCAGAGATTATACAATGCAAAAAATAACAAAAATTGTATCTTCGACAAACGAGATGACGTGAAAAAGACATTGGAAGAATTCCCGAAAGGCAAGGATCTATGAGAATGAAGGTGGACGAAGTAGGCCACCAAAGCTATGTCTATATTTTTATTCATTCTAAAATGTATTAAGAATGATTTTAGAATAAATAAAGACGGTAAACTGTCTACAAGGTTCCAAGCAACACTTCTTAAGAAGAAGGAATAAAAAAATCAATTTGTATTAAAAATATTACATTTCAAACTTAAGACTTTGGCGCTTGCATGCAACTATGCCGAAATTTGGCATACTAATCCTAAATCCCCCAAATCAGCAAGATAATAAATTATGCTACTACAGAATTATCAAATTCCATATTATTTATATAATTTTTATTAAATATTGCTATTTGTATACTATATTGCTATTATTGCTATGATTGGGAGACAATATGACAGATGTCCGCTTCGTAATCCGGATGGATTTTTTAAATTTGTTCAACGTCTTGAAAATATAATACAAGATCTTTTTTTGTAGAATTAGAATAAAAGTTTTAAAGAAGATTAAAAATACATAATTAGAGAATTCTATGCTATTATACTTCATTTATTAAACAAAAACCAGTGATAAGCCCAGATAAGCTTATGGTAGCTGAGATTCTTTACAGGTGACCTCGAAATGCGTGCAACTCGGGGTGCTTGCAACTCGGAATGCGTGAAAATTCGATTGTAAGTTGAATTTTGGGGGTAAAGAATCGCGTCCAGTAAACTGTTCTCGGCAGTCGAAATGGATGAAATTGGCTCGACGCGATTCTTTACCCCCAAAATTCAACTCACAATCGAATTTTCACGCATTCCGAGTTGCAAGCACCCCGAGTTGTACGCATTTCGAGGTCACCTGTAAAGAATCTCAGCTACCATGAGCTTATCTGGGCTTATCACTGGTCATTTTCTATTTTAAATAGTCTGAGTGGGGAAGACCAACAAACGAAAAAAAAGTTCATTGAAATCGGTTAATAAACATAAGTGATAGAGTCCGGTCCATATGGGTATAGTAAGGGTCAGGGTACAGTGGGTTGGGGTAGAGACGGATGGGGCCCATTATTAGAAAGATCGTGCTCTCAAATACAATATAGGCTAAAATTTCATCGAAATCCCTTTATAAATACAGAAAATGCAGTCCGGTCAAGACATTTTTGATTATAGTTCAGGTCAGGGAACATCAAGGGAGGAGTACGACCCACCGTTGGAAAGGCCTCGACTCCAGCTACAACATATTAAAATTTAAAGAAAAAACATCGTCTAGTTTTCGAAATATTCGAAATCGATTAATCGAAAATCGATTTTTCGAATAATCGGACCTTCGATTAAATCGGATAAAATTGGGGTGTCACAAGGGTTGTAAAACACTAAATTTCTTTGCATTCCGATAATTAAAACCGGAGATATGACCATTCAAAAATTCAATTTTTGACCCCCTCTAGCTCAGGTCAGGGGGGTCGGAGGGGTTGAAGTTTGGTATTGATCGAAAGCTCTTAGGCCCAGCTATAACATACTAAAATTTGAGATCGATCGATGCCATAGGGGCTGAGTTATCGAAAAAAAAACAAAATTTGGGGGTGTTCCAAAATGTCGGAAGGGGGGTGGGGGGGGGGTGGATTTGACATCATCAACTTCTAGCGGCCCAATGACTTTTAACCTTTGCCGAAAACCGCTTGTCGATATCTCTTTCCGTTCTCTCTCCAGAAGTCGAAATGTAACAGACGGGACGGGACGGAACGTCCACGAAAATCGATTTTTGGCGCACATGATTTTCATGATCTATGAGTGTCAAAACGTGTACATCCAAAATTTGGGCCCGATCTGATGAGGTCGGATTTCACCTGTGACTACAAAAGCTGAGATTGTAAAGAATCTCAGCTAAAAGCTTCATTTGCTGGCTAAAAGTACCTCGATCTCCCCTAATCTTAAACAAATGTGTTATTTTAGAACAATATTAAAATTATTCGTGTAATTTTGCAAAAACGTGTAGTTTTTGTGTAGAAAAACCATATCGACTTTAGTAATCACTGAGAGAAATCCTAAAAAGTTAAAATAACATTCCGGAAATGTTAATTTTACCCTGCAGTATTGATCCGAAATCGGTGTAAATATTATGCCTTTTAGGTGTATCAGGGTTTAAAGTTACCCTTTTTCATGTTAATTTTATACTTAAAAAAGGTGTAAAATTAACATTAAAAAATGTTAATATATTTTTACACCTAAAAAGTGTTAAAATTACGAGGAAAAAAAGTTAATCGCACCCCCTTTTTTCACAGTCAGTGATAGAATTGAAAAATCTCTCCACAGCATTAAACATTCTTGCCACTTCTATTGCAAACGTGCGATATATGTAATTGTGTTAAAAGCTCAGTCAGGTAACCTTGAACCTCAACATATTAACCGCAGATGTTAAAATAGCAATAATTTGAATTCAAATGAAACTATAATTTTTTAAATTCGAAATTCCCGGTATATAGTCGCAGACAATGCTCAGGTTTTTACAAAGTGAATTTTCTTATCCAAAAAAAAATCTAAATCACGCCACCGCAGCATTCGTCACAAGAAATCGCGATAAAAAATTCACACTCCTCTCTTTTCACCACCTTTCACCCCCCTTTTTATGGATTTTCCCTGGAGTGCTCTGGCGAATGAAAAAAAAATTGTCTATTGCGATAAGAGTCTCCTTTTACACAAAATTATCGAGATTAGAACTGAAGCTCAATTGTGTGTTTTTTTTTCTCTTTGCACTTCAGGCTGGCACATGGTAGTGGCCGGGAATGAAGGGTGTGGAAAAATCTATTTTAGAAAATATATATAATTCTCTGTGGTGACGTTTGAGAATTTCTAGTGTGGGATCGTTAGAGGTATTCAAAAGAAAGACTCAAGCGAGAAAAAAAAATATATATAGTCTCTCGTACACGTATACACAATTTTACTACAATATCACTCACAGACATATTTCTCGCGCTTTTTCCCTGACACTAACTTCCTCTTTCTCACACTCTATTGCACACCACTGAGCTCGAAAAGGAGAGACACAGAGAGTGAGATGGAAAATTCATTGATAGAATGAGGTGTGTTGAAGTCGCGTATCGCAACACCACAGAAACACCCACTTGAAATGCTACAAAACTCGTAATGTTAGCGCGAGTTGATGCCATTATTATTGTAGAATGCCAATATCATTATGCTAAAATCATTTTCTGCCAACCAGAAAAAAGCACACAAACACATATCAATTCCCCCTTAGAAAACATTAAAAAAGTTACAATAAATTTTCACTATCGCGGATGAAAACATCTCGTGATATATATTTTCTGTCTAAATATTTAGCTGAAAAATAGCTTCGCGTGCAGTGGAGGCGCCTGGTGGTCACGATCTCACTCTCATTTACTTCTACCGCCAATTTTCATCTTCTTGTTTTTCTTCCCCATATTAATGAAAAATCATGTGTTTCACCGCGATAAATTGCGTGAAAATTGACATAAAGACAGATGTGCTGTTTATCCAACCATTTCTCGTAAATCCCAGCCAAAAAGGAAAACCTCCCAAGAGAATCCCAGAAATCAGAAGAAGAAGAAAAAAAAACCATCCTAAACACTCTTTCACAGACATAGCTCCCAATAAAGATTTTTGTCTATGGGAAAAACTGTGGGAGAGAGACAAAATTAGACTCACCACTCACAACTATTTCCTTCCACCCGAAAAACAAAAAAAAAATAAACAAATAAAAGAAGAGTGAAAAAAGAAACAACTAGACACTCTCATACAATTCTTTATGAATGTCAAGTTTGTGTGAGAGACGCCTTTCTATGAATGGAGAGCAGTTTTGTGGGAAATACGACCCCCATTTTCCACTTTCGGTCGCACACAGGCGCAAAGTATGGATTTCCACTGTATATACATTGCACAGTATCACCCCAAAATGAGGCACTCCTGTTGGGTGCATCAGCAACTATCGTAAGGAAAAATATCCTCATTTTACAATTAGGGGAACACCTTGAGGCTTCACTCACAGTCTGGCTACGAATAGGGTAAATTGGTACAAGTTGGACAATGGCAAAAGTTGGAAAATCTCGCTGGGACAAGTTGGACAGTCAATTTTTTCTTGATAAATACAGTACTAAATTTTAATTAGTATATTTTTCTATGTTATAGTTTAATTATTTGGTTCCTTGTGCTGCAAATAAAGTGAAAATCCATTCATATGAATAAGATTTAACGTATAAAATTCTCACCTCAATTGACAGTGTAACTTTTCACCGTCGAAAAAATACATCGATCGGCCATTTTTTCCTAATAAAAACACAAGAAGAGTGACTTTGGTTTTTCGGTTCTGTTGACATTTCTCAATATTTCTGGCAAATTTTAGTGGAATAAAGTGTTTAATCTCGATAGTTAACGGTACGTAATGGTTTTATTTGATATAATTACTAACTGTATGAAGAAAAAGTGCTTATTTGAAGCGTGAGCAAAAGTGACAAGTTGGACATCCGGAGATACGATTGTATTGCAGGGGTTTTCTTTTTATTTCAGATGGGTAAAAAGGCAAATAAATTGAAAAAGTACAAATCCTATACTCAAGACCAAGTGAACAAAGCACTGGAAGCTTTTCGTCAAGGAAAGTCACTAAGTCAGGTGTCAGTGTTATTTGGTGTACCAAGAACAACACTTTTTAATAAGCTGACCGGGAAATGTCCGGAAGAATGCTCTGGGGGAAGGCCTCCTACGCTGCCAAAAGATATAGAAGATGAGCTCGTTGAATGGATTTTAGGATGCAGTGACAAGTGGCATCCTATAACAAAAGATCAAGTCCTCAACACTGTGCAAATTATTTGTAAGAAGTTCAAGATTGTCAACGAGTTCACCGATGGAAGGCCAGGATACTCTTGGTTCAAGAGCTTTTTGAACAGATACCCAGAATTGAGACTTCGTACACCAGAAGCATACACAACCCAAAGAGCTGGTATTACCACTGAGTGGTTTGAGAAAACTCATTAATATTTAAAATCCAAAGATCTTCTGGAACTTCCTCCTGATCGCGTCTTTAATCTTGACGAAACGGGTGTAATGCTTTCGCCCAAAGGTGGACAGGTATCTATTATTATTCTATGGAGTTTTTAAATTCATGTTTGAAGAGGCTATGCAAGAAAAAAAAGAATTAGACTTCAGAAACAGGAAGAAAGGCTCAAAATAAAAGAAGAAAAGGAGCAAAGCAAGAAAATTAAAATATCCAAGAAAAAGATTTAATAAATAATATATATCTAAGCCTTAATGTTTTTTACTTTTTAATTATACACTTTACCCTAGTGGTATAATTGATTCAGTTTGTATGGCATTCAGTAAAAAATCTTGAAACTTGCACAACCTTCCCCTACGCATTGTCCAAATTCCCACGTCCAACTTGTCCCACCCTGTCCAAATTATATTGTTTTGCACTCACGTATTTTTCTTGTATTTAAGAACTTTTCAAACTGTTTTTCAAGAATTTCCATGAAACGGTAATATTCTAGAAGAATCAAGGAGCAAATTTATGTATGTCATCAGGGAAAAATGTATTTATAATGTCTTTAATCTTGTATCAAAGTTCGAGCCTCTGGAAATTGTTCCAACTTATGCAACTTACCCTACTTTATATTTTTCCCATAGGGGGAAGTGGGGCACATTTGAAAATGGGGCACCTTTGAAATTGGGATTTTTCTTACTTCCCTATATATAAGATAAATTAAGCTAATTCAAAACCTGCTCTAAATGGAAATTTTTCGCTACTCCAAATGGAAACGTCATTGTTTTCATGATAAATACAGTACTAAATTATTATATTTATATATTTTCTATACCACAGTTTCATTATTTAGTTTATTTTGCTCTAAATAAAGCGAAATCCATTCATATTCACAAATTTTAATTTGTTAATTTCTCAGAAAAATTAAAAATGTACCATATCACCATCGAATTTTTCAGCGATTGACCATGTTTTCCAATGAAAAACACAATGATGTGACTGTTGTTTATTCATTTTGTATAACATTTATGTCATATTTCTGGCTAATTTTAGTTAAATTAAGTGTTAATCTTTATTGTTAACGGTACGTGAAGTTTTCAAATGAAATAATTACCTATTTCGTGAACAAAACCGTTTTTCTGAAGTGTCTGCAAATGCTTCAAACCGTTTATGCAAATGCATAAACGGTTCTTGCACACTTCTGCCCTAGACAGATTTATGACTCAAGCCGAGAAGAGGCTCAGTGAGAAATGGGAATGTTTAGAAGGCGGTGGCTGCAGAATGACATTTGCAACGTAACGCAATCTTCGAAAACATTGATGACAATAAAATATCAAGCTATCTATCGTCGGTTAAATCAGCCTTTGTCGTAACTTTCTTTTGACAACTTTTCAGGAGACGATATTTTCAGTTCAGCTTTATTTTTCTTAAAAATGAGACCCAAATGTTATACTTATGAGTCAAAATAATAAAAGTGGTACTAATAAACTGTAAGTTAACTCAAAAAAATCTTTATAAAATTATTTTAAAACTGAGATATTGAGATATATGTTAGAAGAAACACAATAAGATTTTATCGTAACTTCCGATAAACGGGAAGCTTTACAGCTCTTACAAGCTGTCACAGGATGGTGGATCCGGTGTATTAGTAAACATGGTAATCTCATGGTAATCTCATGGTAATATTGAAAAAATAAGACTTTTCTCCTTTACCTAATTTTTTACCTTATTCCAAACACGGGTCCATTGATTTATTTAGTGTCTGAATTAAATATGAACACTAATCGTGATACGGTGTTATCTTAGGATATTTTCATCGGGCAACACAACTTAGTGTAACTTTATCTTACAGCGTAATCTTGTGTCATTATTATTCCTTATAGGACAGTATAAATCAATTTACCGAAACGTAACTAATATAGCTTTTACTGCTTCGAAAATATCGTGTTTTAGACGGGTCCCGGTCAAAATCCGGAAAACAAAAATTCCGAATTATTCTACACATTATCCTTCATATTATTTAATCCCTTTCAGAATTTTGAACATTCGGGATTTTGGCTTTCGGGATTTGGTTGCCTCCGGTTTTGGATCAAAATTTAGTCTTTGCCGGAAGGTTTCTTTTCTGATTTAACTTAAAAAAAACTAAAGCACATCTTTTTTTTTAAGAAACTTACCACAAAAAATTGTTATGCAATTAACTGTATCTTTATTAAATTTGTCATTTGACAGAATGACATTTTCCAATTTAAAAAAAAATCTGTCATGAGTATATTTTGACAAATATTTAACTATTCTTCTCTTACAGAGTACCCGTAAAAATTGATTAAAGCACTTCAGAAATGACGATTCTGAGAACTGAGGACTGAAAGACCAAAAGCCATTAAAAGAGCCGATCTACAAGTGCGATGGCTGAAATTGAACGAAACACTCAATAAGCTACAATTGTAGCCAGTAACAATTATTCAATTTGACCAATGCACATAAGTATGATAAAAAAAAAAAACATTTCTTTTTTCAAGGTCAAAAGGTAAATCACTTCAGAACGTTTTTCTTGTGTTGAAATTTCCTAAGGGGTAGATAACTGTCCCGCACACGGTTCACTCGAACGCCGATTTTTTTTTAATTGTGCCGATTTTGTCGATCTCGTGCCGGTCTGCCGCAAGTAAGTTTATAAGATTAGTCTTTCCAGTGCAGTACATTAAAATTTACGAGCATGAACGAACATTATACTTCATGAAAGCGAACTGACACTTAAATCTGCTGATTCTTCGCCAAAATCGTGCCGATCTGCCAATTTTTATTAATGAAACTGGCATGTTCAACATGTTGATCTGTCAGTTTCTGGCTAAATTGTGCCGATCTGTCGATTTCTTAGCGAAATATTTTCAATCTGTGGATTTTTGTCTTCAGATCGGCACAATCTTGCCGATCGCCGCTCACGGTTCACTCTGACTGAGAGCCACTTATTTACCCCTTGAAATTTCCAACCAAACTGTACAGGTTTCAACCGATTATGAATCGGTAACTTCCATTTCTAGGATATTTTTATTTAAAAGTATTCCACAAAATTGAAAAAAAATAAATTGAAGAGAGACCCTAATACAACATTTACTGAAGTGAACAACATTGTAACTTGGGAAAATCCATAAGGGTTGAGCTAACTGACGATGAAAATACTACAGTCATGTGGCCTTGTGTGTGAAAGCACTTTTCCATTTTCAGCTGTTTTACTGGTATTTGTGTGGCGTGTGCAAAAATGAGGGGTGCTGAAAGTTTTGCGCACATCGTACAATTTTCACCCAGGAAGCCACCACATTGAGTATTTTCCAAGTTATACTCTCTCTAGAAAGTGTGTGAAATCAATAAAAGATTTTTTATTTTCTAAAGAAATTTTGAAATTTCTTCAGATTCCAATTAAATTGAGAAATATTGGGTTTGATTATTAAATTCTCCAGTGGACGGTTCGGGAAAGGGAGAGAGTGTAGGCTGGGAAAACTCGCGCATATACAATACTCTTCCATTGATTGCTCAACAGTTTGGGATTTTCCCAGAATGAAGAAAATGTGTGAACCGGGAGAAATAACTAATCCATTTTCATACGCACCCAGCAGAGTGTGGATGACACTCTCTGGAAAATTTATCCATCTCTATTCGACGCCCAGGAACTTTTCCACAAAATTCGCACCCCCCCAAAAATTTTCTCTCTCTCGCACACTCAAATGCTACGGATTTGTACTACACCCACGTAGATAGAAAATTCTCTGTCGTGCCCTTGAGATTGCAAAAAATCAATATTTGCCAAAATCATGACGATATATAACCCCCCTGGCTCAACCCAATACGATTTTGCCTATAAATTTGTATTATATTCCTTTTCGCTATTTCAAATGCCACATTAGCTCAACTGAAGAGAAGTTGCAACTCATACTTTCGAATATACTCCCCACAATGTAAAGCTCACTCACTGGCTGAGGGGGTGGAACTTCTTCTTGAAGAACGTGGAGAAAAGCGTAAAAAAACCCAGGCAAATTGTTACGTCAAGCCATCATTTGTTGGCAGTCTCTGAATGGTGTATGAGGCAAATACGGAGTTGGTAATATTGAACAAATACTGGAGGCTAGAAATGCTATAGGGGAGCTTATAGTATATAGGGGTTGAGATATGGAATGTCACCCAGAAATAGAGTCAACACAAAATTTACTATTGTTTCCTTCAACCTTGAACAGTGGCAGTGTTTTCTAATAAACTCCTTTCTCTCTATTTTTAGTCAACTAATGGGTATTTTTGCATAAATTTACCGTGAAAGATGAAACAACATAAATAGTTGAGAAGAGTCATTCTCAATTTTTCCACCATTTCAAATACAAATTCTTTAACCGTTAGAAAGTTCATAAAGACTTTGAACAAATTCACTCTCTTTCTCTCCCTAAATCTTTTATATAGGTACATTCAAAGAATTTCTAAGCAACTTCTCACGAAATGGAGACGCCTGGTGATAGATCCTTAAGGTACCCACACAGCAAAAAAATATTTTGTAAAATTGTTCGTAAATGTTTGTGAAATCCTATGGAGGACTTACGAAATGCTCGTAAATCATATAACCCACAAACTAGTTTGTAAAATTTTGTACTTTTTCACAAACATTGGCCTCAATTCTGAGACCAAGATCAAGATCAAAATTTCAAGCTGTCAAATATTTCCAAGATCAAGATTTCATATTCTGACACGAAACATTAATGGAACTTAAAATGTCTTAGCTAAGAACCAAGATTTCAAGATTTTCCACACTTAACGACACGTCACTTCTGACAAATATCTTCATTTCTTTGCCGAATTTGTTGAAATCTCACCGTATAAATTAAAAAAATTAATTATATGTTGTATTAAATAATATATTACAATCCACAATCGGGAATAAAAGAAGTGTAAACAAAATTTGTGACATGTGATAAACTCTAAAATGCTTATTCAAAATGTGATTCTTTTGCAGGTATTCTCAGGGTGTTGTACTTCGAAACGTACATCTAGAAATATGTACCATTACGATTAAATTACAAAATCAAATATAGTATTTTTCATAATCATTTTCTCTTTTTGTATCATCTCTTATAGAAATATTCCTCATCAAAAACGATTTCCGCATGAAACTCTTCAAATTGTTAGTATCTTGAAAATTCCAAGCACCTCCGAGAGGTTCTTGGAATTATTTCAAGAAAAGAAGAAATTTGACGTCTTGAAATCTTGAAATATTGGTTCCAGAATTGCAAATCTTGATATCCACACGGTTTGTGTCTTAGATTTCAAGATTCCAAGAGATTTGACAGATTTGATATCTTGATCTTGATTTTTTGATTTCAGAATACCAAAATCTTGAAATTTTCTTGATCTTGATCTTGATCTTGGTCTCAGAATTGAGGCCAACGTATGTGAAAAAGTACAAAATTTTACGAACTTGTTTGTGGATTATACGATTCACGAGCATTTCGTAAGTCCTCCATAGGATTTGACAAACATTTACGAACAATATTACAAAATTTTTTTTCTGTGTACACATTATGAGAAATTTCTGTCAAAAATGAGTTTCAAGAAATGTGCATAAAAAATTGCCTACACATTGGTATGAATTTTGGAGAAAAAGATGGGCTTTTGGAGAGAATTTGTCTAATGTGTAGGCAATTTCTTTCAAAAATCATATCCGCAATTCAAGGAAATTTCCATCAAAAATTTTTGAAAGAAATTACCCGCTACACATTGAAACAAAATTCAACTGTCATTTTTAACAGAATTCTTGAAGGAAACCATCACGATTCAAGATTGTTTCTTCATGAAAATTTGTGTGTTTCTCTACTAAAAAAAGAGAGATGTTTGTGGAAGTTTCTTGGGATAGTATTTAGTGCATTTATGTGGAAAATTTCCCAAAAATGCGAATTAAGAGAAAAGTGTTTTCCTATGGAGATGTCATTCCTGATGGAATCCAATCCAGCCTTTAAAGGAACATTTTCTCTGATTTTTTCCCTAGAAATTAGATAGATAGATAGATAATTTACTTCATCAACAATGTCTTAATGTAAACCTATTATTTCCAATGAATGGTGAACGTTGCAAAAATCCTGGCAGTTATAAACGTTACTATTCAAATCCGTCCCTGGGCCGCTTCTAAGCCGTTGCGGTGTCATTGCCTTCAGGGTCTTTGTCACTGTACCTATAAGCTGGAGAGTCGAGAGAGTCAGTCCGGTCTAGAACGTCAGAGAAGAAGGACGTGTGGACTTGGGTCTCTCGAGGGAATCTGGCTGGGTACTAGAAGGTGTGGCGGCTAGTTGCTTAAGAGAGCCCACTTCCTATCAATCCTTCCAACCTAAGAATCCGACCGGTAGTTTACATTAATAGCGCGTTACAATAAGATTTTTGTGAGATGTTTGTGACTTAGCGTCCACCGCCGTCTTAGCGTTGGTGCCCAACCTCCAGAATAAAACGGTGGAAAACCTTTGTAACAAAATCTTTTCACATAAAATCGTAAAGAAAAAAAACAGGAAAAACACTGATCTGTCCAACTTGCGCGGTTTTGAGCATTGTGAGAGAAAAAATAGAATGGATAGCTCAAACTGAGCTGTGAGCCATTCGGGAAATTGCCGGAAGTTAATGCATCAGTCTTTTTCCGTTTTGTTTTTTTTTTTTTCAGCAGAGAAATAACAAATTTTCATAAAAAACAATTATAAGCGCAAGAGCCTTATGGACTCTACACATTGGGAGCAGCTTTCGTCAAAAAAGCTTTTTTGAAAGAAATTGCCTGCAATGCTGTAGACGGAAATGTCAAAATTCCATCAAAAATGCAATTTTTGACGAAAATTGCTCCCAGTGTGTAGAGGCCTTTAGGAATGATAGAGCAATCTGTCAAAAATTTTTGATGGAAAGTAAACCCAATGTAGAGGATTTTTCTTCAAAAATTCCTTCAAAAATAGGATTTTTTCTTTCAAGAATTTTTGAAATAATTCTTGATGAAATCAGCTCCAATGTGTAGTCACCTTTAAATTGAGAATTGCAGAATCTTGGCCAATATAATCGTCAGTTGCGTCTCCATTCTAACTTGCATCAAGTGCAGATACGACAACGGACAACAGCAACTGACAACTAATTGAATTACTAATACAATATAAATTAAGAAATTTTTGATTTACTCTTTCTTGGAAAAATATATAAAATATAACAATCATAACATCGAGAAGACAATTCTAGAAAAACCTTCTTCAGACAAGGGAGGATGATATTGTGACCATTGCTATCTGATATCACTAGAAACTTGTAACAATTTTGCTGAGTAATTTAAGAAGTTATCGTATAATTTTTATTACTCAAAGCTAGAGAGAGGATTAGTTTTCCACACATTTTCCCGAGGAAATCCATTTATAGTCTGTCCAACAAAAACTCTTTATTAATTTCCAGTGAATGCATTTGAAAAATGAAAGACGTGAGAAAAATGAATAATAAAGCTATTAGATATAGTAATATATTAAAAATTCAATAGTGTTTTGAAAGAAAGACTTGCCACGTGGCTGTACTAATTTATTTGTTATTTTTATTGAATTCAAAGAAAATCTCTTAAATCTACTAAACCTTCATAATTTTAAAAACTTCATGTCAGTATTATAAATAATTTCAAAATTATTATAAATATTAAAAAGAAATAGTAGTAAATAATTTTGTAACAGAACTGTTACTCTTCGCAGAGTATTCTTTTTAGTCAAATCTTTACAGATTTCTCTCCCGAAGTATAAGCTTAAGTGTTTATCTTTTGAAACATTGTTTCGTTGTCCATAAAAGTGGGTTTCATAGCAAAATTCTAACTTATTACTAAAACTACACAAATGGAACAAACTAAAACCGCATTAAAACATTCAGTGAATACATCACACCAGTCTCATTTTCAATCTAACCATCCCAGTTCATCCATAACTAAACTTGTTCTACAGTACCCAAAGCAATTTCTCTCCAACTTTCCTATGATTGTCACATCCGTATTTTCTTCATGGCAATTTTCTCTTTCACACACCATTGAGATGAAATAATTCATTACGATTCAATGAGCCACAAACACTTTCGGATGAGTTGACAAGGAAGGGACATAGAGGATGAGATTAACTCAAGACCCTTCTTCCACGTGCAACCTTGACCTATGCGAAAGGAAAAGGCTCCAATACCCTCGCTCTCGTTTTTTTTCCATATTCTAGAATCTCTCTTGAGATTGTCTCAAATTAATTTAATTTAGTCCAACGACAGAAAATGAAAATTCACCAAGGCATAGGGTAAGTGTGCCAAATTTCGGCATAGTTGCATATAAGCACCGAAGTCCAAAGTTTGAAATGCAATATTTTTAATTCATATCGATGGTTTAACCGATGGTTTTTTTCTCTGGACATTGTAGAACTCAGAAATTGAAAAAAAAACATAAAATGAATAAGAAATTTAGGAAAGCAAAAGATGTTGCCGGAATAAGCAACCGGAGAGACGCTCACAAAGTATATACATTTTTACGCGAAATACAGGACCCAGCTGGGAAATTTCATCCGAAATTTGAATATTGATTCACTATTAACATAAACAGAAACAATCTTTAATGAAGACTAATCAATTTTCATGAAAAACACCGAAGGAAAACCTTCTGCACTTAACTAAAAAATCGTAAAACTGCTAGAAACACAATCGATCTCTCACATTTTTTGTAAGACTCTTTCCACACTGAGTTTTTATAACGCAATTTAAATTCAAATTATACCTAAAATTTAACGGTCTTTGTGTTAATACATCCTAAAATGAATAAATATTTAAAAGCAAAATGAATTCATTGACTATTCGAAGATAACATACATAATTTTAATTTATTTATTTCCATGGCCGAAATTACACACAAAGTGGCCGAAATTAGAAGCTGGCCGAAATTTGGCACACTTCCCCTAATCTTGTAAATCTTTTTTTTTCTTTTCAAAATATTGTATATTTTTCATATCAATTTCTTTCAAGACACATTGCATTTTCCACCTTTCTCACGCGGAAAACTGTCGAGAATTGTTAGAAAAGTGCTAATGAGAATTTTCTTATATTTGTTTCAATGAACTCCCCATTGCAATTTTACAAAGAACAAAAACTTATAACAATTTTCCGAGTTGTATTATGTAAAACTGACATTTAATGGATGACGATTTTAAACGGAGCATTTTGTACAAATGGAAAAACGTGGTTTTTCTCTTCTCTTTCCACTAATACTCTTTTTCTTATTCTTCCTCAATACTCACCTCCCACCCAGTCAGTTGATTTTAAAGTGAAGAAAAAACGTAATTATTTATAGTCACACACGCGGTGTGAATGGAAAATATGTTGGAAAATTCTCGCGTAAATTTTTTTTTAAATATTCTCAGCAAATTTTCAATAAAATAAAATGATGTGTGAGAAATACTTAGCTTTTTCTTACATGAAAAAAAATTCTTAATTGATAGCAATTTAGATAGATTGGGAGGTGATGGAGAAGAAGGGAAAAATACTATTTACACATATAAATTGCAATAGAAAAATTAAAATTTATTATCCTATTCACACAATGATTATTTTTTCACCCCGCCCCTCCCTCTCTATCACAAATTAAAGTCTTTTATTGTTAATATAACATTAATCAGATGCGGAGAACATTGAAAATTTTTCACGTTACATACGCATACGTCAATGACAGAAAAAATTATATTTATAAAAATGCAATTACCCGGTGTTTTGTAATCGAAAAAGCTCTCTCTCTCTCTGTCGTTCTACGCACAATCAATACGCATTTAACCTTTTCAGAGTTTTCAGAGATAAACATACACCCGCAAAATTATATTCTCAACATTATAATATATTTTCTACGTACCCTGTGTATTTCCAGGGACTCCAAGAGAGCCAGAAGTGTGCAGAAAAAAAATGACGGAAAAACTGTGGTGATGGAGATTTTCTCGGAAAAGTTATTTTTAGCCATAATTTCCATCTGACTCTTACACACATTTCAAGTGAATCCGTACGCAGAATATTCGCATCATTTGTAAAAGGTATTCTATTTTATATGCTCCATCGAAAATTGTCACGTGAAGAGAAAGATACCTTCATTACATAATAGAATTATAATGTTAAAAAAGCATTATCTCGATAAAAAAAAATACATTCTGAAGAGTTCAACTTCGGTACATTGTAAATTCGGTGTTTGAATCTCAAAAAGTGTCTCGGCTAAAAAGTAAATCGCTTCCTATATGCACAAAATGTCGTTGATATTCGAAAAATTCAAAAAGGATTTCGAATTTTCATACTAAAAATTCGCACAAGGTTATTAAAATGTATGAAACGTCACAGTCAAAGGAGTGACATAATTTTTTGAAGTTTTTTAATAAATTCGTTGCTTTGTTTTGAAATATCTTTTTTTAGTTTTCGAAACCAATCCATAATGGCCTCTACACATTAGAGAAATTTATGTCCATATTCTTTCCGTACAGAAGTAGATCTTGAAAAATTCGAAAATCTATTTGAAGATCCAAAAAAGAGACTTTCTTACTTCTTAATACTTTCGCAAGGTGGCGGAAGTTACATCCTGTTCGAATTTCGAAGTGCTCAAGTGTCAAAATGTGACGGTCTTCACATTGTTGTGAGGAAAAAAACTGAACAACGATGTTTATTGTTCTCGCCCCAGTATTTAATCACTCCATAATCACTGAGTAACTCTTTTGCCAGCTTTTTAGTGTGATATTTAATAAATTTTCCCCAACTTGTTCGAAAATTTAGTATGAAAATTCGAAATTGAATTTGAATTCTTCGAACATCAACGACTTTTTGTGCAAATAGAGTTCTATTTACCTTTTATCAAAGACACTATTGGAGAATAAAAATCTACTTCTGTTTGGGCTCTATAAGTGTCTCCGATAAAAAGTAAATTATAAAAAAACATGTTGATGCTCAAAAAATCCAAATTTTCGAATTTTCTTAATATAAATTTCCGCAAGGTTAAAAAAATGTATGAAATATCATAATAAGAAGCTCTCATTACGCATTAATAATGAAAGTAGTTTAATAATGGAATAAGAATATTATGATCCTAGTTATTTTAATTTGGCATTGTATAAAAGAGCAGTAACAAAAAAATTGAAACAGTGATATTAACGTCCAAATTTTAGAAAACGGAAAATAAAGGGCTTTTTATTCTATCTACAACAATTTTAAATGTTAAATATATAAATTAGGCCCATTTTTGTAAGGATTTAAGTTTTTATTGACCATAATTGGATATTTTACTGCTCATTTTTAATTTTTTACTGACCATTTTGAATTTTTTACTGCTCGTTTATTTTTTGCATTTTAATTGTGGTGACATTAGCTCTGAAAAATGCAACCAGTTTTAGTGTAAATTTTTCCCTATTTTCGTACACATTTCACGAGATATCTCCGAAACTACGTAGGTTGCCAATTTGGGGTTTTCGGTTGTCCATTCCATATTAAATTGGCTTTTATTTTATATTAGTATTTTTTGCTAATTCATTCCACAATGACAGAAAACAGCTAATAAACTCAAAAGTTTTTTCGGCACGCTCAAAAGTTTTTTGGCAACGACAGTTTGTACAAATAAAGCTCCATTTGCAATTTAGCGAAGACACTATTGAAGAATTAAATGAATGAATGGTCTTTGGCTATCAAAATCGATCTTCGAATGTTTTTTTTCCTAAAATCCTATGCTCAGCATGTAAAATCTCAGCTAAAAATCGCTCTACTGTAAAGTTAGCCATTCGTGGCTTATTCGTTTTATATTCTGAGCCGTCAATTTATTTTCTCTTTAGGGGAAAGTAACCATGTTTCGTACGATCCCAAGCTTCGTCATGACTAAATTTTCTCTGTTTTTTTTTTTTCTTTTTAATAAATGTGACTACGAAAATTGAGCACTACCCTAATGTGGGTGCGATGAGTCACATTTATTGAGAATCATAGGATAAAATTTAATCATTACGAAGCTTAGAAACGTACGAAGCATGAGCACTTTCCCCTACAGTTTCCAAGTGTCACAGTATTTAAAAAAACATAAATTTGCTCAAGACGATACTCTGGTGTCGATCAAAGATTTAATAAAAGATTTTTAAGATAATTTGATCAATTTATATCAATTTAGTACATGCCTGTACTAAACTTTTAAAAATCAATTAGATCATTCTTAACTTATACCAAAATCTCCAAAAAAAAAATCTACGTGATTACAGTGAGAGATATATCGTTTCCCCTTGAACTTTCCCAACAACAATACTATTAAATAACACAATGGGAGCTCTTTTAGTTGAGCCTAGGACAATCAATTAGGCGAATAATATCCTCAGAAAAATCCATTTCTATGGAGAATTTTACCATGTTTTTGTTCACTGGAAGAAAAACATCCAACAAATGAACCTCTCATCTTCATCGAAATAAATCCTTCGACAGAGGTTTTCCCTCAAATGGAAAATCTTGTATCATTTCTCTTATTTCATCCGCCTCCATATATACTCCAAAAGTCCTTAATGTATACATGTCTCTTCAGAGGAAAAATCAATAGCAACACACGTTAAAATGCTCCCTATACTTAAAGAAGAGCTTTTTTTTTTGAAGAAAGAAGAGCTTATAGGACGAACGCATAGATATGCATATATGTATTTCAAGAAGCTCTTTAAGATGAGGCCAAAAACATATTTTCTTTTAGATTCCTACCTCGCACCCACTCATGCCAATTCTTCATTCTACCAGCGATAGCTATCACATGTAACATAAATTTGCCATGACGACGAAAACGACGACAATCATAATATGAATTTGCCAAATTGGCAAGTGGGTGGTGCTCATTTGATTATATTATCGCACAATGAGCCACATACAACGGAAAACAGCATCGGGAAAAAAGGGTAATACATAGTCAGAAGCCAATGAGTAAAAGAACATATACAAGAAAATAACATTAGATGGTGATATCGTGAATGAATGCCCCTCAGATACTACAGTGCCAAAATATAAGGTGATTTTTAGGAAGAAACATACAAAAAAAGACAAGCGATTTCCTTTCTATTTTTACCAGCAATTTCCATACCAACACCACCAGCTGAATCCACTGAAACATTCAATTTCCACCCGCAATTATTGTTATTAGGTCGAAATATATCACGTGTCGCTTTTTTATTTGATAAATCTCTAAATAATAGTAAAAGTATATAGGGGAAAGGCTCATAATTTTGTCCAGTTTCTTATTTTGGACACTTTGAGGATAAAATTGGACACTAAAAATAAATTGATTAAAATTATGGACTTTTATTCGAATATTTGATGAATAATGAATTCTATCTAAATATTTGTTCTTTTTGGAAGATTTTAACACTAAATACGTTAAATTTTGAATATGATTTGAGTTGAAATTGCTTTGTTGAAAATTTAGTGTGAGCAATTGCTTACGAGAAATATGACAGAACTTTGTGTTTACTTCAGTCTTATTTAGCTGTGGTGAAGTACTAACAATATTTCTTCGCTTTTTTTGAATGATATTGTGGAATATTCATTGAATATTGTGTTGATTCACGTTAGTGGTGATTTATACATTTGACCTGAAGTGAGATTTGCCTTGTGAATTAGATTTTTCGTGTGAAAAATGGGAAATTTTTTAAGACATTTACCAGTGAGGTGATACTTCTTATTTTGGACAGGTGTTTTCTCACGAAATTTCTTGAAGTTTTAGCTTTTGTGATGACTAGGTTAGACAAATGCCTGGAGAAACAAAGGAGCATCATCTCTACAAAAGAGATGTAGCGGGAAATGCCTTGAAAGGCTCCCGGAAAGGCCAGAGAATGCGCGAATCCGCGCGTATTTGGAGTACCGAAGTCAACTCACTTTAATGAATGATATGGAAAGTTTCTAAGCTTCTTGTGACATTCTACGTTTCCCTTACATGAACAAGAACAGGACTTGGTAAGATAGATTCTTAAAATGGAGAGCAGTGGGCATCCTTCTGAGGCGGATTAACTGTCCAAAATTAGAACCAAAGTGTCCAAAATTACAACCGAGTTGTCCAAAATAAGAGCCAAATTCACCTCAACATATCAATTTATTTTTAAACGTATTAAAACTAATTTTAGTAAAAATAAGACGATAAATAGCTTGCCAAATTTCTAAATAACCCTTCTGAAAAGATAGTAACAAAAAAAGTCAATTAGTATCGAAAATATCGCACTTCAAACTTGGAACATCGATGCTTAGAAGCAGACTGGGCAAAATTATAAGCCCTTACCCTATGTATTTTATTCTTCATCGAGGTCTTCTATTGCAGACTTGAACATTACTTATAATCAATTTGATTAGGGGCTTTTTAATTTTTTACAAATTTCTTCCAGAAAAAAAGCATTAATAAGATTGCTAGTAGAGAGTGTCGTAGAAGAAAAAAAATTACAGTGACACCTCATTAATATCAACACGGTCGAAAGTCATTATCAATCACACACGTGATATAAATGTCAAAGAAGCCAGAGACAAAAATTCCCTGGCAGACGCTAAAGATTCTTCAATAGAATGCCATTCATGTTCATTTTTTTATACAGAACATCGATAATGACATTCCTTATTTGATTTTTATTTGATTTGACATACAACACAATTCTTACTTAAACACCAATGCGGTCTTCATTAACTTTTGTCTCCTTTTGGCTTATCTTAAAGATTACATTTTTTTTAATTTAAAATGGCAACAACTTCTATTCTAATTATCAAAATTCTACAACTCCTCAAAACATTACAACTTCGTACGTTCACCGCTAGGTGGGGTAAAATTAAAAACCGACTTTCAAACTGTCATTATCGAATATGTTCAAATCCTCATATTCGATTTCAACGAAATAGATAGATAGATACAGGGGCCTATCGACATTTCATTTTTCAATATGTTTTTGCATAGATGCACTGAAGACTATTGGCAAGTTTTTTCCTAAAGAGAATTGACTTATCAGTCTGATATATTTCGAAATTATGCATTAAAAGCTATCTAAAAATACATATTTCATAATGTTCGCCGAAATAATACAAGAACTACGAGTAAATTTGTTTAAGGCGCGGTGCAATATCTGCAAAAATTTTACAAGGAAAAGTAAAAAATAGCTTCACTTTTTATTAGGCTTGATGGACCCCTGGATAAATAGGTAGATGGTTAATTTTATTCATATGATATCCCGTGTAGTTTTTCAACATCCACCGCCGTCTTACCGTTAGTGACCAACCTCCAGAGCAAAACGGTGGAAAAGCTCTTTCTCAGTATTTTGTTGATCAGTCTAAGACCTTTCTAACAATAGGTCTCACCAACTCCCCAAAGATCAGTATATTCATCGCGAGTTCTATGATATTAAAAACGTTTTGTGTCGCCAAATCAGTTCCAACAAAGTTCACTTTTATGAACATTTCATTAAAAAGATTACAAAGATAGCACAAGCTTCCAATTTCCGCGAGTCAGCAGAAAAATTACTCAAATCAAACCGAAAGCTGTCTCCCATTGAATATTCATTACATGTGTAAAGAATACTTGTCATCAGCTGCATTATTTATATATTGAATAATCATATATTGTCGGCATGAATGTATTAAAATTGAATTGCAGATCAACTATATATTTTACTATCTCAACACTGTGCGTGTTTTTCCATTCACTCAATTCTAGATAACAAGATCATGCAATTTACAGCAAAAAAATATCTTGCAACACTTATCACATGTGTACTCTATTGTTAAGATCACTTGAAGCATAAAGTGATGCAGTTAAATGATCTTAAATTTACATATGGAATAGGAATTGCAGCTTTCATAGGAAAAAATGACGGAAAAATATCACAGAGGTTTGTAGAATTCGCGAATTCGAGATTTTTACTGTTTTGAAGAGTACAGTGTCTTCAAACTAGATTTAGACTAGATCCCGAAGACTTTCAATTCTAAAAAAAACAAGTGATTGCTGTTATTTTTCAGAAAAAAATGCGTTTATTAATAAGTCAGAACACCTAAGTCCTTATGCCTTAAACCTTATGACCTAGACGCACTTACGACTTAAGCCCAGAGACGTCTTAACGTAATTATAATAATGGTTTAACTAAATTCCCGACAGTTTCCCACTAACTAAACCGTTTCTCGGTTTAAGCCGAGAGAAGGATTGCACAACTTTTCCCGAAGAAGAACTAGAAAGCTGAAACTTAACATGGGATCAAGGTTAATGAAAGGATTGATAACCATGTAAATAGGCTCTTCCTCATTCCATTCGTTCTTGTAGCCTCCATACAAAATAATGACATTTTTCACTATAACTCCTCTGTGAAAAGAAGTAGAAATCAGAAATTTGGCATAGGATCAAGGGCAATGGAAGGCTCTTTAACCGTGTATATATACATTTCCCCACACCGCTTCTTCCAGCAGTCCCCATGCAAAATGTGGACTTTTTCCGCTATAACCCCTCTCTGAGAAAAGGTAGAAAGCTGAAATTCGGCATGGGAACAAGGTTTATGGAAGGCTATTCAGTTAGATAAAACCTGGGGTGGAATGATAACTTTTCGATACTATCGAATCGATAATATCGATAAATCTATATCTGTTAGCTTAAGTGAATGTCGACTTTTTACGCATTGCTGGGCCATTCTTTGTGACATTCTTAAAAGAATGTGACTGTTTATAATTATCTGTATATATTACAGGAAGTCCTGCTATCGTTAAAATTTTTCAGAATCGACAGTCGATAGTATCGAAAATAAGTTATCATGTCACTCCTGGAGTGGCACGATAAATTTTCGATAGTATCGATAAATCTGTATCTGTTACATTAAGTGAATGATGACTTTTTACGCATTGATAGCCCATTTATTGTGACATTCTTAATAGAATGTGGTTGTTGATAAATATTTGTATTGACTACAAAAAGTACAGTGTACAGCAATCGTTTAAACTTTTCAGAATCGAGAGTCGATACTATTGGAAACCAGGGGTGACATGATAACTTATTTTTGATACTATCGATTGACGATTCTGAAAAATTTAAAAGATATCTGCAATTCCTGTAACTTATATAGATATTTATCAACAGTCTCATTATTTGGAGAAAGTCGCAATGAAACTGAACAACGAAATGGTCCAACAATCCGTGAAAAGTCGACATTAACTTAATCAAACAGATATAGATTTATCGATACTATCGATTCGATAGTGTCGAAAAGTTATCATTTCACCCCAGTTATCATGTGCCCCCTGATTGCGATTCCAAAAGAAAATAAATAAATAACTTAAAATCTCTCTATAACACATTAAAAATATCCAGAAATTGTATTAACTTTTTATAGGGATGTACAACTATTTTCTTCAGCACAACGAGGTCGATTAAAGCGCCACTTGTGGTGGTTATTGAAACAACGTTACTATTCAATGGAAATACAGAGATTTAAAACCAAAAAAAAGTTACAAGATCTCAGAGAGCATGCATACATATTATAAGAACATTAAAATCGATTAAATGCTTTCGTTTTGAAATTTAACACTTTTCTTAATTATTTGAAAACTTTGTTAACCTGGAGCGCCCTCGTGGGCGGCTTGTGAACTTATCTATACAGGAATTTTGTAGTATTTTTCGAGACCTTTCGATTGAGTATTCATTGATTAAATTCGGTTAATAAATCTCTGAGATATAAGGTTTAAAGTTTTGACTGCATATGCTTTTATGTCCAATTTGAGAGATGCAGTCATTAATATATTTTAAATTGCAATTTATGTTCTTGCTTAAAAAAAATAGGACGATTAGGACTGACTAAAAATCGTATGGATTTGTCAATTGTAGCGCCATCTATACGTGAGGACGTATTTAGTTATCTGTTGTACCGCGAAATCAAGGGATTTCGATATTTTGGCATTTCGTAAGTGAAGTCAATATTTGTCATAACTTCCTTTTAATAACTTTTAACAAGGACACGTAATTTTCAGTCAGGCTTTACTTACTTTCTTGAAATTAATGTAAAAATTAATTAATGTACTTTCTTGAAATTAATTCTCGCAAAAAATTAAGTTATGACAAATGCTAATTTAACTGACAATTAGTATAACGTTCAAAATTGGTACAGTAGAGCCTCGCTATTGTACATATTTGGTCCCCGATTTGACACTTGAGTCGCACTGTAGTCCATGTCATTTTTTAAAATTATCAACGACTTTTAGTATTGAAATTTACTCGACGGCTTCCACTTTCTTTGAGATTGTGGTACTTGTCCACGCTCTCTTCATTATGGATCACAATTATCACGACTACTCAATAAAGTTTGCCAAAAATATTAAAATAATTATGACAACATTGCATGTCGCGTACTAAAAAACATACCTAACTTAAAATCAGTGTTTTGAAATCAACGGTCGATAAATTGTGGACTATAGAGCTATGGCCTATATCGGGGTTCTACTGTATTTTTTTATATTGAATAGTATATTTTTGTAATATTTAAAATTCCTTCAAGCAAGTGAGCCTATTTGAAAATGTTCTCTCTTCGCTTTCATTCGTTACCGTTCACGACCGATTCATTAAATGTCAATATTGAAAAGTGACATTAGCATAACGACTGAGACTAAGCCATCTCCGGGTCAAATGCTGTTTCATGCAAATGACTCTTGAAAAGAATGTTGAAGTGATAAAACATTTTATTCTCACAATCACTCAAAACATCCCCCACAGAGATACTTATCCGAGAGGAAATGGTTTTTCTCCCAAAGTAAGATAAAAGATACCTTTAATCTGGAGCAAAAAGAAAAACTCTAGAGAATTTTTCCATTTGAAAAGAATTATATGTCTACAGAGTATTTAAAAAGATCACTATTTTCGTAATTTAAAATGCAAATTTATCTTTCCCTCATTTCTATATCGTGTTATTATGCATTTAAGAGAAAATGACAATGTCTCGGTGCATCTCTCAGTTGCAGCAATGAATTTTATATAGTGTTTTATTTCACATTTTTAGTTCGTGAATAATTAATCAGTGAAAAGAATAGAATTCATGAGTGAATAAATTCACAGTTGCAGTTCACTAACACAATATATATATATACACAACAATCAGTTTTCCATTTTGTATCATCTGCATTTGAAATGTGCTGCTGGGTCTGATGATGCCTTCTTATATATCCCTCTCCTTAATACTCTTCTGTTTATAATAATAAACCGTAGCGAGTGTAAATTCCTTCACAGTCTGTTGGCTAAATTCTAATTTCACTTGCGCGCGAGTACAAAACAATTACAATGCGACAAGCGGAAAGATTCCCTCTCTTGTACAATTTTACAACAATTCCACACATATATACACAACTGGATAATTCTTTTTCTTCATTTTATTTTTCTTATACGCCTCACCATCTTATTAGAACATCCGCAATATATAATAATATAAATATATACAATACATTGAGAGTGGGACGAAAGTGATCAATATTATACTTTTTTTTACCCAGACAAAAATACATCACGATCAACGTATAGATACAATAAAAAAAAAACGAAACTAATCTCACACACAAATTCTACATATACACTGGTAAAAATGAATGGATCACCAGGGATCATTTCAAAAGAATCATGGCCTAAAAGGTTCATTTTCATCAAATCACTTGAATTGAATTGATTCTTCTTTAATGAATCACTTCAGTGATCCAAGTAAAGGATCACATTCAATGATACATTGAAAGGTTCCTCGAATCGATCATTTCAGAAAGATCGATGTTCAAGAATATTTTTCTGCCAACTAATAAAAGGAAAATAGCGAAAATGAGTTTTTAGGTTTAAAGGAATAATATAACAAGGCAGAATGAGACATTTTTGAGGCAAATATTTTCAATCTTCAGGATATTACGCCAAAAAATATAGAAAATATGGGATACATTCAAATTGATCAAATTGAACATTTCAATTGGATCACTATTGCGATTATTTTCCATGAATTTTCCTACTAAATAAAACCATTAAAACAGTAAAAACTGTGTTTACTGTATTTGCTCATATAAGGGGAACGTGTCTAAACTAAAAAATTGATAGCTTTAAAATTTTAACCGTGATATTTCAGCGATTGAAAATTTGGTACGATATGTCAAAAGTGATACATTTGAATGGATCACTTGGATAATCACGCCACTTTTAGTGACGTCAGTGACAGTCACTGACACTCGCTGAGCGCATAAATAAACGGGGTGCGCTTGTCGTGGAATTTGTGTCCTTTTAGATATTTAGTGGCGCTTTTCTACAAATTATAATGTTATAGGTTAAAAAGGATTAAGTTTGGAGACTTGTAAAAACGTGAAAAATTTGCCAAAAGTGAGTAAAAAAAGCGAAAATTAAAATAATCCCCAGTTGCACGGATTTGTACAATTCCAAGTAATTTTGTCGGTGTTCCACCCCCGGAAAGAGAGAACTTTCTGTTGATCAAATAGTGAAAAAAATCCTTAGATTTTCATTGTGTAAAAAGTGTTTTTTGCTCTACGTTCAAGCTTCGGAACATTTAGAAGCGCATATCTGGAAATATTTCAGATATATATGTTTTTCTTTTAATTTGTTTTGAAGGGCAAATGCATTTACATTTAAAAAAGATTAAAAAGTCATCATTTTAAAAGTTCCATTTGATCAATTTTAGAGTATCATTCACTGATCCATTGAAAAGCTCCTCAAAGTGAACCATTCAAAGTATCAAAATTTGATTCTTTTGCAATGGATCAAAATGATCTTTCAAAAAAGAATCGAAATGAAACATTTGAAATGATGGATCATATTTGATTCACCAAAAGGATCGCGAATGAATCAAAATGATCCACCTTTTTTTACCAGTGTATGAAGCAATTGAGCAACAAACAACAAATCCATCAGCCGTTCTGCCGCGTGATTACGATGTTAATTTAAGTTGAGAATTTTGCTTCTTTCTCGTCTTCTCTCAAAACCATCGAGAATAGCCAGCAAAATACTATGTACACATGCTGCCTGTATGGTCTTTTTTAGAGGAAAAGAGGGAGAGAAGAGAAAAGATCATGAAAATCGTTAATAATTCATTGTCTGGCTTTTTGCAAGAGAGTGAGCCAACATTTAAATAATAATAAATTCACATATACACTACACTTATTTTCTTCCTCTCCTTATTTTTCAATCCTCTTCCTCTTCAGTCACAAATGCAAAAATAGAATTTTACTATTGCGCGCGATTCTTGATATTTTATTTGAAAAACAAAAAAGTGAAAAATTAATAATTTCCCTCTCACAAGTTACACTTGAGCTACCGTTGCAGCAAACTTTAAGACAAAGCACTAACAATCATGGAAGATCATGAATATAATTCCTAAAGAACCGCTAGACTTCCAAAGGTTAACAATGAATTTTACCAATTGACCAACAAGTTAAAAGTTTAACAATAATAAAAAAACAAGCTTTTTGTTGGATGGTCGAAACAGCCTTTGAAAACTGGACACTAACTCACAATAAATCATCTAGGGTAAGTGTGCCAAATTCCGGCCAGCTTGCAATTCCGGCCACATTTTTTGTTCCTCGAATTTTCATGAATTTTTGGTTTTTACATACTCTAGAGATTATAGGGTAAGTGTGCCAAACTTCGGCATACTTGCATGCAAGCGTCAAAGTCTCAAGTTTGAAATGTAATATTTTAAATACAAATTGATTTTTTTATTCTTTCTTCTGAAAGAGTGTTGCATGAAACCTTGTAAAGAGTTTACCGTCTTTATTTACTCTAAAATCATTCATAACACATTTTAAAATGAATAAAAATATAGACATAGCTTTGGTGCCCTATTTCGGCCACCTTCATTCTCATAGTTCCTTGCCCTTCGGGAATTCTTCCAATATCTTTTTCACGTCATCTCGTTTGTCGTAGCTACATTTTTTGTTATTCTTTTGCATTGTATAATATTTAGAGCACGTAAAATCTAAAAGTTCATGGAAATTCGAGGAACAAAAAAGGTGGCCGAAATTACAAGCTGGCCGGAATTAGGCACACTTACCCTACAGTGCAAAAGAATAACAAAAAATTTAGCTTCCACAAACAAGATGACGTGAAAAAGACATCTCAAGAATTCCCAATGGGCAAAGAACTATGCACCAAAGCTATGTCTATATTTTTATTTATTTTAAAATGTATTAAGAATGATTTTAGAGTAAATAAACACGATAAACTGTCTATAATGTTTCAAGCAACACTCCTTAAAAAGAAGTAATAAAAATATTCAATTTGTATTAATAATATTGCATTTAAAACTTTAGACCTTGGCGCTTGCATGCAACTATGCCGAAATTTGGCACACTTACCCTAAATGCAAAAAAACTTGAGCAAATTGTATTTGCTGGATGATTCCCTAAAACAGGGGCTGGAATGATAACTTTTCGACTTTATCGAATCGATAGTATCGATAAATCTATATCTGTTAGATTAAGTGAATATCGACTTTTCACGGATTATTTGGCCATTCAGTGCAACATTCTTCATAGAATGAGACTATTAATAAACATCTGGTATTAGTTACGGGAAGTGAAGCTATCATTTCAAGTTTTCAGAATCGACAGTCGATACTATCGAAAATAAGTTATCATGTCACCCCAGATTCCGGCCATTGCCGTCCTAGTATTGATAGGGTCATGGAAGAAAAACCAATAAATTGCAGGAAAACTGGGGCAGTTGTAAACATGGGGTAGTTGTATACACTGATTTTCATGTCTACCTTACTTGGACTATTTATTTAGTGTCGACTACTTATTTAGTGGACAAGGAGCCCTATAGTATCAACGAATTCATATAGGTTCCGCCCTCTGAACACCAATATTGAATTTAAAAAAAATCGCAATGTTTACAATTATAGGGGAAATGATGCATTTTTGAATTGGGGCAGTTTTAAAATTTGGCTTTTGTCTCCTATTAGGTGTGATTCCTTCTAATCACACCTATTGTAATCCTCGGATTTTCTAAAAGTGCTCCGATCGAGCTGAAATCATATGCCGAAAATAATAAGCCGGAACTTTCGGGTCCGGCTGCCGTCCGGCCGTCCGTAGTACGCAATATCTCTGGTTTAGAAAGAGAGATATTTTCATATTTTTTTTTTAAATATATCTACTCGCACGTACGATGATTTCTGTGCCATTAGTTTTTTGATAAACCGGTTAAAAATCACGTTTTGTAGTTAATCTAGAAATCTAAGCATGCGATTTTGAAAATTTTATGTTTATGTTGTATCCCAGAAAATTTAGACCAATTTAAAAAAAAAAGATATTCGTCGAATAGTTCTCGAGATATTTCACTTTAAAGATTTCAATTTTAAGAAAATTTGCTAATAGCGACAGGCGGGAAAAAAGCGGGAGTGGTGTTGGTTTTCAAGCTGAATATGGAAAGATTTTTTCAATAATTTTCAATGAATATGGAAAAATTGACAAGTGAAACACATAACCTCAAAGTGATCCTTTTACGTCAAGCTCTGGCAAGTTACAGAATCTCTTTTGGTATCACTTCAGTGAAGCGTTCACCAATTTTGACAGGTGATCACTTCATAGAGTTAAAGAATTCTCCCCCAGAACTAGCTGAAGCCATCTCAAATAGAGTGTTCGTCCAGTTCTAATTTAACACAGCTTGAATGTGAAAATGTATCTTTTACGAAATAAAACAAATATGGAAAACAAAACAATATTTTATAGTCCTTACACTGATAAAAAAGAGGGTGCGATTAACTTTTTCTCCTCGTAACTTTAACACCTTTTAGATGTAAAAATCAAGATTTTTTAATGTTAATTTTACACCTTTCGAAGGGTAAAATTGACATGAAAAAGGGTAACTTTAACCCATTTTACACGTAAAAAGCATAATATTTACACCGATTTCGGATCAATAGTGCAGGGCAAAATTAACATTTCCGGAATGTTATTTTAACTTTTGCGGATTTCTTTCACTCAATGTAGGGTAAGTACACTGAGAAAAAAGAGGGTGCGATTTACTTTTTTTCCTCGTAACTTTAACACTTTTTAGGTGTAAAAATATATCAAAATTTTTAATGTTCATTTTACACCTTTTAAAGTATAAAATTAACATGAAAAAGAGTACCTTTAACCCCTAATACACCTGAAAAGGGTAATATTTACACCGATTTCGGATCAATAATGCAGGGTAAAATTAACATTTCCGGAATGTTATTTTAACTTTATCAGATTTCTCTCAGTGTACTAACTACTTAAAAGTGCTTAGTCAAAAGTCCTTAATTAAGTACTTAGTGCTAAGGTTAGATGTCAGTTTATTTTCGCTTTTCGCCACAAAGCGCTGTCGTTAGTCTCATTCTCTTACACATTTTAAATCATAGGCTATTTCATAATTTCTTATTGCTCTGGCACACCTTTTAGATCAGGAAAATTTCATGAAGTCGAAATTCGAATTCCTTTCTTTCTCACATGCTTTGAATATGTCTATCTCATTCTATTGTACTCTTCTTCTTCTTTTAAACATCACTTCAAATTCAATTTAGCTCAATCGAATTTGGTATGCGGAAGAATGAGATAGTCATATGGAAAACATGTGAGAAAGAAAGGAATTCGAATTTCGACTTCATGAAATTTTCCTGATCTAAAAGGTGTGCCGGAGTCATTAATATCAATCTTAAAACTTAAAGTCAAATTATTCTTTATAATTTAAACACGACGAAAATCTACGATTGCGCACGAAACTTATGCAATATAATATTTCTACATTTTTCTGCTAAAGCTGGAAAAATGCTGAAATTCAATACTGAGTGGATTCTCAGTCACACTCTGACGTAGATTGAATTTCATATTTTTTCGTGAAATGAGGCAAAAATTTCATTATTCGCTAGCTCATCTTCTCATATTCCTTTGAGTTATTTTACATTTTTTTCTGTTGAATTTTTTGTGCCCTTATTATTTTTTTTTAATGCAAACATGTGTTATTTTTGTGCAACAACTTTACAACAGTATTGAACGATAAATTCACAGAAAAGACTCTTTTATATCACAAACTCTTTTTTTGCACTCACTTACGATCTGAATTTATTGCTATGAGTCATTTTCATTAATACTGTTTTATTGTACATTTTTTTTTATGTAATATTGCTCACCAGACAAATGTGGTTGAAAAGTTGTTCCCTTTGTACTATCGAGACGATATCAATTATGCTTTCGTTATGTCAATTAATGATTAATGCAGTTGGTAGCAAATGATTTTTCTCCATCTTTACAAAATTCACGAGAATGTGTCATTGCACTCAGATCTTTTTTTACTATTAATTCCCATGTGCCTTGCCATATAACAAAAGTTGCAGAATTTGAATGTGAGAGAGAAAAGACATAAGAGAATGTATATATTTGACTATAAATAGAAAATTAATTACGTCAAGTTAAAATTTTAAAATATCTCGTTGGTAATGCAATAGAATTATTAAAAGCTTATAATAGCAAAATTGTGTGAATAGCTCTTTTGTGCATTCTGCTTGTATGCAGCATTTCCAGAAATTGTGACGGTGACACCAAAAATGTGTAGGATGGCGAGTGACTGCCAGAGCTTTTGGAGGTGGACAGGAGGTGAATAACTAGAGGAGGGTACATATTTTCTTATACATATATTATGGCAATTATTGAACACACGTAAAACAATAATTAATTGGATATGCCAACTTAAAAGCGTTTCTTGCATTTTTGCATTCTTCACGCTATAACACAAAATTGATTAATACCACTTGAAAATTGTTTAAAAGTAAGACGATGAGCTTTCTTTGTTGTTTGCCCATTACTAAAATAACATTATACATAACATCTGAAATTAGAACAATATAGTGCAAAAATAGGTACAGTGTTGTTGGCTTAATAATAGACATATTTGAATTCCAATATGATGAATTTTGACTGTTAGTAAACTCAAAAGGTTAAGCACTTAAGGGCTCTACACTTGAGAGAAATCCGAAAAAGTCAAAATAACATTCCGGAAATGTTAATTTTACCCTGAAGTATTGATCCGAAAACGGTGTAAATATTACCCTTTTTAGGTGTATTATGGGTTAAATTTACCCTTCTTTCGTGTTGATTTTACCCTTAAAAAGGTGTAAAATTAACATTAAAAAATGTTGATATATTTTTACACCCAAAAAGTGTTAAAGTTATGAGGAAAAAAAGTTCATCGCACCCTCTTTTTTTTCAGTGTACATATTGGGAGCAATTTTCATCAAAAATCGCATTTTTGACAGAATTTTGACGTTTCTAACTACAACAGTGCGAACGATTTCCTTCAAAATACCAATTTTTGACAACGAAAACTTCTTACAATGTGTAGACACCATAATAGAGAGCAACAAAAATATCAAATTGAATCTTTAAAATAATTATTCTCCTAATTGCAACATTAATCGATTTTTCAAGACCATCAGAGGAATTTTTATTTCAATCACCGCTATAATTATCATTTTTCAGGTGTTATTTCTCTTATACAATATTTCAAGTTCTCTTTTGCGGTTTTTTCTTTCTTTCATTCAAGAGCACAACATAATCATAATGGCCATATGTCTTTTAATTGCTGTTGATTTTCGAAAAGAAGAAAAAAACTGATGAACGTGATCAATGAATGTCTGCCAAGAAATCAAACGATATATCTCAATCCATAAAATATCTCAAGAAAAGCACTCAATTGCTTCAATCTTAAACGTCAAATGAAAGGTCCAATCAGAAACTTTAATTCTTTTTTTTAAATTAAAAACGTTCTACGTGAAAATCAAGTAGGGGAAGGCTTTCAGGCTTCGCACATACTCCGACATATTTTTTCAGGAAATATGTTACTTAAGGCTCCGGTACACCTTTTAGATCGGTCAAATTTCATGAAATCATAATTCACTTCTCTTTCTTTCTTAAAAGACTTGCATAAGTCTATCCCATTCTTTCGACCTGAAATTCGACTGAAATAAATTTAATTTGGTGTGATGTTCGAAAGAAGAAGAAGAAGAGTGCGAAAGAGTCGGATAGACATATGCTACACTTTTAAGAAAGAAAGGGATGTGAATTTTGATTTAATGAAATTTGACCGATCTGAAAGGTGTGCCAGAGCCATTAAGACTGGATATTAAAATATATTAGGGGGGAGTGGGGCATATTTGAAAGTGGAACATCTCTGAAACTGGGACTTTCCTCTTATGTTAAAGTGGAACTGACCCATATCACATTGTAATATACACAGTAATAAAATTTCAGCTACTTCACCATGATTTTAATTGTAAATTCTATATAAACATGTAATCGTGTGTACTGATACACATTTGTGTAATTTGTACACATTTGTGTATTTTTACACATTTTGTCAGAAAAGTGTGAAAATTGTACGCATTTTGTCTGAAGACTGTGTAATTTTACACGAAATATGTAAGAAAATGTACACAACTGTGTAATCATTCACAGTTAATTACACAGTTAAGCATTACATAACAATTTAAATTACACATTTTCAGATTACGCGTTTTGCAGAAATAGATATTTGAGTAACTTTACAAGAATAATCGTGGTAAAAAAGCAAACCAACGATTATCCTTGTAATCTCTTTTTTTTACATCTTTTTTTTAATTATTTAATACAGTAGAATATTGAGTAATTAAAAAAATGTGTAACGCATATTTCAAGCATTACAATAATAAAAGAATAATTTTAGTAAAATTTGTGTTTTTGTAACAAATTCTGTGTATTGAAATTTTATTTGAGATCAAATTGGATCATTTAGAGTGTAAATATTATAAAAAGTTGTGTAATTTTACAAGTTTTGTGGCTGAAAATCGCAAAATGACTATCATATTGGTAGTATAACACTAGCACAATGATAGCAAAATTTATATTTGAGTATGAAAATTCGAGTATAGAAATTTTGTGTAAAATTACTGTCAAAATTTTACACAGTATAAAATTGAGTGAATAAAAAAATTGTGTAGTATTACAAACAGTATGGTTAACCATCGTAAAATTGCTATCACATCAAAAATATAATACTGGGATAGTGCTAGTAAAATTTATGTTTGTGTAACGATATTTGTGTATTCCAATTTTGTGTGAGATTGCTGTCAAACTGTCACGTAAGATTTTAGTCATTTTCCAGATTTCAAATATTCAGATTATCTTCTAGTAACATTTTTTTGGTATTATGAAGAGTTCTTTTGTCGTCAAAAAATGGGACAACATTATGTAATTAAAAGAAATAGCGAGCCATTTGTTTTATACCATTTATACGTATCTGCCAAAGATTAACCAAAAAATAACCGTCTATAATTCAGTAAAATATAGTAAACACTATTTGGTTCAATTTTTTTAAGTTATACCTTGATTTTCGTAGTTATTTCTGTGTACTACTACACATTTGTGTAATTTCTACACATTTTGCCTATAATCTGTGTAATTTTACACAAAATGTGTAACAAAATCTACACAACTGCACAATATTAAATATAAAATTTATATTACACATTTTCATATTACACACATTCCACAAGTATATAATTGTGTAAATTTTGCAACAATTATTGTGATAGAAAACTAACCAACAATTATTATTTTAATCTTTTCATATTTTATTAAACTGATTTATAGATCAGCTAAATCACTACTCAAAATTGCATAAGAACGTAAATTTTGTTTAATAAAATAAATATTCAAGACAGTGGAGTACAACTCTTAAATAAATAATAGATCTTTGCTATTTCCACAAGTTATTCAGAGGCATCCCATTGGCAATCTTCATCAGTCGAGTGGGAATTACTCGTCCGAGAATTAAGAGATCCCTTTTGGATGGTGTGAAAGTAATTTGACTTAAAGATTAGTAATTTTGGTTTTATGATCTTGTAGCCACAATTGTGATTATTTTTAAGGACACATTTGTCTCTTCAGCTTGTTTGAGGTTTTCTCTGCTGACGGCCTGGGTTAATGCACTCGTCAAGTGGTCGTTTCACTGTGCAATTCACTTTTGTGCACGCTCGGTCGAGGGCAAGTGCAGAAAGAGAAGAGGGAAAGCTCTATAGTATGAGATTTTTGCTCTGGGAAGGCACAAAAGGTTCTTTTTTTTTGTCTTTCTGAGCATTGTTAGATGCAATTTTGAGTAGATTGACGATAGATGATGTCGCATGAGGTAGAAAATAAAATCATTGGGTCATATGATGAAAATGAGTGTATTAAGGATTGTGCCAAAAGTGCTGAAACGAGTGAATTATCGCAGTGTTGATCTCTCTCGAAATCTTATAGTAAATTCCTTCTTGTAATTTTGTTTTCTTTGCTTTTTCGTACACTCGTAAAAATCTGTTAGCAATGGCAAAATTTACAATGACTCATATACGAAGATATTCAATAATTTGTACTAATAAATTCATAAAGATGCGATTTATGAACTCAATATACTTCTAACACTGAGAGAAATCCGAAAAAGTTAAAATAACATTCCGGAAATGTTAATTTTACCCTGCATTATTGATCCGAAATCGGTGTAGATATTACCCTTTTTAGGTTTATGGGGGTTAAAGTTACCGTTTTTCATGTTAATTTTACCCTTAAAAAGGTGTAAAATTAACATTAAAAAATGTTGAAATATTTTTACACTTAAAAAGTATTAAAGTTGCGAGGAAAAAGAGTTAATCGCACCCTCTTTTTTTCTCAGTGAAGGAAATTTGATTAAAAAAACATACAGAAAAAATATTGTAATATTAACTATTTGATAACACATACTAAAAATGCAATTTATAGAAAACCTCAGTAGAATTCCTAGAAATCCTACAAAAAGCATCAACATTGATATCACATAATCAGTTCAATATGGCAAAAAAAATCATAGATATATGTGCAAATTAGTCATGAAGTAAAATTACATGTGTCGCGAGTTGTCAGTTAATTAATTCACAACTAATTTTTTTTCTAGTAGTACACCGCATCTACTCTAAACCATTTGCCATAGCTATGCATCGTATGCATCACAAAATGAAATTAAGTTTACGATAGAGCTCGTATATCGTAATCGTCCAATTGAGTGGGTGGTTTTATGTATGCCCTTGATATAGAACAAAGTGACTGTTTATGTTGGAATTGCAAAGGCTTTTGAAAGCGTACACCAACGCTTATTTTTCATTTATCAAACTATAGAGAATTTTAAAAGTCGTTTTTTCCCTCTTTCTCTCTTACTCTCTCTCTCTATCTCTCTCACACTCTCTGTTGCTTTGACGAAAAATGAGAACGACATGATGTGGATATTTCTGCAGATAAACTTGTGCTAAATGTGCAATATTACATTTTTAATGACTTTCTACACTGTAGCAGAAAAAAGGCTACAATTCATTTTTAAAAAAAATTAGACTGCAATGTAGAAAATATAAAAGTTACTAAACTAAAAGCTTTTCCTAAGCTTTTAACATTAAATTGCATGTGATGCAAAATACAATGGTAATAAATATAGAAGAACCAAAAATACAGTGTTCAAAATTAGATATTGAAGAGAATATCTTTTTTTAAGTTCAATTATGAATAGTATATTATTCATTTAGTATGACTCCAGCACACCTTTTGGATCAGGAAAAATTTATGAAATCAAAATTCGCGTCCCTTACTTTCTCGAAAGATTTGCATAGGTTTGGACTTAAAAATGGACTGACGTAAATTTAATTTGGTGTGATGTTTAAAAGAAGAAGAAGAGTGCGAGTGAGTAGGATAGAGATATGTGAAGCTTTTAAGAAAGAAAGGGATGCGAATTTTGACATTATGAAATTTTCCTGATCTAAAAGGTGTGCCAGAAAGTAAAAAAGCACAGGCTATCAGCAAAAGTGAAGTAAATATTGAATTTGGTCAGTAGGGTAAAGTGCTCTCCCTGCGAACGCTCATGCCTTCGAATAATGTGAATTTCTTCTGTTTTTCGTAAGAGATTTACACTAAGATATCACGGAATTATCAACAATTGATGTTATTTAATAGAAATGTGCAAGTCTCTTAGGAAAACTTAATGAAAATTCACATTATTCGAAGGCATGAACGTTCGAAGGGAGAGTACTTTCCCCTAATGCCTTCGGCACACCTTTGAGATCAGGAAAATTCCATAAAATCGAAATTTATGGCGCTGGCACACCTTTTCAATTGATTGAATTTCAATCGATTGAAATTTTACATCTTACTCTTTCAAAGTGAAATCAGATATAGGTGTCCCTTTCAGTCAAATGAAATTTAAAATTGAAATTAATAAAATAAAATTGAAATTTCAATTTCATTTGACAGAAATAGACAAAAAAATGTCGAATTTCAGCTTAAAAGAGTAAGAGATAAAATTTCAATCGATTGAATTTCACTCAATTGAAAAGGTGTGCTAGCGCCATTACATTCTTTTTCATAAAAGCTTTGCAAATGTTTATCTTGCACTTCCGCACTCTTCTTCTGCTTTTGAACATCACTCCAAATTAAATTTAGTTCAGTCCAATTTTGAGACCGAAAGAGTAAGATAAACATATGCAAAAGAAAGAAAAGCAAGCGAATTTTGACTTTATGACATTTTCCTGATCTGCCATAATGAAGGAAAATTTCACGAAATCAAAATTCACACCCCTGTTTTCTCAGACAGTTTGCATACGTACTACGTACATCTCAATCTTTCGCACCCAAATTAGGTTGACCTAAATTAAATGTGGTGTGATGTCAACAAAAAATAGATGAATCTGAAAAAAGCAGAATAGACATTTGCGAAACGATTGAGAGAGAAAGGAATATGAATTTTGGTTTCATGAAATTTTCCTGATTCAAAAATATGTCGGCGCCAGGACGAAAACTTTGGTCAACAAAAAAAATTGGTCAGTAATGGTGCTGGTATATTTTTCCACTTTATAAAGTGAATTTTTGGAGAAGTTTTGTGGAACTTCAGGATGACAGAACGTTTCAATCGCAATTTTCATGAAATTAATGTCCTTTTCATGAACTTGCTCATGTTTGTGTAACTCGTCGGTTTAAACGTTCGAACTTCCAAAGGTTTTTTTTTAGGTAAATTCATTCTGATATACCTTCGAATATCATACCTTTGATATACCTTTGTGTCTCTAAAGCAGAGGCGTGCAAGAACCGTTGAAACCGAATAAACGTCAAATTAAACATGTAAGTCAATGGTCAAAACGCTACCAGTACAGTAGACTCTCTCAAATTCGGGCATTTGGGAGAGAAATGTCACCCGAATTAGAGAGAAATTCGGGCATCATATTGTTTGAAATGCAACGATCTTTTGTTTACCTGCATACTCATATTAAGTTTACATACTCATATTAATTGTAAATTTTATGAAAGCCCCTTAATAATGCAAAATCACATCACAACTGAGATAAGGCATGGCAAATTTGAGCATATTTGCTTCATTCGATATTTATGCCTAGCGCACAATAACTTTTGTTTTGTAAACATGTTTTTAATATTTCAGTGAGAGTGAATGAAACCTAGATCTAGTGATCTCACTCACTCTTATAGGAAATTTTGAAAACATATTTACAAACAAAAGTTATTGTGTGCTGGGCATTACAATCGAACTTGAAAAATGTCAACAAACTTTTTTCAAATTTAACTGCTGCCCGAATTAAAAAGTAGCCCGATGTTAAAGGAACCGAATTAGCGAGAGTCTAATAAACTTATTTTGACGTTTATTCGATTTCAACGGTTCTTGTACACCTCTGCTCTAAAGCCCAAAATAGACACAGGGATTGGCTTAGGGATCAGCTCGAAAAATGAGGGTTGATATCAATACACTCAGGGATCAGCCCAAAATTTGGAAGATCAGGCTGATCTTCTAAATTTCTGAGGTCTAGTGAAATTATGAGGATTATACGATATCAGCGCCAGTGCTGAAAATAAAAAGCTTCACACTTTAGATGTTTTTGGGCAGGGGGTGACATTAGCCCTGAAAAATGCGACCAGTTTTAGTATAAATTTTTTCCTGTTTTCGTACACATTTCACAAGATATCTTCAAAACTACGTAGGTTGCCAATTTGGGGTTTTCGTTTGCCTCTTCGATATTAAATTGGCTTTTATTTTGTATTAGTATTTTTTACTAATTCATTCTACAATGACAGAAAACAGTTAATAAACTCAAAAGTTTTTTCGGCTCGCTAGAATCATATGGGAAACATAGGAAATGTAATGCCCCTGTTTTTGGGTACTTTTTGAAATGTCAATTGAATGAAGAAACATGGAGAGTAATGGTACGGAAAATCTTAAAATTCATTAAGATAGGAATAATGGGAAAGTTAGAGTACTCCTGCCTGTATGAGGAATGCATTGTACTTCATTTAAGAATTATTTCAACAATCAAAGTGGGCACATTTAATAGAATGTTACGCAAAAACCGCTAATCTTTGATCATAAATCCTCAGTGTATGATAGTTTGGGCTGACCTTTTACCGCCAAATTTTTTGAGCTAAGTATTGTCGAGGATCAGCCTGTGTCTATTTTCGGCATAAAGGGCTCTACACATTGGGTGCAATTTTCGTCAAAAATCGCATTTTTGACAGAATTTTGACGTTTCTACCTACAGCAGTGCGGCCGATTTCCTTCAAAAGAGCAATTTTTGGCGAAGACTTCTTACAATGTGTAGACACCCTAATGGCCTCTTAAGGCGTCTACACATTGGGAGCAATTTTCGTCAAAAATTGCGTTTTTGACAGAAATTTGACGTTTCCCCCTACAACGCTGCAGGGAATTTCCTTCAAAAAAGCAATTTTTGACAAAAATTTCTCCCAATGTGTAGAGGCCTTAAGGCAATAAACGATCTCTTGATTTGTAAATGCTTCCTTACGATTTTTGATGATTCACCCGACAAATTGTTACATGATCCGTGGATGAGTGTGTGTATTGGAAGATTATTTAGGAACTGGTTTTTCTATATAGTGGCAGTTACTTAATTTGTGACTAAATTACTATTTAACCATTTGTTCATTCTTTTTTATCCAACAATTTTTTCTTCAATAAATGAGCGTTGGTGTGTACTCTGAAAAATCAATGGTAGAATTTTTAGACAAATAAAATTTCCATAAATATTATTTACAAAATATTCCACTTTTTCTATCGGTTCGTTGTGTGTTTTAGAGGAGCCTAAAAACACAAGAGAGTGAACTTTAACACAAAAACACATATTTTTTTAAATAATATTTTCATTTTCATCATTATTTTATCCGCATTTTAGCTATTCTTTTGATAATTACCATTGTAAATTTTTCATGTAAGTTTGTGGCCCACAAATCTACTCTCTTATAATATTTATCCCATTAGACACCAATTGTATAACACAGACAAAAGTGATAAGAGATAGTAGAATTTTTATTTTGTTGAGGAAAAAATGCATGGTTATTATGTCTTCCAACGTACATTCTAATCTCATGTGGTTACACTGTGAAAAAATGTGACTTGTTTGTACACACCAGCTCTTTATCAGCGCACAGAGAGACGACGAGGAGAAAAAAAAAGAGTTTAAATCATTAAACTCCTTCATCGAGTACAAAAACATCGTGAAGAAGGCGAATGGAAAAAAAGAAGAAAGAAAAAAAAACAGAAGAGAACACAAAAAGTATACAAAATAAATTTACGTTGATTTAATTAAAAATCGAGTATATTTTCTGAGTTACAGGAATCTCACAGTTGAACGTAAATTGGATTTTCTTATTAATCTTCCACACTTACTGTTTCCCTCTGCACTACATAACATTCCCCAGAGGCTAAGTCCAATACTATATAGAATCCAAGAAGAATAATCATTAGCCACTCCATTGGAGTTGTTCTCTCTGAATCAAAGGAATAATTCTAATACAAGATATACGCCAGATACGATAGAGAAGGGGCACAAACAAAAAAACAGAAATAACGACAACACAAGACACTATTGTAAACTTTTTAGTTAATGAACGAGGAATAGCGACTGAGGTAGAGAGGCAGGCGGAAAAATGTGTACATTGTGCAAATAATATAAAATAAATAAAATGACGAGGAGGCAGAAAAAAGCTTCGTATATATATACGAAGGCAAGAAGAAAATCACAACACTTACGACAAAGAAAAACGGAGAGAGAAGTACAAGATTCTAAAAATAACGTTTGCTCCGCTTGACGACTGCCCCACGATAAACGATGACGAGCTCACGAGCTCCAAAACCAACACATCCATCCCGAAGATTGCTCACAATTCTGCTTGGGTATTTGTACTGACCGGTTCTCTAGAGAGCTTTTTTTTATTTATTTATTTGTGCTCCTATACTTCTTCCCCCCGCCCCCCCCCCCCCCAAACATGAAACGCAAAGGGGAGCACAATATGGGGCGAGGGCGGAAGAGATAAACTCTGATTGAGACTCACCAGGCGGCCCCAGAGTATTCACTCTCACAAAACCCAGGCACATAGAAACCTCTCTCATGCTTCCTGACACAATCTTTCTTTGCTTTCACCGTATTTTCTTTTTCAATTCAATTTTCATCAACTTTTCCCCTCATTTTCCAATAGATGAAAACATATACTTTTTTTTTCGAGTGGGGATCTATTGCGCTGTGAACTTTCTAAGAAGACATCATGCTATTCTCACAACTTGTGTGCTAACAGGTTTCTGGTACAACGTCATACGTTAAATAACAGTTTTTACGGTTCAAAATTCAAATTTAAACCTTCGGAGATCATCGGTTTTGTCACCGAACATCAAGATTTCATTTCCAAGTAATATAACCGATATAGGGTAAGTGTGCCAAATTCCGGCCAGCTTGCAATTTCGTCCACCTTTTTCGTTCGTCGAATTTATTTGAATTTTTAGTTTTTACATACTATAGAGATTATAATACAATGCAAAAGAATAACAAAAAATTTAGCTTCAACAAACGAGATGACGTGAAAAAGGCATTGGAATTATTCCTAAAGGGCAAGGAACTATGAGAATGAAGATGGCCGAAATAGGGCAGCAAAGCTATGTCTACATTTTTATTCATTTTAAAATGTATTAAGAATGATTTGCCTCTTTAACCCAGCTCTGTTTCCTTGTGATGTGTCCGTCCTCCATGTACCCTCCTCGTGCCAAATGATGGCCTCATGCTTCTGGTTTTTAATTTTTTGTATTTTTTTTATTTATTGAATTATTTACTAATTGCATAATTGTACTGCAAACTACTCAATTGTATGAGTGGCATATACGGCCTATTGAACCAGGGTTTCTGCCGTTTACCTGGGGAGGCCGGTAATGGTAAGGCGGCGGCAGACGCAACCAGGTTACAGAGTGGGAATAAAATTTATCTATCTATCTATCTATTTTAGAATAAATAAAGACGATAAACTGTCTATAAGGTTCTAAGCAACACTTCTTAAGTAGAATGAATAAAAAAAATCAATTTCTATTAAATATATTACATTTCAAACTTGAGACTTTGGCGCTTGCATGCAACTATGCCGAAATTTGGCACACTTACCCTAACCATAAATTAATATACAGTTATACAGTAAAGTGTCCTAAATTCGAACACTCGTGGGGTATTTTTGACATTTCTCATCTCCCAAATTCGAACGATTTTTTCAAAACTTAACGAAATTTGTGCGAGATTAAATTGTACTTTGAATCAAATTCTCCTACTTTCTCTCAAGTTTTAGTGGTAACATACTTCATTTTCATTTTATACGATAATAATGTATGTAAACATTCAAGAAGAAGCACATATATATGATTTTCATTCACCTAGAATACGAACTTTCTAACATAACCTGATAATTGACATTTTGAATCCAAACGGCGTTCGAACTTGAGAGATTCAGATTTGAGAGACTCTACTGTATCAGATTAATACTAAACTAATGCCCTTCGCAAAATAAATTTTGTTTTGTAAACATGTTTTTGACATTTCAGTGAATTATTAAAATCTAGATCTATAGTCATCTCGATCACTTTCGTAGATAGTTTTGAAAACATTGCAAAACAAAAGTTATACAGTAGACTCTCGCTAATTCGGCTCTTTAAGGATCGGGCTACTTTTTAATTCGGGCAGCAGTTACATTTAAAAAAACGTTTGTTGTCATTTTTCTAGTTTGGTTATTATTATCAAATGAAACAGATATACTCAAATATGCCATGGTTTTTGTCTTAGTCATGATGTAATTTTACATTATTAAGGAGTTTTCACTAAATTTACCATAAATAAAAGTATGTAAACTTAGTATTAGTATGCAAATGATTAAAAAATCGTTGAACTTCAAACAGTGTGACGCCAGAATTTCTCTCTAATTCGGGTGACATTTAGGTCCCAAATGCCCGAATTTGAGAGAGTCTACTGTACCTTAAAGGATGAGTTGGATACTGGCATCTCAAAAACAAAATACATTATTTTTGACTATTTTTCTATAGTCAAATGTTTTATTTTTTGGACACCGATGTCCCACTTATCCTTAAACACTAAAAAGCTGAAAAACGCTTTTTTAGCTTTATTTGACTAAATATTGGCAAAATTTAATTAAATTCTATAATTTGATATTCAAATACAACAATTACTTAACGTCAAAATTCAAACTTAAATTGCCTTAACTCAACTTTATCGGATTTCTTTCAGTGCAGTACTTACTAATTAGTATAATTATTTAAGGACGAGTAGGACACCGGTGCTTTAAAAAGGAAAACAATTTTTCTGACTAAAGAAAGTTGTTTGGTTCCTTAAATAGTCAGAAAAATGGTTTTTGTTTTTGAGACACCGGTGGTCCACTTGACCTTAAAGGGATAACAGTGTAATTTTTTACGTTTTTATAAATACACTGAGAGAAATCCTAAAAAGTTAAAATAACATTCCGGAAATGTTAATTTTACCCTGCAGCATTGAAGTGTTTAAAGTGTTTAAGTTTAAAGTGTTAAAAATATGAGGAAAAAAAGTTAATGGCATCCTCATTTTTTTCTGAGTGTAGTTTAACCCCATGCATTTTATACTTTTCGGTTAAAATAAAACTTGTACAATCCAACTTTACGTGCTTGTAAAATCTAACTTTTTTAGTATAAAGATCTTCAAGAAATAATATTTTAATTCTTTCTGTCGAATAGTATAACAGGTCAGGAGCATATTCCAAAGTTTCAGATTTTTGAAAATAAATCTTTGAGAGACGGAGCTTTGAAAATTCCTGTCATTAAGTCGAAAATCATCAAATTTAAAAGTTTTTTTTTAATTTTATTACAGTCAGTAAGGTAAGTGAAGTAATGTATCGATCATGAAAGTTGGATTGTTACCTCAAAATAAAATTATTCGTCGTTTTTAAAGAATTATCTTTTGCGACGCGTGTTCTAATTAGTAATTAATATAAAACATTTTGCAAAAAAAACAATAAATAGCAACGAATAATTGTCGAATAATCACTTTTGTGCACTTCTTTCAGGGATGATTATTAAATGTACGATTAAGCTGGATGATTTTAATGATTTTTCTAATTAAACTAAACACAACTTATTTTTTAAAGCAATACATGTGCTTAGAATTCTTTTGAAAAATCGAATTTAAACTTAAAAATGAAACTGTTTTTAAGAGAAACTTCAGAAAAATGTTACAAATGTTTATTTTTTTTATACCATACCGTTTGATTGGTAATTTTTATTTAACCTTCAAAACGTATACAAACTCTTTAAATTATGTTTGTACATTCAAGTCTTAATTTTTCCTCAAAGATAAAATCTTGAATTGTGAGAATTTTCATAAAAAAAGAAGTTCGAGAATACATAAATTTCATAAGAAGGTTTCTGAAATTAAGATTTATCACAAAATATCAAGATTTTGAGACAAACTAACTCAACGAAAAAAAAGCAATTGAACCATTCCTAATAAACAAATTAAAATAAATAAATCTTTGAAAAAGAGAGTCCAGAAAGAGTTTTGGTCTGTCACCAAATCGGCGACTCAGAATATAACTCGATCAACTCGATTTTGTACAAAAATCGTTTTATTCGCTTTTTGGATACTTCTTATAAAATTTTATACTTTGCATGTAAAATCTCAGCTTCAAATCGCTCTCCTGTAAAATTTGCCTACTGCGAGATATTCGTGACTTATTCTGAGCGACCGAAATGTCAAAATCCAAATTCAAACAGACATAACAGAAAAATTTAATTATCCTTTCCACAAAACCGAAGCCTCAGACCGTTTAAAGAGGATTTCAGTGCAAAATATCGCACATAGAAATTTCTCACAGTGATAAAAATCACATTTTTAAATGTAAAAATCTTGTCGAGAGTTCCTTTGCACAAGAAAAAAAACAACACCCATCTAGAAGAATTTTCAGTGTTCTTGGTGTGTACACATCTCGCTGAAAAGAATAATCTTGGTGGAAGGTGAGAAGCAGAGAAAAAAGCAAATGAAGTAAGAAAAAAAATGTAGAAGAAACTTTGGTGTAAAATTCCATTAATTCTCAGCACATCACTAATCTCTCACACCAATTTTAATACATACAATCCAAAGCTCTATCCCCATTTAGACCCACCATCCCCTGTTGCCCCTTCCTTCTGACAATTTCGTGTTTTTCATCACGTCTCCAAAGAATCCAGGAATTGATCAGAGAATTATATAATTTCAAGAGTAATGTATTAAATTTTTTGGAATTGAGAATTTCGCGAACGCTTTGTATAAATATTTACAAAATTCAAGCTGTTCTATTCGAAAGAATTCTCTCATTGCTCCCTTCCCTCCAATCTACATCTTTTTTTTTACACATTCAAAATTATAAATAAAAGAATAAACAAGTTACGAAAAAAATATTCTTCCTCACTCTCTTGATCAGTAACGAAAAAATAAGAAGAAAATACAACAAAAAAAAAAACACTGATGACTGCCTGAAAATATAGTCATTGTTGACCAATGAAAAATGTCATATCTCATTCTCAATTTTTCTTCATGAACAGAGGCAACCAATAGAAGTATAAAAAAAAACACTCGGAAAAAAATTAATTAATCAATTTCTTGTTTGCACCAATTAAACTGTTTGTCGTTGACTCAATTAACAATTTATCACATATACATCTTGAGCTTTTTTGAAGTTTTTTTTTCTTTTATTTTCTTGCTTTTTAACCGAGTGTCTTCGTCACATAACTTTTGGTACATTTCATGATCATCCCAGGCTAGACTAACTGGAGAGAAATGGCGAGGGAGATACCCACAATGAATATTGTTGAATAAAATACAACAGAGGCGTGCAAGAACCGTTGAAATCGAATAAACGTCAAATGAAACATGTATGTCAATGGTCAAAACGCTACCAGAACAAACTTATTTTGACGTTTATTTGGTTTTTAACGTTTCTTGCACACCTCTGAAATACAGGGAAATATGTAGTTAAAGAGGATCGTATGAGGAGCTCAGAGCAAAAAAACGCTATTTTAATAGGGAAATGCATACGACTTAGAGTTTTTTTTGCTCCGAACGCCTCGTATATATACTTGTTGATTTAAGAAAATTAATCAGTACGAAAGCATTAATTGATAATAAATATTGATCAGGGAAAACATAAATAGGAGAGAAATGTGATGCAATTTACCGGAAAGATGTCTATGGAGTACTCGTTGCAATCCTCTGGGCTTAACTTTCAGGAGCAATAGTGTTTAGCACTGTTTCTCTGAGTGTAACAAATTCCTCACTAAAAAACCTTTTTTCCGTGCCTTTCGTTTGCAACCGAAAGACCTCTAGATGATGGTTGTAAATGCAAAGAAAAAAATCCTACTCTTTAGCACAATTCTTGTCCACGAATTGGTCCAGAAAAAAAGAACCTCTAACACACAATATCACTGTGATATACAAAACCGTATATAGTTCTTCCCAAGTATATTCTATCAGATGCTCCTCCTTGGTATGATAAAACTCTGCCTTCAAGGAAAAATTTAAAAAAAAAAAACAGAAATTTCACTTCAACAGAATTTTAAAAAGATTCCACCAACTGAGGACACACAACACAACTGCCTGGGAGTAGTGACTGTGCTTGACTGAGAGACTGAGAGACTCAAGAGCTCCGTACAAAATGCGACGAGTTGTGAATCCAAACGGAAAAATATACACAATAGACCGGGTATCTATCCCGTGGTCTCTGTCACGCCCGAAACTTCATCATCTCACTTTGTACATCAAATCACAATATCCTCCCGCACGTTAGAGCAGGACAACACAATACCTCCCGCCATTTGGGATTGTAATGAATTACTACACAATTTTACTACATATCGCACACCACTCAATAACGACTATGTAGTGACTCGTGTTTGTAAAAAGAAACTGCACCACCAGTGTGGAGGAATCTCGCAATGGACAACACTATTTGTGGTGGGGCACGGAGATTTGTATTTGTGCGCACATACCACCAGACACCCATCATTGGAGCAGGCAGTCTAGCACCCCAGTACTCCAACTCGTGATACCAGAAGAAATCTCAACAAAATTCTCGTGTCCAATGAAAATATACAGACAAAACCGTTCTCAATATGATTTGTATTCAGTTGTGGATCTGTCAATTTAAATTTGAATTTTGACATTCATAAATACGTTAATGACAGTTACAATTGGCACAAAGCAAAAGCAGATTGATTTCCGTATTAACCCATTCAGTCAATGTACCAGAAATACTTGAGATATAATGTTCTTATTTTGGGATTAGTTTCCTACAGATTAAAAATGATTTTTTGAAGAGAAAATATATTTATCCATTATGGGGGCGCAGGGAGCTCCTGTCAAACACACGTCTTAACGGTCACTGAATTTACATTCTGTTCATTAATTCATTACAAACTCTATTGATTTAGATAGAGTAACTATCCAAGAAAACAAATTGGCAACCAGAATTCAAATCAGGAAAGAGGAAAAACTCCAATTTTAATAAATTCAACGGGATGTCGAATTTTCCGTCCGTCATTTTGAGCAAAAATTTTTCATGACCTTCCGCGAAGCAAGAAAACAATAACAAAATGTATTTTCATCTTTGTCGGACTATTTTTCCCAAGTAATTGAAGGACTAAAGTAACCAAAAATCCATTCCCAACAGAAATTCGAATATCAATTGCCCTGGGATAATTAATCTAAAATCACTCAATTTGCGTATGATGTATAATACCATGGTAAGGAATGGGTTAAAATCGTAAAAAATAAAAGAACGCTGATTAAAATAATCTGACATTCTTTTACTCGCAGGCCTGAGCTAAAATAAAAGTCGAAGTGAATTTGGTGGTGCCTGTTGAGATTCTTCGAAGTGCCGCGAAAATTTACTTAGAGAAAATGAGAAGTTTTTTAAAATTAAAAATGCTTAATTCCTTAAAGTTAAGTCATTTTTACAAGAAAATCCTTTTAATAATTTATTTGAATACAGCTATTTCGGTTAATTGTAAATACACTTCGATATTACAACAAAAACATTGGGATGAAATTTTGAGGTGGAAGACTCATATTCTTTTGAGCTGTCCCACAATTCAGGATAGGTTTGAGAAAAATCCTTTTGCACAACACTATTTTGGTTAATAAGGAATGCAAAAGTACGTATTACAAGAAGGGACACGACCTGCTAATAAGGATAAAATAGAGAAGAAAATATTTTGTTGCATTTCAGAGATTTTTTGCAACCGCAGCGCCGCCAGGCGTTTGTCAAGTGAATTATTTGTATCTCTATCTCTCTCTCACAGTTGAATTGCGCGCGATTTAAGAACTTTCCATTTGAAGTGATATTTGCATTTAATTTTTTTTTGTATTTCCGCAAGATTCAAGTAAAAGGGTGTGTAGTGAAAAGCTACCCGTCTTCTGACAAAGATATCAAGAAGACAATTTCTTTTTATGTGAGTTTTTCTTTCTATTATGTTTTTTTTTTTTGGCGCAAATAAATATATTCATCATGGCACCGTAAATAAGCGGGATTAATATTACCAGCACGGCTATCTGCAATTTCCATTAGAATTATCAACACAAAATTTCCGATATTACACAACTTTTAACGAGCACAGGTTTGTTTTACTGCTCGAACTCAAAGACAGAGCAGTTACAATCGTCTTTTTTTTCAACTTGTCACCGTTCTGGAGCTCAAACGGTAACAGATATCGACTTCCAGTCTTCGGTGACCCCCAATAAAACACAATATCTCTAGACGTTTTTCCCCTCTCCACCCCCTCTAGCCCCGCCAAAACCATGTTTTTCGGTTTTTTTCGAAATTGGCCCAAGCTTTTTCAATGATTTTCGGATATGTTTTAAAGCTAGTCCAAGCGAACACTTCGTCCAAACATACCGGAAAATTCGCCACTTTGAATTATTGAAGGTAAAAAGTCAATCACTTTAAAGGGCTCACTTTTTAACCGATTTGGTTGAATTTGGATTTTTTGGAAAGATATTGAAATTTCGAACCCGGCTGCATTGGTCTTCATCGGTAATGAACCGGTAAAGTACCGAGTTTTGAATAATTTTACATCCCCATTAATTAACATTCCCTAAAAATCATGTTTTTTCAGTTTTTCTTAAAATTCGCCCAAGCTTTTTCAATGATTTCCGGGTGTGTTTTAGATGTAGTCCAGGCGAAAGTTTAGTCCAAATATACCTGGAGCTTAAACGGTAAGAGATATCGACTTCCAGTTTTCGATGACCCCCAATCAAAAAAACAATATTTCTAGACGTTTTTTCCCCTCCCCACCCCCTTCTATCTCCTCCAAAACCATGTTTTTTTAGTTTTTCTCAAAATTGGCCCAACCTTTAGGACACCATTTCCTTATCTTAACATCGAGGATGAACCTCAATATTATCACATGAATAGTAATTTTCACTTAAGATACTTACTAGTTTACCAAAACTTACCAAACATATTTGTTTTTTTAGGCCAGATCAAGATTTATGGGTTAATTAAATAATATTCGACAATCGTGTTAAATTTATCAATTGTCTAGTAAAAACATAAAATAATACCCCTTTATATCAAAATTTCCGGTGGCAGCCAAAATCCCGAAATCCAAAATCCCGAAAGCCAAAATCCCGAACGCCAAAATCCCGAAAAGGCCAAAATCCCGAAAGCCAAAATCCCGAAAGCCAAAATCCCGAATTTTCTAAATCCTGAAAGGAATGAAATTATATGGAGGAAAATGTTTAGAATAATTTCCCAAGACACAGAAGATTTCCCTTTGCCTCCAGCAAGCGCGGGTACAATCGTGGGAGTAGCTGTGACATTTTTAAGAATTCGGGATTTTGGCTTTCGGGATTTTGGCCCATTCGGGATTTTGGCTTTCGGGATTTTGGCGTTCGGGATTTTGGCTTTCGGGATTTTGGCGTTCGGGATTTTGACCGGGACCCCAAAATTTCACATTTTAATTGACTTTTTCAGACTCCGATAGAGTCAATAAATCCAATAGAGTCAACAGGCCTGGAAATAATTAGTTGACTCTATCGAGGTCCCACTGTACTTACTAAGGACTTATTTTATGCACTTGAACGAAACTCTTATTCAAGAGCATAAATAATGCCTTTGATTATATAGCATTCCAATTGATTTTTTCGAACTCCAATAGAGTCAACAGGCCTGGATATAATTAGTTGACTCTATCGAGGTCCCACTGTATTACGAATCTTTACAGAAACCCCTACTTTATACTCATGCCGAAGATTAAAAGCGAATAATCAGAAGAAATAAACTCCACATAGAAAATATTATTTTCCAGAGAGAGAGAGAGATAGAGTGATTATTTCATGATCTCAAAAGAATGAAATCCCTTAATTGGAATATTTATATATATTTTCTAGAGAACTTCTCGAGATATGTAATGTACTACACGAAAATAGAGAGGATATGAATCAAAGTGCAATCCATGGAAATTCCCTGAGGCTTAAAGCCAAGAATGAAGATCCTAAATTGTTAACTCTTTCATTTCTCAATGAGGCGGCCAAAGTTGATCGCATTTCTCGCTACTCTATCGATATTTCTCCACTGATTAAATGATGAGGCTATTACTTGTAAAAAAAAAAAACTTTGTGGTAAACGAGGGAATAACAGAGTGATCAATGTGCATGATAGAGATACCGGCAAGTATTTTTCCCTTAAGAAAAAAAAAGTAATATAACATCACTCGAAGGCGAGAAATAACGATGTGTAAAGCAAAGTATTGAACTTCTCCATTTAATGCGATAAGAGCTCTCCCCGAATAAGTACTCAAATATCTACTGTACAAAAGCGTGGATTTAACAGCTGAGAGATAAGAGATGAATATTGTGCATAGTATCAATTTCGTTGTGAGGATTTGCTCTATTTTGAGCATACGGGCACTCACTGAAGTGTCTCTCCCACTCTGAATTTTACTTATAATATTTCTAACTTACTGTATCATCCAGAAATTGTGCTGTTTGCTTCACTTGGTGACGTCACTTTAGATAAAAAACAACACCACAGTCCACATCTGGTGACCATTTGTTGTGCTTCTCTGGGCCCTGCCACCCAAAATCACTCGAGCTATTATCAGAGATAACACTCGCAGGAAGATTCACTATAGAAAAAGATGAGAAACGAAAATAAAATGACACGGGAGAAACATATTCGTTTGTAAAGCTACTATGAATTATAATGCGTAATGATTTTTAATGGCAAAAAACAAATGGTCAGTAAAAAGTTAAAAGTGGTCAGCAGAAAATCAAATTTGATCAGCAAATAATTCGAAATAATCAGCAAAAATTTTCAATTTTGTCAGTAAAAAGTAAAATTTTGTCAGTAAAAAGTTAAATTTGATTAGTAAAAACTTCGAATTGATCAGTAGATATATTCGAGTTGATCAGTAAAAAAATAAAAATTCATCAGTAAAAAATTAAAAATGGGCAGTAAAAATATTCGAGTAGATCAGCAAAAAATTAAAAATGAGCACCAAAAAAAATTTAAAAAAAGCAGTAAAAAATTAAAAATGAGCAGTAAAAAATAAAAAGTGGTCAGCAAAAGATTAAAAAGAAGCAGTAAAAAATAAAAATCGCCCAGTAAAAAATTAAAAACGAGCGGTAAAAAATAAAAATCGCCCAGTAAAAAATTAAAAACGAGCGGTAAAAAATAAAAATAGGTCAGTAAAAAATTAAAAGTGGTCAGTAAAAAAAAATTAATCAGCAAAAAATTAAAAATGAGCAGCAAAAAAAATTAAAAGAAGCAGTAAAAAATTAAAAATGAGCAGTAAAAAATAAAAAGTGGTCAGCAAAAAATTAAAAATGATCAGTAGAAATATTCGTATTGATCAGTGAAATATTAAAAAGTGGTCAACAAAAAATTAAAAAGAAGCAGTAAAAAATAAAAATTGGTCAGAAAAAAATTAAAAGAGGTCAGCAAAAGATTAAAAATAAGCAGTAAAAAAATAAAAATCGGCCAGAAAAAAATTAAAAACGAGCGGTAAAAAATAAAAATTGGTCAGTAAAAAATTAAAAGTGGTCAGTAAAAAATAAAAATTGGTCAGTAAAATTGGATTGATTTATTAATGGTTTTTAGGTACAATTTAGCATAAATACAAGCAAAAAAATGGAAACATTCTTATTTAGAGAATTTTGAAAGTATGTTATGCAATAAAATGAGATTACTTGACTTATCGGGCAAGATGGGGCAGTATGGGACATATAAAGTTTGTTTTAAGATTTAATTGCTAATTAATTGATTATCTATTTATTGTTCAAGCTAACTAAATCCAGATAGAGTAATTTGCCTAAAGCGAGACAGTTTGGAAAGTTGGACAAAGCAGTGTGGAATGTGAGACACCTCCTTAAAAACTTGATTATAAATCAATTAAATATTTCAATTTTCGATAAAAAGATTATTAAACCGAATTTTTTGATTATTTGAGAAGTTAAAAATGCAAAAATTGTTATAAAACAATCAAAGAGTGACTTGCAAGAAGAATTTAAAAAATATATTGCATGCGTGATATTCATGCTTGACACAGTAATTGTCATTTTCTCTGTTTCTTATGGAAGTTGCTAGGAATGTTTACAAACAAAATTAATTGTGCGTTGGGCATTAATCTGTCACATTGAAGAAGTTTCGATCAATAGAGACAAAACAGAAAACTGACATAAAACATCTCAAATTTTTAAATATTCAATTCCTAACCCCATAAACATACAGACTTCCTCAAAATAATACTTAGATTAGTAATTAAATTGTGAAAAGAAAAGATTATGGAATTTTTAATTAAAAAGACAATTGAATACTATAATACTTCGATTTTTTTTGTGATTCTGTGAAGTTTTCTTTTGAAGTTACATCATTTATAACCTCAAATTTTCTCTAAAAACATCAATAAACTTGCACCGTATAAAATAATTAGGCTCAATGATATAAAAGTTTGCAATTACTTGAGGTTCGCTTGAAAATTTTTCATTTCTAAGATTTTTGCATACAAAATATATTGAATAATTAGGTTAGGTTTAACATAACCTAAAAGTGTTTGATCAAATAATGCTATATCTTTAAGCAACTTATAACTATTGGCCTTGAAAGCGTTTGAAACCTCTAATGACTAGTTTTCAAATTCACATTTAACTTACTCTAATAATAAAAATACAAGATTTTATGACATTTTTCAATTTTTATTTGCATAAAAATAGTAAAAATCCTCAGAGTATTCTTTTTTGCTAGTTAAAATTTTGTGACCAATAAAATAATGAACCTGAAGATATAGTAAGTTCTGTAATTTGCAAGATTTTACTAAGGTTTTCAAATTTTAAACTAAATTACCTCGCCAGGTAAAAAAAAACTATTTAAAGGATATCTCATTAAATGCCCTTAATCTCCCCTAATAAAGTATCAGGCAAAAATTTTACACTAATGCTTATCTCTGATCTAGGAAAATCCCAAGTCTGTTTTGACGCCAACAAGCAAGAATCCTGCCTTTATGAATAACTCAATGTACAATGAAGATTCCTGGGGATTGCCTGCGCACATATAACATACATATCGCTCAAAGACAAGTTTCAACTCATATGGAAAGTAAGAGTTCAACCTACAAAGTGACAAACATGTAGTTGGGTCATTTGAATAATTTCTACCCATAACTTTTACTAACATGTACGAGCAATTTCTTGCCTGGACAAATGCCAGATGTTGTGAAATGTTGTAAAATCAAATTTTCATCCATTGTCCCTATGGCCATTTCTAGTATTCCCATGCCTGAAATGTCGGTACTAAAATCCATACTTTAGGTATAAGTTTTTTTTTAAGTTACTCTGCAATTAAGATGCATTAAAATGCAGAATGAATTGATAAGACATTTACACTTTAGCTTTAATGGCTTTCCTCAACTATCACTATTTCTCTAATTATTAACACTGTATAAGTGTAAAACCTAGTCTTCAATTAAAAATAGCACATACACAGTAAAAAAAGAGTTTAGAATTGTACAAGACTTTAGCAGAATTATGGTTTTGTTATTACACAAACTTTAATTTTTGTGTACCTTTTATACACAATAATTACACACAAAATTGTGTAAGCATGCAATTATTAAGCGTGATGAAATCTTATAATATCCCAGCTAACACAAGGTAAACCGTTATTAGCGCAATGCTATAATTTAAAACCATAGTCCATGCTCTTAAACAAAAACTTTGTCCAAATGCATAAAATAAGTCTTTAATAAGTACTTATTAAGTTCCTAATTAAAACATTTTTTTTGACAAAAAGTGAAAATACACTGAGGAAAAAAGAGGGTGCGATTAACTTTTTTTCTTCATAACTTTAACACTTTTTAGGTGTAAAAATATATCAACATTTTTTATTGTTAACTTTACATATTTTAAGGGTAAAATTAACAAGAAAAAGGGTAACTTTAACTCCTAATACACCTAAAAAGGGTAATATTTACACCGATTTCGGATCAATATTGCAGGGTAAAATTAAGATTTCCGGAATGTTGTTTTAACTTTTTCGGATTTGTCTCACAGTGTAGGACTAAAACTGAGTTGGAATTTTAAACAAAAAGCTATTTTAGGGTTTCTGAACATAAGACAACATTCCAGAATTGCTCGAATTCTGAGTCCATGACATAGTGACTATCCCCAGAATTGTTCTGGACAGACAATTCTCGTGCTTCTTTCCCATTTCTTTATGAAAATGTTGAGAATTTGGGCAGAACGGGGTGAAAAATTAAAAAAAAAAATGGTTTTTTATTTCTTACATGCTCCCAGTTAGAAATCTTTAGTCTGAATATTATTCTTCAATTTTTTATTTTCTTCAATTTAACCAAAGATCGTCTTACTTCACGTTTTTTAGACTTTTCCAAGAAACAGAATAAAATATGGTTTTTTGAGTTATAATAATTTAACATTGTTTCTGCGAGATATCTAAGGTTAAAAAATATTTTATTATAAAGTTTTTTACATTCTCTTTTAAACATTTTTTTCAAATTTATTTTATTACTATAACAAGAATTAGAAATAGAGCTTTCTGAAATGGATACTTTTATGTATGTTTTAATTTTGTTTTGGAAAGATGATTAGAAAATCCTGCATTGATTTTGGAACGTAGAAAACGAGACGAATAGTGAAATTTATTTTTTTTAGCAACTTTTCATTACAATGTGCTAAAAACATGGACAGCTGAATCATAAAACGGCCAAGATGCGCTTAAAAACACGCACAGCTAAATCACAAAACGGTTAAAGTTGCGCTTAAAATACGCACAGCTCAATCATAAAACGGTTAAAATTGCACTTAAAAACACGCACAGCTCAATCATAAAACGGCAGAGATTGCGCTCAAAAACACGAACAGCAGAATCACAAAACGGTCAAGATTTCGCTTATAATACAGCTAAAATTGTGCTGAAAACATTCACAAACCGTTTTATGATTGAGCTGTGCGTGTTTTACGCTGAATCTTGGCCATTTTATGATGGAGCTGTGTGTAATTTTAAGCGCACTCTTGGCAGTTTTGATGTAAAATTCAGTTGAATTATTCAAAAAAAAAGACGGTTCTAGAACCGGTTCTATGGCTAGGAACCGGTTCCTAAACCCGTGAAAAAACCTAGCGGGTACCTGGGTATTCAGGAACCGGGTACCCGGTGCTGCGAACACTAGGCTGGTGGCTGGTCTACTGCAATATAGAAACGGCACTGTGAGTGTACCTCAGGTACACTGAAGCCGAGACGTAGAACTGGATGAGAGAAAATGGAGTAATAGGGAATGCATAATGGGCCCAAATAAGTGGTCTGAATGCAGCGGAACCGATAAACGTTTAAGCCGACCTATATACAAATCTTTCATGTTCCTAATACAAACCACTTAATTAGGCCTTAAATAAGTACTTAGTGTTAAAACAGAATTATGCAACATTAACACTAAACCTACCAACCGTTTTTGGTCGCATTTCCTAGCACGCTCCGTCAAATGACAGATCGCGGTAGGGTAGAATACTTAACAAATTTTTCTTGGCAGAGTAAAAAATTAAAATTTTACAAGAATATTTTAAGAAATTCATAAAGTTTGATAGAGACATTGTACAGTGCAAATATGTGTTAATTTTAAAAAGTTTTAAGCCGGTCAATTTGACCGGGTTTTTGTATGTTTAGTGTTAATTTCGCTATTCGCCACAATTAAGTTATTGAGTTAAGAGCTTATTAAGTACTTAATAAGTGCTTAAACCAAGATACTAAATGTTTGCAGAGATGAAAAATTAATAGGTTTTCTTAAAATAAAACAGATTTTAAAAGCAAATCTCAAAGAATTCTTTCAGTAACTTCTTTTTCAAACATTTATATTACCTCGTTAGAGTTTTCTGACATTTCCCTAAGTGCAAAACAATAAGATTAATTGATACTTCAGATATTTTTGCAAATAAAATATCCGTGAATAGCAAATACGTTTTAGCCGCCTAAATTAAATATTTATGTCGTGCGAATACTATGCAAAACTAAACAAAGAATTTATTCAGAATATTCCACTATATGGAGACCTTAAGTATTTCCATTTAAGATTTTTGAATTCTCTTAAAAATCTTCACAGAAAAAAAATAGCCAGAAAAAAAATATCGTATCCACGCAAATGAACAAAGTGAATCCTCTTGTAGCGACTTGTACAATTCTGTATGCTCCATAAATAAGATCGTGCAATAAAATTTCAAATTCTAAATCAAATTCATTGAATTGCAAATAAATCAATGGGCTTTTAAAGAAAATTTTATATAAAGAAATTTATGTACATAAATGTTGTGGCTGAAGGAAGAACATGAAGAAAAGGTAAACAATTTCCTTTTCGATGTTTCTAATAATTTCTTCATTCGCTTTTTTTTGTTTCAACCACTAAATTGCCAACCATCAAAGTAGAAATCAATGAAAAAGTTTATGTGAATGGTTAATTAACGTATGTTATTTTCTTTCAAAACTATCCATCAATCCAATTTAAAGTGTTAATAGCGATTTTAACAGCATAGTATAATGGTATGCAATGTAATGCAAGCTTTATAGAAGAATGTGTGTAAAAATTTGTACAAGAAGTTTACGTGTTACGGAACGTGATTTCAGTCAAAATAATCTTATTCATTGTTTGTCTCTCTTATTTCTTCTACTTTTCATTCATTCCTCACTCCACCATCGTAAACTCTTAAGAGAACAGACCAAAAGAACGCAAATTAGACTTTTAAAATCGACCATTTTTTCCTCCGTCTCTTGGTACTTCTCGTGTCGTTTTTTTTTTTTTAGTACATTTTCTCAATATTCCACATATGAGAGCCTAGCCGAGAATAAAAGTCTCAGTATAAGATGTTTTTCCTTGCAGGTAAATTTAAACATTATATTCATTCTGGTGGAATAACAATAAAATTCTTGCTTGACTCGTTTGGATGGTGACAAAATAAAATTAGAATTGCGAGAATTTTGCAGCAAGAATAGCACAAAAAAACACGACAAACAAGACTGCTTCTTAATCTTTCCAAATGCTTTTTCTCCTTTTCTATATATGTTCAGTTTATATTTAAGAACTCCCACCAATAAAAACGACAAAATTCTTGTATCAATTAAGAAATCAATTAATTATACTATGAAAAGCTTTTTCCAATATGTAGTAGAAAAAGACAATTGCCCATTAGTGTTTTTATTTCTCTATTTTCACCTTGATTAACTAAACTAAGAGAAAAAAAAACCAACAAACTGACGTCATCATTTAAATAAAAATAGTGATAAAGTGTCTCAGCTTTGCAAAATGCTCGATCTGAAGAGATAGGTACAGTACTTGGTAAATCCTTAACCATTTAAGGACGACTGGGTCACCCGTGACCCATAGAGAAAATAATTTTTCCTGACTACCTGAAGTTATTACTTTCTAATGTTTGTACATAATCACGAAGTAGAAAGATGTAGGAATCTAGGATATTTTTTGCAAATCTCCAGCTATTTGCTATATAAAAAATATTTAAGCTCAAAAATGACGAATTTTCAAATTTTCACGTTGGTACTTGAATTTTATTATTTTTAATATTTCTAATTTTTTTAAGCAGAAACCTCTTGGGACTAGAAACTATAATAACTATACATAATATTTCTCAACAAAGTAAAAATTATAGTTCATTGGTATTTTCAGAAAAGCTTTATAATTTTCATGGGTCATATATGACCCTATCGTCCATAAAGGTAAAAAGATACCGAATGGATTTTCCGAGTTTTGAGGTCAGAATGTTTCATGTTTTTGTTTATGTGCGCAAAAAATAGTCAATTATTCGTGTAATATTGTAAGATAATATCATTTAGCTGAGATTTCCCAGTGAAATACTGACTGAAGAAGGTAATATTTTGATAATTTATAAAATACTTCTACGTAAATGTTGTAAATTTAATACTTTTTAATCTTGTAGATGACTTCAAAAATGGAAAAAAAAATCAATTTTATATTCCTTTAATATTTGACATTGAAAATTCTCTAAAAGAAATGTCTAAAAGTCATTGACATTATATGGAAAGAAATGTTCGCACAAATAAACCATTTATAGTGGTCTAACTTAATGTTTGTAAAATTTAATATGGCGATTTTTTGGTCCAGCGAAGGGTCCATGTGGATTACATCAAAACACATCGGATTGAAATAAACTGCTAAAATAATTTTCAAAATGAGAAAAGAATATTTTTTTTTTTAACTCTCTTTTGATTGCAAGTGAAAGATTTCACCCCAAGAGAAGAAACATTTTTTTAAGTCTTGCCTAGAGCTTTCGGTCTGGGTAAGACTTAAAAAGTGTTTTTTTCTTTTGGGGTGATACCTTTCACTGGCAATCATCGGCGAAATCCTTGATAAAATCATTACGTTAGTCTCGTCCACAACGATTTTTTAAACGTTTAACAGTAATATTAATTTAGAACGTCAATTTTCTGAAAAAAAATATCTTGTAAACAGTCTTGGAACAATCTTGTAAAATTTATTTATTTCTATAGATAAAGCAACAAACTTTTTGGCTACCCTCCGCTTTATGGATTTTTTTAAATTCTTTCTATTTTCAACATGTATTTCTGTTTAAAGTCGAATCTACAAAGATTATTACACAAAATCTTGTAAAAGTCTTCTTAAAATCAGGTTTTTGAGGAAATTCTTCAACAGATGGCGCTAAAAATAGTGTTTTCTTTCATGTTTACTTCTTTATCTCATGTTAGTTTTGGATTATTTTCTCTGAAATTAATCCAGTCTTAATTACGGACCATTCCTGACCGAATAATCAGTATTTTTTTATGAAAAAAATAATAATTTTGACATATCTTTTACAAAATCTTGCATAATCTGTGTAAAAATTGTAAAAAAAATCCTATGCCGAAAGAAATAGTCAAACATCTTGTCACATTTTTATGCAAGACTACAAGATTTTAAAAGATTTTTACGAGTAATTTTTATCAAAGGTAACATTGCTTACATCGATTGTATCGGTACAAAATCAATGGATTATATAGATTTCTATCTCTTTAAGTTCGAGCAATAAAAAAAACGACAAATTGACGTCATCATTTATATAAAAATTCGAGGATTAAAGTGGTGAACTTCAATATTATTTTCTCACCAAACAACTCCGAAATTCCATAAAGTTTCAGTGACCGACCGAGATTGACCATGACATTAAGACAAAGTTCTCGCCAACACCCCTCAATTTAGTGATCCTTTTCCCTATTTTTACCAATTTCACTTCACACGCAACCATCATACCTGATAAGGTGACCCATGTTACGAATTTTCCCACCCTTATCCCATCAAAGCCTTAAGTAGTGCCTAACGATTTAATTTGCTACATAATGGCTTGTGGTAAAATACACGCTTTAGTACATTTATAGAATCATAAATTGAGAGGTGAAAAATACCATTTTCTTCTGCGAAAGTGTTTTTTTAACTGGATATAGAGAATATGCCCATTTTAGAAAAATATGCTTTTGAATAATATTATCTATTAATAATACCAAGGATCTTTATAAATCACCAACTAAAATAGATTTCAGGTGAAATGGTCAAGGAGTGAACTAAACACAATTCTTTTTTTTTTAAATAGCAAAATTGGGATATATGAAATTCTAATTTTTACAATTCATGGCAAATGATATCTAAAACAACTTGACCTTATTTTTATACGAAGCAATAGGTTTGAAAATTATAATTTAATTAAAAGTATACATTACTTTTTTCTGACTACTTTAGAAATTTCTTTTTGTATCAAACTTTCTTTCAATGTAGGGGAAGTGTGCCAAATTTCGGCCAGCTTCTAATTTCGGCCACTTTGAGTGTAATTTCGGCCATGCAAATAAATTAATTAAAATGGTGTATGTAATATTCGAATAGTCAATGAATTCTTTATAAAAAGAAAGAGGTAGGGTAAGTGTGCCAAATTTCGGCATAGTTGCATATAAGAACGGAAGTCCTAAGTTTGAAATGCAATATTTTTAATTCATATTGATATTTTTTGTTATTTCCTTTTCGGGAGGGTTGTGTGGAACCTTGAAAACTAGTTTATCATCTTTGTTTTCTTTAAATCACTTCCTAAAATATTCAAAAATTAATAAAAATATGGACATTGCTTTGGGTAGTATTCCGGCCACTTTGAGTGAAATTCCGGCCACCTTTTTTCTGATCACCTTTTGTGACGCAACGGATAGAAAATTTCAAAACGTCGTAGGAAGGAGTTTAATATTTAGTTTAATGCGTTTATATGACCCACAAGCCCTGAGATCTTCCGTATAATTTGTCCTGAAGACCTGAAGAGTAGCATCTCAAATTTACGCGCAGATTCCCGTAGTAATTTGCCTTTCCTGAACTCTTTCAAGGCCTTTTCTACATCATCTTTTTCATAGAAGCAATGGTTTTTTTCTCTGGACATTGTGAAACTCAGAAATTGAAATAAAAATAAAAAACATAAAATGTGTAAGAAATTTAGGAAAGCAAAAGATGTTGCCGGAATAGGCAACACTACCTCACCGGAGAGACACTCACAACAAAGTATATACTTTTTTTACGCGAAATACAAGATCCAGATGAGAAATTTTTACCCGAAATTTAAAGATTAATTCACTATTAACATAAACAGAAACAATCTTTAATGAAAACTAATCAATTTTCATGAAAAACACCGAAGGAGAACCTTCTGCACATTTTTCTGTCACATTTTTTGTAAGACTCTTTCCACACTGAGTTTTTACAACGCAATTTAAATTCAAATTATACCTAAAATTTAACGGTCTTTGTGTTAATACATCCTAAAATGAATAAATATTTAAAAGCAAAATGAATTCATTGACTAAACGAATATTGCATACATAATTTTAATTAATTTATTTGCATTGCCGAAATTACACTCAAAGTGGCCGAAATTAGAAGCTGGCCGAAATTTGCCAGACTTCCCCTAAGTCCTCTAAAATTATTTCACAACGAACATGGATTTATCAATTTCCAATTTTGGGGCAGATTTTTGATGATTTAGAATTCAATTTAAATCGATATTAAACCGTAATCTCGTGAGCTTGAACTTTCCACAAAGCTCGAATGCTTTGCAAGCTTTTTTAAATGTAATAAAGCATTTCTGTTGGCTTAGCTCCCTTTTAAACTAGCATTCAACGTTGAAAAGATAACAAAAAACAAATAAAATAATCAACATATTTTATACATTTCGCACTTAATTTTAAAGAAAACTATTTACAACTCTATGCAAGTTGCTAAACTGAAAAAATTCCATGCCAATCCAATTATACCCATTCAACAAGTGAGAATCAATGAGAATGTCGTGCAAATTTGCGGAAAAAAATTTCACCACGTCAATGAAAATGATATGAGTGAAAATCCATGTTAATTTGCATTAGTGGCGTTTATTGTAAAAATTACTCACTGTCTGCCACATAAATAATGTGAGTCAAATATGAGGTTCACCGCCTTGGTGCAGAAAAAAAACAACATTATAACACAACTCATATTGAACACATCATTCATATTTAAATATAAACTATAAAAAAAACGAATTATTCAAAATCAACGTTCAATGTCACGGTTCAGCAAATATAGTGAGAATATTATTGTGTATTTGTGGAAGTTGATGGTTTTTAACTGCTTCTTTTTTTATGTTTAAAGGAATTTTTGAAATGGTGATACTGGATATGAAAAGCCAGGTATAATGAGCAAAGATGTGGTTGGTGGAGTTTGAAAGAAGAATGGTGGTGTTGAATGACGAGTTTTTTTTAGTCATTTCTTTTTGGTGGATGAGATAAGAAAGTCTAATTGGGAAGATATAACCCAGGGATGGATCCACTTTCCGGATTGACCGGATTTTGTGGAGACATCAAAGAAGCTGCAGTATTTTGAAGATTGTGGTGAACGTTCTCCAAAACCTGTGGCTTATATACCGGATTTTTCTCTATAAGAGATTTATGAGACAATTGATCATGATGTTTATAGTAACATTCTAGCATCCTTTTGTGCGATAATACAAATACAAGAAATTGTGTCACAAATAGACCATAAATTAGTGGCACTTTTTTTCATGAACTTTTCCACATCACGGAAAAATTTAGCGCGTTTTGTCGAAGCGAGCCCCAAAGAATTAAAAACAGCGAATCGCTTCTTTTTTTATTTACTATATATTTTTTTATAAATTTGTATCACAATGTGCGAATATATTGCTATTGGATGGAATACTTTAGAGGTGTCTCAGTGGTGTGTGTCTTTCAGTCTGACGCAAAGGTTGTTGGTGCTTAATGAAAAATGTATAATATCAGTGGTATAAATCTCCATTTTAATTGTGTGTCGTCCCCCGAAAAAAAAAGAGAATCTACATGAGGAGAACCAAGTTTGTTGTGTAAATGTTAATGTTCTCCGTGTCTTGTTCCACCTCTCCTCGTGCCATCACGTCCCGGCCGCAGTTTTGGTCGTGTGACGGCCGGTTGACTGGATGAAATTCTTTTTCCAAAGCCCCACCGAATACTATAATTCCGACAAAACATACATTGGAATCATATTCAAGGTCGCATTGGTATGCTTATTTGCTCTAACTCTAAAGAGAAACCAAATGTATACAATCCCAAAGTCCTGTAATTGCCTATTATAAGTCGCCCAGAGCAAAAAAAACGTCTATCGTAGATGCATTTCCCTATCAGAATAGCCTTGGGGATCTTAGTGGCGTAATAGGGAAGAGCATTGGCTCTTGGGTGGATGAGATCTCTGACACGACTTAGTTTAGCACTCGGAGGAAAGAAAGGAATATTACTAACCTACCCCTTTGACACTCTTATCAAGGGGTTAGACAAGACCGCTTGACCACTAGTTCACGCCGTTGAATTCTCGATCACTTTTGTTTAAGGAGTTGCTCATCCCAATATAGGGTTCCGCTATTCTTCGCAGCTGATAATGCAACGTTAAGAAGTCTGTCTGGTTTTGGTCGTCGTTGCTACATCTCTGAATAACATACTGATAGGCTGTGATCTTCCATAACTCCTCCGTCTCAAGAGCGGTATCATTCCTTTTCGTCTTGATCATTTCTGGGAGTCCGAAATATTTAGTTTCACGTCCTGGTTCTTGGGGCTTTTTCTAGGGTTCTGGGACTCTTGGTTCCAAGTTCCTACTGCTAACTTAAATTAGCTCTAGCTAGAAATGATTAAGTAGAAAAGGAATTATATCGCTCTCAGACGGAGGAGTTATGGAAGATCAAAACCTATCAGTATGTTATTGAGAGATATGGCAACGACCGACGATCAAAACCACACTCAGAGACATGAAACTGGGAGCCGAGGTTAAAAAAAGTGTTGAATATGCAGCATATCAATCGTGGTTTCAATTCACACCAAAAAGCAAGAGAAAAGAGAAATTCACACCAACTTTGCTTTACAAAAATAAACTCCACCGAGTGTTATATCTACACCATTCATACAATCTGTGAAAAGACACGTAAAAATGTAATTTTCGTCATCCAAAAAAGTCGTGATTATGTTTTGTATGAATTTAGGACACTTCCATTTCATTATGATATGAAAAAAGCATAAAACATTTTCAAACAAAATTATTCACTATAGAAGATTTAAAACTTGTGTAGTGTTAAATTTACACCCTTTACACCACTAGAAACAAAGATAACCACATGCAAGATGAGTGTAAAAAGTACACTTAAACAGTGTTTTTTAAACACCTCCTTGGGTGCAGTCTTCTGTGCATGCCCATTTGAAATCGTATGGCGTACCTTCGTGAGCTTTTTTTTATTTTGTGGAAAAATTGTGAGATACAGGATAAATTATTGCGTAGAAAAAAACGGTAAGTGCATGAATTTCTTTTTAACGTAGTGAGCAAAGTGAAATATTTGCCAAAAACGAAAAAAATCTAATTTTCTTGAAATAGTTATAAATGCTGTGCCGCTTGTAATATTTACCTTTGTTACAATTAAATATAAGTGTTAAGTGAGGACTTAATATATCATCAAAAATCCTGTGTAGTGACTGGATAATCTTAAAAATTATTGAAGTTGCAACGAAATTCAATTACAACGGAACACAGCCTCGTATATCTCATCTATTTTATTCCTGGTTATTTATTGATTAATTTTATACCTTTTTTCAGTTTCGGCGAACAGAAACCTAAGTCCAAAGAATTTTTTCTGATTGGAGTTGCAGCAGTAGTACAGTTATAAATAATTTGACGGAAACACCCTGGGGCTGCTGCAACAGGGCAACAGGGCACACAGGACTCTATAATTGAGGAAATCCTCATAGGTATGTGATATAATTTGGTTTTTTCTTACATTTTTCAAAATTTTATCCTCCTTGATTGCTTGGGCAATTTTGTTTGAAGTAAAGAGGCAAAAACTAGATTTATCGTTCATATTTTTGTGAAAAAAAAGAATTAACTCAAGAAAGTTGATCCCTTATCATTCAAATTTTAAGAAAATTTACGCATCATTTAGAATGACAAGGAGTTAACTCATAAAAAAAACATATTTTATAATCAACCGAGAGAATCCGATGAGAAGAGTGTCCAGTGAGAAAAGTCCAAAAAGCACTAAATGTAACAAAATCCTTTGTGACAAGGTCTTTCCCAATTATTGCCATACCTGAGGAAGGAGGAAATCCCCTCCGAAACGTCGGTTTTGAGAAAGTAAAGGAGAAAAAACCAAAGGTCATTTCCGTGTTTCAATTATCATTAAATCAACTTTTTTTTTTTTTTTTTTTGATTCCCCCCTTACCTGTCCCCCCTTACCAAGGTCTTAGGCCTTTAGGCCTATTTTGACCAGTATCCTGTGTAGAAAATCCTTTAAAAAACAAAAACGTTCACAAAAATATATACCAAAATCATCAATCTATAAAATTAAAATATCTCCCAAATACTGAGGAAAAACAATAAATATTTAAGACGGTAACCTTACAATTAAATCAACCTATTGACCGAAATTCATCTAGCAATATTTTTAATTCATATTCATATTTTTTGTTACTTCCTTTTCGGGAAGGTTGTGTGGAACCTTAAAAACTAGTTTAACATCTTTATTTTCTTTAAATCACTTCCTAAAATATTGAAAAATTAATAATAATATGGACATTGCCTTGGATAGTATTCCGGCCACTTTGAGTGAAATACCGGCCACCTTTTTTCTGACCACATTTTGTGACGCAACGGATAAAAAAATTCAAAACGTCAAACGGAACGAGTTTAATATTTAGTTTAATACGTTTATATGACACACAAGCCTTGAGATCTTCCGTGTAATTTGTCCTGAAGACCTGAAGAGTGATTTTACACATCATCTTTTTAATAGATTCGATGGCTTTTTTCCTGTGGACATTGTAGAACTCAGAAATTGAAAAAAAAACACAAAATGTATAAGAAATTTAGGAAAGCAAAAGGTGTTGCCGGAATAGGCAACACCATCTCATCGGACAGACGCACACAAAGTATATACTTTTTTACGTGAAATACAGGATCCAGTTGTGAAATTTTACCCGAAATTTAAAGATTGATTCACTATTAACATAAACAGAAACAGTCTTTAAAGAAAACTAATCAATTTTTATGAAAAACACCGAAGGAAAACCTTCTGCACTTTACCACAAATCACAAGACTGCTAGAAACACAATCGATCTGTTACATTTTCTGTAAGACTCTTTCCACACTGAGTTTTTACAACGCAATTTAAATTCAAATTATACTTAAAATTTAACGGTCTTTGTGTTAATATAGTAGAGTCCCGCTATAGGCCATCGCTCTATAGTCCACAATTTATCGACCGTTGATTTCAAAACACTGATTTTAAGTTAGGTTATATTTTTAGTACGCGACATGCAATGTTGTCATAATTTAATATTTTTGGCAAACTTTATTGAGTAGTTGTGATAATTGTGATCCATAATGAAGAGAGTGAGGACAAGTACCACAATCGCAAAGAAAGTGGAAGCCCGTCGAGAAATTTCAATATTAAAAGTGGTTGATTAGTTTTAAAAAATGACACGGACTATGCGACCAAAGTGTCAAATCTGGAACCAAATATGGACTATAGCGAGACTCTACTGTACATCCTAAAATGAATAAATATTTAAAAGCAAAATGAATTCATTGACTATTCGAAGATAACATACATAATTTTAATTAATTTATTTGCATGGCCGAAATTACACTCAAAGTGGCCGAAATTAGAAGCTGGCTGAAATTTGGCACACTTCCTCTAGTTTCGGAAAATTTTCATTAGTCAAACATCAAAGGTCCGACTGTGAGCATGCTACAAAGTCTTCTTGCTTAATTTTTCTATATCTTTTCCCCAATAATATTTCACTTGGACTCCACTGTATAACTTCCTCCTGCCTACAACAACCACCTAATACCCTGGAAGTTGATGGTTGTTCTTCAGCAACTGGAATTGAGTTGTACAATTTTTCCCAATAGGTATATAGAGAACCAAAGGAGATGAGTGAGCATAAAACTTGAAAAGTTCACGTATATTCTTAGCGTACAAATGAACCGGTTTTCTACTCCATCTCACACTTCTAACATTGGCTTCTCAGGCGATCTCGCACAAGAGAACCCAAGACGAAAGATGATATTTTGACATAAATGAAGATCATCGAGGCACGACTATTCCAAGAATTGTTCATATTTGCCCTCCTCTTTCCTCCTCATTCGTCTGTTGTCCACGTTTTTTCCACACCATACCGAGATGTGTGTTTTACTGGGTAGTCAGAGTGAGAAATTCCTCTTGTTCTGACTCCACCAAGATCAAGTGATCTTCGTTCACAAGAATTTTACCATCTCCCCATTTATACAATTTGTCCATATAGACTCAGGGCATAGACATCCGTAATTGATGATCGCGATCGCACAACTCTTAACATGATGATTCTTTATGGTTTTTCTAAAGTTATCCTATTGATGACCTCTAAATGTCCTCTAAAATTTTTATCCTGGTTCTAAAGAGATTTTCAAACTTTAGCTAAAGAGTGAAATCAAGAAATACGATCAAGTTTTCCAAATAAGGATTGAAAATTAAGAATTAGGAATTATTCCTGAGGCACAGTCGCAAATTCTCCCTCGCATAAGAAAAAAAAAACAAAAGAAGAAGACAAGAATCTCTCAGTGATATTCTCCACGTCGATGGATATTTAAGCCCCTGTGTTGTCTCTCAAACAAGGTAACATAATTGAACTTCAGGAATGTGGAGCCTTCAACTTTTTCAGTATCTTCTCCTCCTTCATGCTGGATTTCTTCAGTCGGACACACTTGAATATTTTCTGCCTTCTCTTGCTGGATTCTCTCATCTCTTCCCATCCTCTTCCATCATCTGATTCACTGAATTCATCATTTGGTGCGTTTGCATGGAATTTTGTAGCATCTTTACACTCTGTGCAAGAATACAGCAGAAATGTATAAGATATATGAATTAAAAAAAAAAATAACGAAGAACTTGTCGGCCTTTTTCATATTATCTTCATGTAGATACCTCTCCTCTCTCAGCCATTCCCATAAAATGATCCCATGGAAGACAAGGAGGAAAAACAACATCATTGAATAGTACAAGTCGATGGTATATTAAAGAAGGAATAAAAGTTTAGAGGAGAAAAAAAATTACAAGTTGTGCCTCAACCCACACTGGATAAAAAGACGAGTGAATAAATAGTGGTCTGAGTGTGTTTGCCACCACGATATAATACATAATAAAATGTTAATAACAAAACGAGCAAAGAGATCATGTATGCGAGAGATTGTTGCGAGATGTTAAATGCCTGTAAAAATAGAGGAGACACCGGAGTTGTGTGGAAAGGTTATAAAGAAGCAAAAAAACAAAAAAAAAACAACAGAAAGAATGTACGACTAACCATGAACCTGACTCTTGGCTGGCCAGGCTGTCCGATTAAAAAGTGTTGAATTCTGTCGTCACACCAAAAGATGCGCGGAGGGAGGTGACACAGCGAGCATCCTCTTCTCCATTGAAGATGATCACCGTGATCACACAAACTCTCTTCCTCTTAACATCTCAACACCCCAACATACACCCAAAGAATGCTGGATGGAATGAAGTTCAAGGCGGCATTTTAGCAAGAGGAGAGAGAGACAATCTTCTTGTTGGACCACTTTTGTGATTGAACATCAATTCCTGGTATAACATCAGAAGGCCTCAATCACTGCATCTTTATCTTCTCATAATTTTAGCAGCACTTTTTTTTCTCATCGAGACATCATCACACAAAGTGTTATACAACCTTGCAGAGATTTATCTAACAAGATCTTCCTGGTGAGTCAGGATCACTTGCGCAAAAATTAATATGTTCCAATCAAGTTTTTCCACTTGTTTTTTTTTGCATGGAATTTTTCAGTTCTATCACTGTGGGAAAATTTTAAATGAATTTTCAAAACTGTGCCTACCCCACATTATAAAACGACCGAATGTAGAAACTCATATAAGTATTGAATTTATAAGTTTACTTGCAGTTTGCATTCCTGCCAGTTTGGAATTATAGATTCTAGAACGCAACTATCCTTACTCTTTTCAGAGTATTCTATTTAGTTAATTCTTTATGGCTTTCTCTCCCGAAGTATATGCTTAAGTGTTGATCTCTTTAAAAGAATCAAATTAATGTACCTTTTGGACTATCACTGCAAGGGATTCTGTACTTGTACTCAGTGGCGTATCAAGACACTTATGCGGGGGTTGCGGTTGTATGCGAAGGCGCCCTTACCACGGTAAAAATTGTTCAAGCGGGGGGGGGGGGGGTGGGTGAAAGGTCATACCCCGAAACCACAAGCGTCACCAAAAACACATATAGGGGAAAGGCTCATAAATTTGTCCAGTTTCTTATTTTGGACACTTTGAGGATAACATTGGACACTAAAAATAAATTCACTAAAATGATGGATTTTTATTCCAATATTTGATGAATAATGAATTCTATCTAAATATTTGTTCTTTTTGGAAGATTTTGACACTAAATACGTTAAACTTTGAATATGATTTGAGTTGAAATTGCTTTGTTGAAAATTCAGTGTGAGCAATTGCTTACGAGAAATATGACAGAACTTCGTGTTTACTTCAGTTGTTATTTAGCTGTGGTGAAGTACTAACAATGTTTCTTCGGTTTTAGTGATATTATTGAATATTCATTGAATATTGTGTTGATTCACGTTAATGGTGATTTGTCCATTTGACCTGAAGTGAGATTTGCCTTGTGAATTATATTTTTCGTGTGAAAAATGGGAAATTTTTTAAGACATTCACCAGTGAGGTGCTGATTCTTATTTTGGACAGGTGTTTTTCTCACGAAATTTCGTGAAGTTTTAGCTTTTGTGATGACTAGGTTGGACAAATGCCTGGAGAAACAAAGGAGCATCATCTCTACGAACGAGATGTAGTGAGAAATGCCTTGAAAGGCTCCCGGAAAGGTCAGGGAATGAGCGAATCTGCACGTACTTGGAGTATCGAAGTCAACTCACTTTAATGAATGATATGGAAAGTTTCCGGGCTTCTGTGACATTCTACGTTTCCCTTACATGAACAGGAAGAGGACTTGGTAAGATTGGTTCATCAAATGAAGAACAATGGGCATCCTATTGAGGCGGATTAGCTGTCCAAATTTACAGCCAAGTTGGCCAAATTAATAAACAAGTTGTCCAAAATAAGAGCCAAGGTCACCTCTACTTATCAATTCATTTTTAAACGTATTAAAACTAATTTTAATAAAAATAAGACGATAAATAGCTTGCTAAGTTTCTAAACAACCCTTCTGAAAAGAGAGTAACAAGAAATCTCAATTAGTATAGAAAATATCGCACTTCAAACTTGGAACTTCGATGCTTATAAGCAGACTGTCCAAAATTATAAGCACTTCCCCTAGTGTGCCAAATTTCGAAATAATTGCATTCAAGCGCCAAAGTCTCAAGTTTGAAATGTAATATTTTAAATACAAATTGATTTTTTATTCTTCCTTCTGAAAGAGTGTTTCTTGGAAACTTGTAAAGAGTTTACCGTCTTTATTTAGTCTAAAATCATTCTTAATACATTTTAAAATGAAAAAAAATGTAGACATAGCTTTGGTGCCCTATTTCGGCCACCTTCATTCTCATAGTTCCTTGCCCTTCGGGAATCCTTCCAATATCTTTTTCACGTCATCTCGTTTGTCGAAATTACATTTTCTGTTTTTCTTTTGCATTGTATAATCTCTAGAGTACGTAAAATCTAAAAGTTCATGGAAATTTGAGGAACAAAAAAGGTGGCCGGAATAGCAAGCTGGCCGGAATTTTGCACACTTAACCTGTTTCCTTGTAAAAAAAAATCTTAAAGGTTTGAACGTTTCCGAAGTATTTTAAGTAAATTTTGACATTTTCGTCTTGCCATATCTTGTCTCAAGTCTTTTTTTAATTAAAAAAATTATACGAAAGACTGATCTTCCTGCTCTGAAAAAAATGTTTTGTCAAATTAACAAGACAAGTTTGTAAAAAGGATGTTCTTCCATACAGGATATGCAAAAGTTTTGTCAAATTTGCAAATAACATCCTTTTGACAACATTTCAACAAAATCCATTTGTTCGTTTAACAAGACATTTTTTTTTCAGAGTATCAATACTACTGATCCTCCCAAAAAGTAGACAGAGATCCAAAAGAATATCGACATTGGAGAAATTAACATTCCAGGATGTTAAGAAATAACCCATAAATTATCTTTTTCAACAGGTTTCTTCAGTTGGGGTAGCTCTGGTCGAATCTGATGACTTTTACTAATTTTGTAGAGCTATTAATCTCTATTTTTTTTCATCCACACCAAAAATATTTGTTGTCTCTCTGTTTTTAATTGGCTTAGAATGTTGAATGATATTTTTTTTGTGTGAACTAATGGAATATAAAATGTAAAGAAGATGATGCTGTGAAAAATTAACCCGGATTTCGATAAGTTCTTCCTAATACATAAAGCAACGTGATATGTGCAGGAATGGCTCATCATCAAAACCAATTTTTCTGATGCTCATTTCCCAGAGATAAATCTGGGATGGTCCATTGAGAGAGCAATTGAATTTTTTCGTTCACTTTAGTGTGTGAAAATCTTCCCGTGTGGACCATGAAGAGACTGCGTGCAGACGGCCAAAGAATGTCCAAAAAGTTAATGATCATCCAACCAAGAAGTTGTATACGATGCTGGATGGAAAGGAGGAATTCTTCGATCCTCTCTCTCTTTGCCCTTTCCTCTACCTCCCGCCTCAGAAATATACGTTGCACTTGTGAGAAAGATCAACTCTTTCATCTCTTCCCAACCCTGACCCTACATCCAACAAACTCTTGCACTCTATTTGGATCTCCTGCCAGTTTGTTCCATTTTTCCTTATTATACGTGTCTTGCTTTTTTTCTTCTGGCCTGGGCCCCAGTGTATATCTCATTCTCTGCGTTAGTCTTCACTCTTTTGAAAGAACGTAAGAACGCCAAACAATCCCCAATGCACAGCTTATTATCTCCATTGCCTCTTTGCTCACTTCTTTTCACCGTGTCATCCTCATTCATCCCCCCCCAAGATCCACGGATGTCGCTTGGATCTTTTTATTTTTCTTCTTTTTCCACCTCGAACAACTCGCGTACGAGATGCTCTTGTGTCATTATGGTGTGTGATGTGTTGGTAATACAATGTACGGCGGGTTTCTTGGGCACATAAATGGTGTGGTTGGACTTCCATTCCAGGCATTAATTCCAGTCTAGCTCGCGATATCCTCCCCCCAATGCCTCTTTAGTTCACCTTCTTTCCCCATACAATGAGACACATGAAATACTTCACAGGCCTCGATCTTGGACTTGTTGCCATCTCTTCTTCTTCAACTTTTATATACATCCATATATATATGACTTAGACACGAATAAATGCAATTTTTTTCCAGACTTTTTGCAATCTAGCAATGATTCACAGCACTGTGACCAACGCAGCCATCAGACTTTGTGAGAATAAAATGCTAAAAGTCCGTTGATTCGCAATAAAATTTCAAAGTTCTAAAAAGTTCGATATTGCATTAGTCATCGATATAAAACCATTCAATGAAATCCCAATATGTAATAAAAAAGAATTAACATTGAATAATAAAACCGCAATATTGAACATCAAACATTTTCATTTCCTAACTATCTTATCTAGTTATTCCTTAGGGGAAAGTGCCCATCCTTCATACGATTCCCAAGCTTCGTAATGACTAAATTTTTCCTGTTTCTCAATAAATTTTACTCATTGCATCCATATTTTAAAAACTAGGGAAAAGTAGGGTAAGTGTGCCAAATTCCGGCCAGCTTACAATTTCGGCCACCTTTTTTGTACCTCGAATTTCCATGAACTTTTAGATTTTACGTACTCCAGAGATTATACAATGCAAAAGAATAATAAAAAATGTAGCTTCGACAAACAGGATGACGTGAAAAAGAAATTGGAAGAATTCCGGAAGGGAAAGGAACTATGAGAATGAAGGTGGCCGAAATAGGACACCACAGCTATGTCTATATTTTTATTCATTTTGAAATGTATTAAGAATGATTTTAGAGTAAATAAAGACCGTAAACTCTTTACAAGGTTCCAAGCAACACTCTTTCAGAAGGAAGAATAAAAAAAATCAATTTGTATTTAAAATATTACATTTCCAACTTGAGACTTTGACGCTTGCATGCAACTATGCCGAAATTTGGCACACTTACCCTGCTAAAATTTCAACGAAATCGCTTCATAAATACCAAAAATGCAGTCCGATCAAGACATTTTCGATTATAGCTCTGGTCAGGGAACACCGATGGAGGAGAGCGACCCATCGTTGGAAAGGTCTCGACCAAAATAATGACGCAATTCACCAAAAAATGCTGAATTTTTGGTCGGAAGTAGGGGAATGTAGGCAGCCTTCGCATATTTTTTCGCGCTTCATATTCAGGATTTTTCCTGATTAAACTGTAAAATGGGCAGTGAATTGCACTACACCAAAAAGTTCTCTGATCTTTTAGGTTTCTATGCATATCTAGTTCACTAACATAGTATTGTTGGTTTTTCCTGGACAGGAAAATGAAAAAAAAATATGACGATTTGTGCGATTCTTGCCCCCGGGGGCAGCATTCACACGATGGGGTTTGAGTTCGTCATTGCTTTTTTTCTCGAAATAAACTTTACCTACAATTAAAAATTATTTTCCGATTGTTATACTGTACCCCCGTCCCCGTGAACCCGCAAAAACTATCACTGCACTAAAAGAAGATCTTTAAAACACTTTTTTCACATTTTCTGGACCACTGTTTTTTCTTCCAAATGAATATCGAAAAATCGACTATGAACATGTTCACACGGTTCACGCTGTCAATAACCGTCGTCTCATGGAGACCAGAAGGAGACTATACGCCTGTCGAAAAGGAAATGGCCACGAATGTCTCACAGTGGCTTATGAGACTTAAGTGAAGTTATGATTTTCAAGCTGAAGTTGTCTGATGGATGTGCGAACGCTTACACATTCAGTGTTTGAAACCACACACAGTGTAGTACTTGCGAATTTTCCGCCACCGTGAAAATAATTTCCCTCCGATGCAAAAAATTATTACGTCAATATCATCTCAAGTATACTCTTCATCCACTGTAAGTGATTTTTTTTAGAAATGAGTTTAACTATGAGAAATCAAATGAAATGTGCGCCATCAAAATTACCCATTTTGGGCCAATTTTCTATTTGTGATCCTAGAACCTAGGAAAGAAGGGTTTGGCTGCCTATTTTTACAATGAAGATAAGGTTCATAAATACTTAATTTATCGCTAAGAAATGCGGAACCAACTCTTTGTAAATAAAGAGAAAATTCGCATCATTGGAAAGCTCACACGTGCGAAGCCTGCCTACATTCCCCTATGTTTAATACTCTTATTAGACCATTCTCTATATACAGCATACCGCCGCATAATTCGTATATGTAATATAGGTAATGAAAATCGTGATTATAATTTCTACTAAGTTGTTAAATATTTTCAGAGCAAATTCTAAGTCCATTTTGAGAGAAAAACAAAAAAAATCGAAAGAGAAAATCTGCTAAATGGTTTCCATCGCCATCTACTGGCGGTGTTTAATTCCACATTCAGTACCATTTTATATTTTAGCTTAGCATTAGGGGAAACTGGGGCACCACCAAACACGGGGTAGTACCAAACACTGTGATTTTTTAATCAGATATTCGACTTGAGAGGACAAGACTTAAAGAAATTTACAGGCATCGTAGGGATCCTTGTCCAATTCTGAGATAAAGAAGCCTAAAGATTTAAGTTAAAGCTTTAACTTTGACACTAAAGATTTCGAATTTAGAGTTATAGGAATTTTGGATAAAATAGCCTTTAGCGCCACTAAAGAAATTTGATTATCCAAGATGTCAAATCGGTCAATACAAAACACGTGAAATTTCCACGCAAAGGTTTTTCTGGCAAATAGGAAGGAGAAAGTGAGATTTGAGCCAAATAATTTCAAGTGGTGAGTATTTTTAAACTTGAAATGTTTGTAGATGCGTGATGAGATGAATTTGCGTTTTCAGGAGTTTCGTCTGGACTTGACCAAAGAAAGGAAGTACCCGTCATACTTCAAACGAGTGCTTCGTCAATTTTGTGCTGGAGCACAAAGGTTCTCGACGGATTTAAAGACAATTATTGATTCCCTTTGGTCAAATCTCTAGAATAACTGAATGCAATGGGGGCACCCGAGAGGAACACCGCACACTGGGAAGAGGTAAGCAAAGTTTGAGGTTATGTTCCCTGTCTTTTTTCTTAATTATTCTTTTTTGTTACCATTTTTAGAATGTAAAGAACCGGGAATTTCTACACGAACCCAAGAAACGGGTGCTTATGACCAACACTGAAGAAAGTGGAGATGGTGCACAAAAAACGGAACAAGAACTGACGCTTTTGTAGGGAAAGAACACTGCAGGTGTTTCGAAAGACGTCTGTGGATGGAGACTATGAAATATGTGGACACTGGCCACAACAGTCTTCCTGTGACGATTCTTCTAGATCCGCAAGAGTCCTCCAGTGATTCCATCAACCCACGAGTTTATTCATACAATAACTTCAAGTACTGCATCCATTAGCTACAAAAGCTAAAGATAAGCAGTTAAAATATAATGTAAATCGTCCAATAAATAATTCTCCACAAAAATATACATCTTTGTGATTAACTAAAAACACCTTTATGATTAAACATGCTGCTTAAATAATTAACAATCTCAAATTGAACTGGACTTAAAGGTTTAAAAGTTCCTCTCGAGCAGCTTTTAAATTAAAGACGATTTATAGACGTTTGACATCTTTAAGTCTGTAAAACTTTAGCGTAGAATTCGAAATTTATAGTCTTACAGATTTAAATAAATTTGACACTTTAAAATTAAAGATTTTATCAGAGAATACGAATCAGCCTTTAAAGGGCGATTTAAAGATTTAAGACTTAAAGATTTATCTCAGAATTGGGGGGAGTCCAAGTAGTTTAAAAATAAAAATTAGGTGTTTGGTGGTGCCCCAGTTTCCCCTATGCTGAAAATGCTACTTTTTTCATCTGACTGATCGCTGGGTACGGACTGAAGTTAACTCAAGTTCAATTTAAAAAATCAAATTACACTAAAAATTCCCATTATTTTTATCACAAATGAACTGAATGATTTCATTACATGTGGAAATTATTTTCATTGAGAAATGAAAGCAAACAGACTGTAGACCATTTATTGGTACGGCGTAACTTTTTCTTCTGTGATAAGGGACTAAAATGTCTCCTACGAATGGCGCTTGCAACTGTTCTCAAATTTTAATTCCAAAGCTATAAAAGTTTCAAATTTCAGCAAGTTGAACAAAAATTCACGAAAAAAATTTTCTATGGAACTGAGAATTTTTAAACAAATATTTGTCGTCATTAAGTTCAAGATAAGAAGATTTTTCTCAAGAAACTTCTATATAGAAAAACCCTTAAAATAAGGACTAAAGAAGGGATTTTTTTTGTATATATTCCCTGAGAAACACACTCCCAAATGGTGTGTTGGTAAAATAAACTTTACGACTCACTTTTATTATTTACACACCAGTTTACGCTTGAATGTGATAAGAAAATTTGCTTGATGGCAGTTACACAATACAGCACTCTGTCTACGATAGTTTCTCTCCTGGCTATATTTTATATGTCTCATTTTTATCACATCTCAAAATCACAAACTTCATAAAACGATGTAAACTTTTTGCTCCTTTCATTCTCTTCATTTCACTGAAGGTCAATTTTTTTTAGAATTTACTTAATAGAGAGAATATTTGAAGTGGAGATAATCAAATGTGAATGAATTTATCTGGTCTCGAGACATGGGGAAATTATTGCAGTTCTCAGGAATTGGAATTTGCAGACCAAAAAGTCTAAAGCAAATAGAAGAACAAAACAGAGAAATTATGTGGCTCTCACAAACTCAGAGATTTTTTTTTTCAGTGTCAGAAATTTTTACAACTCTTCTGTACTAAGGAGTGCCGCCAAACAGGCACAAAAAAAAATACACCGTCTTCAGCAAATATATATACATACATTATATATATATTTATAACGTGTGTACAAGAAACTCCAAGAGAAGTCATTTTATCCATCAAAAAATCTTTTATCTTTACTTGGTCTTTTGCTTTTTCATCATCTTTTTTCTTTCTCTCTTACATACTCTTCTCGGTTAAATATTATTTTATTTATTTTACTACAAAAGCCCACACAACTTATAAACCACCAAGAAGACTTTCTTCATCACGAGATGTGTGTAAAATGCGTGCGTAAGTTAGGATTTTTTTTCTTCTTTTGGCTTAGAAGAGAGAGCATTGTAGCATTGTTCTTGGGAAAGATTGGTTTTTGTGTGACCACTTTTTGTCCTTTTGCTCTTTAAACTCAAGTGGACTCCAAGAAAGGAACAAAGAAAAAAAGAAACCAAGGATAATTTTGAGAAAATTCCTAAATCATGCTATATATAGGGATAAATTCTATGAAAAGAGATTATATCGAAGAGTATCTCATTAGGAGATATGTTTTTGGGATGATCTCCAGAGAATTCTTGGAGAATTCAAGAAAGAAATGCCTGAACAAGTTTCCAGAAAAAATTAATTGAGTTATAAACCGTATATACATTGAAAATAATAAAAATATTGGGAAAATGCAGAAAATATTCAAAATTTAGTACAGGTCTGTACTAAATTATCTCGTGGGATAAATTTATGAGCCTACTACACTGAGAAAAAAAGAGGGTGCGATTAACTTTTTTTCCTCGTAACTTTAACACTTTTTAGGTGTAAAAATATATCAAAATTTTTTAATGTTAATTTTACACCTTTTTAAGGGTAAAATTGACATGAAAAAGTGTGACTTTAACCCCTAACACACCTAAAAAGCATAATATTTACACCGATTTCGGATCAATACTGCAGGGTAAAATTAACATTTCCGGAATGTTATTTTAACTTTTTCGGATTTCTCTGTGTATGTCCCTCGTTTATTTTAACCTAGCTCTTTTCTGGAAATTTGAAGCATTGGACTAACTATTAAAATTTAATGTTACTGGGTCAAATTCATTGAAAACACATTGAAAAAAAATAAATTGTTCGAAACTTCAGTCGTCCGAAGGTAGCGTGCTTTCCCCTAATAATTTTTCTCATATTTCTAAAGGAAGCTGGGTTTAACTCTTTTGCCGTCACACTTTTATTCAGCAAGTGAATTAATGTAAAATTGAGTTTTTCCTAATGCTTTATGATCAAATATGTTCAGATAGGAAAACAAAATTCCATTGTGTGAAAACTCGGTAAAACCCCGGGTCATATATGACCCTATTGTCCTCAAGGGAAGTGTACATACCATTTTCAAAATCTATATCACGGGCTTTCTAAGAGTTTTTTTTTGCTTGAAGTTATTAATTTGGCCAAAACCATGACAAACTGGATTGTCTTGATGAACACTGTACTCCTGGTGTTCAAGGAATCTTCCTGGTAATCCCTTGAACAGTCACTGTCACAATATTTTGAGTGGTATTTGGCAAAAATAAACTTATCCACATATTTATTCACACACAATACAATTGCACAATATGAGACGCTTGCAGAATACTCTAAAATATTGCAAAATATGTTATAATTCATCAGATATAAGATGAAATGTCCAGGAGCAAGATGTCCCACCTGCATTTTACAAAGAAAAACAATGTCCCAACTACATTTCGCTATAGGTTTGGAACGAAAACACAGTTACCCTTGGGGACAATAGGGTCATATATGACCCAGAAAATTCTACACGCTTTTCTGGAAAATTGATAGTAGTTCGTTATATCAAAATATGCAATATACAATCTTTGGATATTCTATTTTGTGTTTCTAAAGAACTTTTTGCTGAAAAAAATAAATTAATATAAAAAATTTTGAAAAGGAAAAGTCATTTCACAAAGTCCGAAATTAGTGAATTTTGATCTCAAATATTTTCTTTTCCTGAATATCTGGAGTCTTGAGAAAATCAGCCAAGAATCTTACATTCTTCTATTATGATGTCGTGCACAAACCGATAGATTTCAATTAATGTAAATAGTCAAAAAAATTGTTTTGTCCCCGGCTCATATATGACCCTAATGACACGAAAGAGTTAAGTATTTTGCTCATAAAATTGAAGTGTTTTTTCCCGTTAATTGGCCTATTTCTCTAATTTAGTAAACAAATGTTCATGGAAATTGTGGTTATGTTTGGCCTAACCTAAAATATTTCCGGCAAATAATGTGAACGTTAAAAATACCAAAATATGACATTTTTTAAATAATTTTTAAGACAAATAAAACAATTAATTCACATTTATAGCAATTTTAAATGCCACTTTGCATATAAAATCGAATTAAATCATATAACCTCGAAAAGTTTCTTGGATGTTAAATTTTTCCAAATTAATATGTTTAAAACAATTTTGAAGCGAAAATCGTTGAATCGCTCCACCGGGCGTATTTCTGAACCGATTTATACAAGTTTAAATTTTGTTGAAAAAGGAATTGGAATCGCTGGCAAATTTGAACCTGCAAACCGTTAATTTTTTTTCTTAAAATTTATTTTTATATTTTTGACAAATCTCAAGGTACAAACAAATTAGGATAAAATCAAATTTAAGCAGTCAAAAAATGAAAATTTGAACAGTATCAAATTCTAAAACAGAAAAATAAACAGGTTTTTATTGTGATTGTAACCATCTTATATATTTATTATATAAATCAGATCCATTTTTGTAAAGATTTTGGTTTTTACTGATAAAAAATATAATACTTTAATGACCAAATTTTATTTTGTATTACTCATTTGCTTCTTGTCATATTTTTTTAAAGTTATCTATAAAAAAAATCATTATAAATGGGTAAACATATTATAATAAGCTTGCACGGGTTCTGGTCAAAATTTTGAGAACCAAAATCCCGAATGGGTTTGCTATCTCGAAAATCCAAAATCCCGACTCTCAAAAGTATCATAGGCTACTGCCACGATTGCACCTGATTTTGCTGTTAGAAGCAAACTTTTGGAATTTCAGTTTTTAGAAATTTTGACTTTTCCCTTATTTTGATATTTTCTGGATTTCAACCTATTCGAGATTTTGGCTTTTTGGGATTCTGGCTATTCAGGATTTTGATCTCTTCGAGATTTTGGGTTTTCAAGACTCTTAAATTCGGGATTTTGGCTATTCGGAATTTTGATCTCTTCGAGATTATGGGTTTTCAGGACTTTTAAATTTGGGATTTTGGCTTTTTGGGATTTTGGCAACTCGGAATTTTGATCTCTCAGAGATTTTGGGTTTTCAGAACTTTTAAATTCGGAATTTAGGCTTTTCGAAATTTTGGCTTTTCCCTTACTTCGACATTTTCTGGATTTTGACCTAATCGAGATTTTGGTTTTTTGGGATTCTGGCTATTCGGGATTTTGATCTCTTCGAGATTTTGACTTCTCGTAACTTTAAAATTCGGGATTTCGGCTATTCGGAATTTTGATCTGTTCGAGATTTCGGGTTCTCAAGACTTTTAAATTCGGGATTTTGGCTTTCGGAATTTAAGCTTTTCGAAATTTTGGCTTTTTCCTTATTTTGACCTAATCGAGATTTTGGTTTTTTGGGATTCTGGCTATTCGAAATTTTGATCTTTTCGAGATTTTGGGTTTTCGAGACTCTTAAATTCGTGATTTTGGAATTCGGAATTTAGGCTTTTCGATATTTTGGCATTTTCTAGATTTTGACCTAATCGAGATTTCGGCTTTTTGGGATTCTGGCTATTCGAAATTTTGATCTTTTCGAGATTTTGGGTTTTCAGAACTTTTAAATTCGGGATTTTGGCTTTCGGAATTTAGGCTTTTCGAAATATTGGTTATTCGTAATTTTGGTCTTTTCGTAATTTTGGTCTTTTAGAAATTTCGACCTATTCGAAATTTCGGCTGTTTGGGATTTTGTCTTTTTGATATTGTAACCTCTTCGGGATTTCGATTCATCCGGGATTTTAGCCCATTTGGGATTTAGGATTTTCGGGATTTTATCATTCCTTTCAGAACATGCTCCTCGCAATGAGAAGCCCCTCTGGAATAGTGTTTCTTCTACGGTAAATAAAAAACGCCACGAGGAGTAATACCTTATCCCCAAACGCATTCACCGCAAAAGGTCATCGGGTTTCGAAAAAAGGCAACACGGGATAAAACTCGTTAGTTTTTTAATATCTCGTGGATCTCTTCGAAATAAAAATATTGTGGGAATGATCTCACTGTGCTTCGTAGTATTTTCCACCCTCAAAATGAGCATTAATTCATCCGATTGTTGTCTGAGGCAAAATCAATCCTATGGCCCCTTTTCTCCGTTTTGTCCTCATTTATTATTCCCAATTCATCGTTTTTTTTCCTTCTTTGGACCAACAAATACCTATATCTTTTCAATTTCTCCATCGTCTCTCTTGTCCTGACAATTTTGGGCTCATTGTCGTCCCTCTTTACCCTCTCCTGGACAAGAGAGAGGCCCATTGTATCCCTGTGACTTGGAATCATTGAATACCCTTCGACGTCATGCAGAGCAGTCAAGTGGTTCTTGTCTCTATGAAAAGATGCGTCAGGGCATCAAAAGAGTCCTCAGAAAAGACAGAGAGAGACCTGAGAAAAATAAACCTGATAGTAAAAGACCAGGCCCAAAAGGGAACTGAAGAAAGACATCCCATTCGCTCCAGTGAGAATGCAACAAAAAGTATCTCTATTTAGCAAAATACACTCATTGTCTGACTTGTTGGGAATCTATTGATGCCTTTCAGGAGGAATTTGTTCACTTCTCAAATCTTCTTTTCGAGGATTTTCCACTGAAAATTGCAGGTGACGAAAAAGGCGCCTAAATTCTAACCTCAAAAATTTAAATGTTCTTGGAGTTTTTTTTCCTACCTAATGTGATTGAATTTGACCTTTTGAGACATCAAAAGCATGGAAATGTTCTCGTGTATTTGATTTATAAAGGTAAATACCATAAATCTGAGTTATTTAAAAAAAAAATTATGCAAATTACCTGAGACGTTGGGATATCATTCGAGTTTCGACGAAATTTTCATAACAATGGAACATCTATTAACTACACTCACTTGTAATTATCTTCAAAAATAAATGATATGAACTTTTTGAAGAAATATTACTAAAAAATTTTAAGATAGAAAAAAACGCGATATTGCACAACGGGAATGAAAAACAAAAACACCGGCCGATCAGCTGTTTACGCGCCGAGTAGGCGTTGTTCCCCTCCATTTCGTTTAACGCCTAAAAAAGGTGGGGGTAAAACGATGACAATTCGAAAACGTCAAGGGGGAGATATTAGGGTCGGAAGCGGTGTACAGCAGAAAATGAAGTGCGCGGAAGTCTTTGGAAGTGGGAGTATTCGAATATAAATTCGAATTCCTTTTAGTTGAGATTTTTAATTCGAGCGGCAGTATAATTTGAAAATGTTTGTTAAAATTTTCAAGTTTATTTTATTTTCTTATAGCTTAACTTGTAATTTTTCCGAGGAAATATTCAGATGAATAATAATTTTCCTTAATTGTTACAGAAATTTCCAATCAATGTAGTGCCTTGCAAATAATGACATCAATGACATATCTATTGTAGTTGACTTCAAATTAATTTGATATATTTTTTTAAATTTATCTTGAATATGTATGTACTGCATGATTGCATAAATTCGTGGGACTTTATCGCGAATGTCGTTAAGGGGTATTGTATTCCATAGGTCACCTCTACCATTTTTTTTTCACTCTTTTGCATATACTGGAAAGGTTTTGGTGTCTTTTGCATCTCTTCAATGCCAAAAGTATTCCACAAAAAAGTCGATTTGTGCTCCTGACGACTTTTACAAAATAAGGAACGAAAAGGTGTATTTGTAATATTTAATGTTAGACTAATTTTGGAAAGGTCTAAGTAATGGAAAGAATTTTCTTTTTTTTTTTTTGTTCTATTGACACCGTGTGGAGCAACATTTTATTGTCATTTAAAATTTACTCCAAAATTTATCTTCCGAGTATGTTTTCTTTTTATCAACACTATTTTGCTCTCATGGATCTCTGCTAAGTCTACAAACGGTTCCTCCTAAAAGTGTTACGTTAATCTGAAAGTGAAATATTTGGGAAATAAACGATCTCTAATATAACAAGCGATACTTCCACAAAGCTTAAGGATCACATTAGAATAAGCATGGAAAAAGGAAATTGGCACCAGATATGTGACAGGAATTTATAAAATTGTTCTGGCCATATTGAAAAAAAAGATATGGCAATTAAAAAGTTCTAAATGATTATATTAAAAGAATACTCAATCATAAGATATCAATTTTATTTCAGACTTTTCATTTTGTTTAGATTTTTATCCATTTTCAATTTCTGCACAAAGTCTCATCATCTTTTTTCTTTTGAGAATTCATATGAAAATTTTATTTTCCTTCTCCGTTAGCTGTTATTATATTACATTCCAGTTTTCCTGTACTTATGCGGCGATTTGGTGAGACGTCGTTGGTCACCAACGCTAAGACGGTGATGGCCGCAATGTATAGTGAGCTCAGCATGAGTATTTGTAAATGGTAATGACTCAATAAATACATACATACATTATGGACCAATGATTCGGGACGAGATCTCTTTTTTACACGCTATGTCAAGATTCTCTAAAATAAAAATACAGAAAAAGATCAGAAACAACAGAATGTGATTAGAAATTTAAAAAAAACGCCTGTTTTATTGAAAATTTAATAATAAAAAATCATAGTCATATTCTTACCTTCGGTTAACAAAACATCTGCTGTGAAAATTTCTGCTCCAGGGTGACCATTCAGAGAATCTTGTGATCCTTCGCTCGAAAGATGTGGCTCATTTTTGACTTCAGGCTGGTCAGATGAACCCTGTTGACTCGTGAACATCTCTTGCGAATTATCGACTACATGAATGAGAGTGTGAGGAGACGAATCCGCTTCATCCTGATTATTATTATTAATCGTATCGGGATATATTTATTACAATTCAGCCAGGTTGTCGTATACCCCGTGTTGGAAGAATCTGCCGATCGTATATCGCCCAAGAACGCCTTCCCCGCAATGTAGATACTTCTTCCATTCCTTCTTGCATTCTTTTGGACGTAGATCAGCTGCTTTATGATTTTTCTTCCTGCGTAACATTTTTCTTGTTTTTTTTCTTTCTCACAAAATCCTAATTTAATAAGTAAATCAATAAGCATTTTTACAAAAAAAAAAAAAACAAATAAAACAAAAACTTACAATTCCGAAATCACTAATTTGCTTTCACCTTCACAACAATCGCGAAAAACTCTAATACAAATCGCAAATGTTTACATTGTTTTGATGGAGAATCGAGATGGACAAAAATGACAAACTGCAAATAGAACAGTTGCTGACAAAAAAAAATGCGCCTTTTTTTCAGTGTATTTTTATGCTAACTGCAGAAAAATTTGTAGATAGCGCAGTTGCTGAGAAATTTTTGTGACTATAGTACAGTTAGAACATTTTCACGGAAAAATATCTGTGTATAGAGAGAATTCCAAACTTTTTATATAACGTAGTTTAATAGAGAAAATTCAGTAATATCAGAATATGCAAAAACCTGAAAATCGCAAAAATGCAGTTAGCACAGTTGCTGAGACAACCTGTACTGTAGTTATACTGTAGTTAGCCGTCTAACGGGTAAGACCGCCTCCAGGCGGTCTTCACAAAAATCACATTTACAGCGACAATAAAGGTTTTATTTATTTAAAAGTGCTATAGTGTCCTTGGTAATAGTCTTATAAACATCTCTTGAAAGTTTTAACTCATTTTGACTCTTCGTTTTGTTGCTATTCCCAGTTTTGTGTGACAGGTCAGAGAAAAAGCAACAAAAAATATTTGTGCAAAAAAAACTCATTTCCAATTTCCATAAAAATACCGATTTAAAGTTATCTGATTAAAATAAATTTATTTTTTACTGAAAGATATGTCATTATAGTTATATATTTTATTTAAAAAATTTGAAAAAAGTAAAAATGTGAATTTTAGAAGCAAAAGAGTTTCAAAAAATTTTTTATATTTTCTCACCTAGCGCCTAAACCTAAACTAAAAAAATGAAGAATGGATGGTTTTTTTGACTTTATTGGATCATAATTATCCTAGAAAACATTGTTTTAGAACTTTTTCGCATACTAAAGAAGACACCGTTAGAGGGTTAGGATGTTGGAGCCATTTTTCATCGACGAAAATTTATCATCTACATGCTTTTTGTGTAAAATTCTTGAGATTTTTTTTAGAGGTGTCCTAATTAGATTTTCCATCAAATTAAATAAATTATTGATTTTTAAGTATGAGAAGTGCATGAATTGCAGGAAGTGCTGGAAGTATTGCAACATTTTCGAGAGTGTTGCCAAGTTTTGGAAGTGCGAAGAAGTACCTGGGAAGTGGTGTACAAATTTTTACCGAAATATCTCCCCCTTGGAAACGTCAACTGAAATGTCAAAGTGCCACGAAAACACGGAAATCGCTGCAAAACAATTACCAGAAATCCAGGGATTTTGAGCAAATTGTGAAGTGGAGGGTGTATTTTTGGGACTTGCAATTGGTCAGGACAATTCATATGATGACGGAGCAGGGTGTGACAAGTGTTCCCAATCCGCCAGTGACTGAAAAAGATGAATCACAACAGACGGAGCATGTTGCAGAGATTCCAGCCTCGACGGTAAGTTTTCTGGGACAAAAAACAGGGTCAGGAAGAGGAAATTTAGGTGACTCATGTAATAGTTACCTTCATCCATAACATTCATTCATGAATTAGGTACGAAGTGGCCTGGTAGAGCTGGAAAATCGTGCATCGCAGCTGATTCAGTCGATGGAAAACTTGAAAACATCTCCGGATGCTACAGCAGGAACACCAACAGCTCCTCAGACACCAATTGGGGTTCCTGTGGCTGGATTTCTAGCACCAGAGAGGCGAGATGCTGCAGAGATTGTCTCTGGGCTGGAGACATTGATTTGCACGACAGAATCCGGGGTTGAGCCGGAGTATTCACTGCCGCCACTGAATGAGGTGAGTCAACTTGCACTGATCTCGCACAGTTTTGTGGCCTACTTGAGTCATCTGAGGAGGAGTCAGCTGGTCAAAGTGACCACGAAGATTGCCTCGGACACAAATCGATGGCTCTCCCACATTTTCCGCTTCAGTGACAGTTCCACGAGCTACCACAATGACAGCACAGAATGTGTCCTCAGAGCCCTCAGACTGGCCATTGTGTCCAAGTGTCCAGGATACTTAGAGGCCGGAATTCAAGCCCTGGCCAATCCGTGCATGTACGTCACAGAAAACAGCGCCCTCCTGGCGCTTCAGTACGCTGCCCGGCAACTGGGATTGCCCTCAGATTGCATTCGTGTTGTGCCCAGTAGTCCCGGAAGCATGGGCACCATGGACGTGGCCACACTCCAACGTCTCATAGCTGCAGATGTGGCCAACAAACGCGTGCCACTGTTCGTGATTGCCAATGTGGGAGCGTCAGTTTGTGGCTTCGTGGACAATATCCCGCAACTCTATGAAGTTTGTCGAGCAGGAAATGTCTGGCTGCACTGCCGAGGGCACTCTCTAGCAGCTCTGGCAACGGCCCAGGGCAATGGAGATGTGAGAGAACTCTGTGATTCAATATCTCTCAGCCTGGGCAGTTGGCTGGCCGTTCCAAGTCTTCCTGTTGTGGTAATACCTTCAAGAATTCACCCTTTTTTTTTGACTTCCTGGACTTAAAAGGAACTTCCTTCTTTTGCAGCTTCTGCATCGGCAAATTCAAAATGTGGCCTTGTCTGTATTTGAATCCGATCCCATTGTGTCCAGAAGACTCAATTCCCTGACTCTTTGGACGACTCTCCAGGCTCTCGGCAGAGATTTAATCTCCGAGAGGATCCTCATGGCTTTTGAGTCAGTCAGGGTGGTCTACGAAATCCTGTCAAAGTGCGAAGGATTACGTATTTTGGTAAGTGCACTGAGAGAAATCCGAAAAAGTCAAAATAACATTCCGGAAATGTTTTTTTTTTATCCTGCAATATCGATCCGAAAACGGTGTAAATATTACCCTTCTTTCATGTTGATTTTACCCTTAAAAAGGTGTAAAATCAACATTAAAAAATGTTGGTATATTTTTACACCTAAAAAGTGTTAAAGTTATGACGAAAAAACTTAATCGCAGCCTCTTTTTTCCCAGTGTGAAAATAATCCAATAAAAAATATACATTTGTTGCCGCTGGACAGAAAACGCTTAAAAAATTTATTTAAAACGGCTGAGAAATTATTTAGTGACGGTTTAATGATCCTTAGCACCTTGTAGTTCTAGTTCCTTCAGATGGATTTTACAGGATTTGTAAAATTTCGAACAAGGGGGCGATATTTTCAAATTATGGTGTACTTGATTTCCTTCAAGGTTCAGTGAACTTTAATTCACTTCTCCTAAGCATTATCATAATTTATTGCTAACCGAAATGTTCAGCAGGTCTAACTACATACAAAAATACGAAAATCTTTGAAAAAGTTTGGGCCAATTTTAAGAAAAATTAGAGAAAAGAAGAAAGCCGAAAAATAACGAAGAACAGTCCCTATAGTCAATCGGCCGCAGTTTCACTTTAAAAGAAAAATCCGTGGAGATTTCTACTATTTTTCCGCGTGAGCCTCTATGGAAAAAGTCGCTAATGTGCTACGTTGATTTCCGCGGAGTTAATAAATTCGAAGAATTTTCTGCTAATATATTTGAAAATATTCCCTGGAAATTCAAACAATATTTCCATTGAATATTCCAAGTACATTTTCTGATATCTTTCCGGCCAAGACTCCATGGAAGTAAACGCTACAATTCCGCACTTGTTTTTACGCCCTAATGGCCTTTACACACTAGTAGAAATTTCTTTAAAAAATGTCTTTTTAAAGAAAATGTTCCCTATTTGTAGGCAGAAACGTCAGAATTTTTTAAAAAAGGCAATTTCTTTTTGAATTGCCCAATTGGCACTGATTCTCCATTATTTGTGCATTTTTTTGTAGGTATTTTCTATGAAAATTCCACGCCATTTTTAATCAATTTTAGGAATTACTTTGAAGAAAACTGTATAAAAATCCACTTTAAGGCCGTTCATGGAAAATTCCTCGGATAATGTTGTGCAAATAAACAGGATTTTTTAAAGAGCTGACTGCCGATTATACCGCTAATAATCCATAGAAAAAGACTTGTTAATATTCGTCGGAAAATCCATGGAAACTCACGGACATTTCTTATTAGACGGTCCTATAGAGTTCCGCAAACGTCCATGGAACACTACCCCATAGCAAAAGAAAGCGGAAAAAGAAATCACAAAAGAAAATTACCTAGGAAATTTTCCAGTATTTTTCTTTGGTAAATTCCACGGAAATTCCCATGGATTTACAGTGGATTTTTTTGTGTGAAATACTTCCCTGGAAATTTACGTGGATTTAATGTTGACTTTCCCACTCAAAGAAAATGGAGAAATGAAGCTGTCACCTGCATCTCATATTTTCATTTCCCAATATTAAAAAAAATTAAATTTCACGAGGATTTTGATATGTTTTATTAACTCTGTATTGTATAGTGTAGAATCTGTGTAGAATTATCTTAGAAAACTGTATAGAAAGATAATGGAATGTTCCATGAAATTATTCCATGGATTTTTGCCAGGAAATAAGCAGGAATTCTCCTACAAAAAAGGGGGCGTGTTGCTGTAAAATCCGTGGAAAATCCATGGGAAAGCTTGTGGAAATTTCTATGGAATTTTCCAGTGAAATCCACGGACGCTTCACATTAAATTTTCCATACAAATCTTCCATGGACTTCCACTAGAAAATTACGCTGGATTTCCATTGTATGTTGTTCGAATTTTCCATGGAATAAACAATTTCCATGGATTCTCCTACGAAAGATTAATTCCAGGGAAGAATTCCAGCTTTAAATTCCGTGGAACTTCACGGAACATTTTTATGGAAAATCAAACGTGAATTGTCCGCGGGATAAGCTGGAGAAATCCTATGGAAAATTCCACTATTTTTCCACAGGGTTTTCCATGGTTTTTTCCACTATTTTTCTCGTAAGTCTACCAAATAAAATGGTGTTGTGACAACATGAATAATTTGTTTCCAAACCTTCCGCAAACATTTTTAGTGAGTCCTGCGACAAATTATATTAAACTTAATATGCGACACTGCGTTTCGTGTAGATAATAGTGAAGTGATTACATTAAACAGGTTGCCAACCTAAAATAAGACTGCTTTTATGTCATTATGAATTATATGAAAAAAGATTTATAAAATAGGTTTTTATTTTTATTATCTAAATAAAGTGCTAATTCGTTATTGCTGAATTAGTGAAACATATTAAAATCCTCGTGTAATCTTTGCTATTTCTTTAATATTCGAAAATAAAAGAATGAGATGCATCTGACAACTTAATTTTTCCTCCATTTTATTTAAGTGGAAAAACCACATGAAATCCACAAACATTTCCATGGAAGTATTCCACAGAAAAAATCCTCTATAAATCCACGGGAATTTCCTTGGAATACATTATTATGAAAAATTCCTATGGAATGTTTCAAGGAAAATACTGGAAAATTCCGAGGAATTTTTCGCTTGTTATTCTTATTTCGCTTTCTTTTACCAGTGTCCATATACTTTTGACCATTCTCTCTAGAACTTTTCCTCCGTTTTATTTCAGAGTAAGAAACCAGGAGGAGATTCTGGTATTTCTGTCGTGGATCTTGTTCATGAGCCTCTCAATGCTTCTGTAAGGAACTAAATCACAAATTTCCGTGCCACCTTCCTGACTAGCCCTTTCCCCTTTTAGATGCTTTTTGAGATTGCTGTGAGTGTCGTGGTGTTTCAATTTCACCAGAAATCCCCGGAAACTGAAGCCGAGGCTGCTGCCCAGGGAGAACTGACTGAGAGATCACGGTACTTGGATCGAATGAATGAGTGGCTGGGTGAAATAATCCAGCGGGATTGTCCAGGAGTAGATCTGGAAATTATCGATCATGCAGTTTATGGTACTGCCATTCGTTTTTGTCCCTTCGAAATGGCTCTGGGTGAATCTGTGCCCACAATTGAGTATCTCGAGCACTTTGCGGCCTGCCTGGACCTTCAGGTTGGCATTCTGAAGGCTACTGAGCGGCACAAGGTGACTTTCCAGGAGATTGTCAAACGCAGCGAAGTGCTAAGGCTCATTCCATTGCCAGATTGGGCTGGCCTCGGTGGAGTTCGATTCGTTCCTGACGGCTGGGAGACTTTGCTGACAGATCAGGCCAAGACGGAGCTCAACAAATTGAATACAGACCTCGTGGAAGCCCTCAGATCAACTGACAGTGCTTTTACATTGGGCGAAGGTGGAGATGGGTTGATCTGTGTGAAACTGGGCATGGTGACGGAGGAGACAGACGTGGAGGAGTTGCTGGATGTGGTGATTTCCGTGGGGAAGAGTGTTCAGGAGAATTCGCGAGTGTTGGACTCGATGTCGGAGATCGTGAAGAAGGGCATTGAAACAGTGACAGCTGATTTGCAACGGGAGTCTGATGAGAAATTGTGGCAGGATGGGATTCTCAGGCATGTTCCAATTGTGGGAAGTGTGTTCAATTGGTGGTCCCCACCACCCAAGGAAACCGGCATCAAGGGTAGGAGTCTCAATTTGACTCAAGGAGTTGTGGAGAGCACAGAAAACATATACAAGTAAGTCCTTTGCCTTTAATTTACCGGTAATTTACCGTTTACCGGTTCTCAACCGATTTGAATCGATCCATAAATCACTCAATAAATTCCACAAAATAGTTTAAAATAATAAAAATTATATTCGAACAAAAATTACTCATCGGTAAATAACCGGTTCATTACCGATTCACAACCGATTTCAACCTACTTAGAAATCACTCAAATTATTTCCCAAAATACACTTCATGAATAATTTAACTGAATTTCGTATAAAAATTATTTATCGGTTATGAACCGGTTCATTACCGATTCAAAACCGATTGGAATGAACCGGTTCAGTTTTGTCGGAAATTCCAAGACCTTTCCAACGAGCGCAAACATGATCCCATTTGCTTGATAAATGCGCTCTCTAGTGTCTTTTTAATCTTTGACCTAGAAAAAACCGTTATTAGGAATGATTAAACGGTATTTTTGTCTAAGGACGAAATGTCCGCCTGGGTAATCTCTAAAACATATCCAAAAATGAAAAAAATCGCACGACGGGTTTTCGTACAATCCCAAAAAACATGGTTTTGGGGGGAAGGGGAGCGGTGGGGGAAAAATGAGGGGCATGTTAACGATGCTTGAGTCAACTTATGGGGGGGGTCACCCAAAAGTCCCAAGTCGCTATCTCTAACCGTTTGGCCTCTAAAGCTGGCGACAGTCGGACGGACAGACAAGCGTGACGCCAAAAAACTCGTAACTTCAGGGGGCAAATTCTGAACGTTTATTTGTTATGTAGTAAGAGACTACATAGCTTCGTTAAAATGTCTCTGTATGTGAACTACAGGATGCCGAGCTTTTGCCACTTCACACTTTATTACCTACGAATACAAGCACTATATAATACATTTTGGAAAATTGATGATACCTTATTCAAATGTATTTTAGATTTTAAACCGAATAGTAGGTTTTTCCGCGATTAAAATGCACAAAACTGTCTTTTGCGGAGCGGTTGTTTTTCATTTAGTCAACAATGAAAATACAGCGGTGACTGAGACAACTACCAAAATTGAGGAAATTTAGTGGAGACACACAGATTGAGACTGAAAATCGCTATTTATTTTCGCGGTAATTATTTGAATTCAAATTGAATCTTTTCTTGGGGAATGAGCGCATTAATATTGTGTATAGTCATTCGAGGAGAGATGGAACACCTTTTTTATTTTTAATATTGCGGATACGTTTTGAATGCGAGACAGAGACGAATCTCACTGGCTTATCATTTGAAGACTCTAAATTTAAAATATCAATATTAGAAATTCCTAGATGAAAATAGTCACTTCGAAAAATAGGATTTAAAAAAAGTTGCTTTTTGAGGCACTCAAAAAAAGTGAGGGTGAGATGAGACACCCCTAATTTTAGCAAAATATTTATAGTTTATTTTATTAATTTAGAATAGGAGGGAAGTGATTTTAGACATGAACAATATTTCATTTAATTTATTGGAGTTTATTTCATTTTTTCATTATAAATGATTTATTTTGTGGAATATTTGGCTCATGTACTTCGATGGCAATTTCGTTGAGTGTAACAAGTCAGTCTTACCAGAAATTTAGGGAAAATAAATTCAAAGATTTACTTGAAAAGATTTTGAAGAACATTGATCAAAATTCACACCGGAAGTGTTGCCAAAACTATTAGGTTCCATCTCTCCTCAATCCCCAAATACACGTATTCTTATGGCGAAATAAAAAATTTTGGCCATTTTTCAGACATCCAAAAAATTCAATTTTAATTTTCTCGTACAATTTTAAAGGTATAAGGCTGTAACTTTGGGGTTTTCATTAGAATGTTAAAGGGCACAAATAGACCAAATGAGGTGGAGATCCTTCATAGGGGGTAGGCAGGAGGCGAAGTGGTCCATCTCTCCCACTGTTCCATCTCTCCTCGAATGACTATATGCATAAAAATTACCCTTTTTCTTCCCTTAAAAGAGAAGTAAAATTGAAATAAAAATAATTCCTTTATTTCCTGCAAAATATTTGTAGTATTCGATGATAAATAATTTAATTTCTGGCTATAATCGTTATAAAAAAATCCGAAAAAATATCAAGAGAAAAAATAAAACGCTAATTGATAAGTCAAAAACAGTTTCAATTAAATTTAAATTTATTTACAGCAAATAGAATTTGATCCTCGTACAAGAACGTGGTAAAATAGTTAAATTAAGGCCAAGAGGCAGTTAACGGATAATAGAAAACGTTAGAATTCTGCATTATTTTCAAGAAAAGCTTTATGAAATTTTGCTAATAAATTGACGTTTTTTCTTTAATAAATCTCTTCTGAAGTTATTAAAAATGTGGTCTATGACAATTCGTAATGAAATGTTAATTTATTTTTATGGGATAGATAAATTCAAGAACAAGTTAACTATACTGTTAATTAAAGCTTAGAAGCTTGCGGGTAATGAGCAAAATATAGAGAAAAATTATTAAAATTCTTTTTAAAATGTTTAAGCTTTATTATACTGCATTTTTTATATCGTCCTTTTTCAACAACTTTAAAAACCAAATTGTTATTTCTAAAGGATTTGCAAATAATATTATTAAATAAACGATATCTCTCCTTTAGAAGCTTTTGATTTTTGATTCAGTTTTTTAACGCAACTTGAGGGCTTATTATTATGCATTCGTTTTATAGCCTTTAATAAAATCATACATTAATGGGATTAAAGAGCTCTCAAATAAATTGTAAATAGAAATAATTTTTCTAATTTCGTGTTTATTATTTCTTGTAAAATCACAATTTTTAATAAATTACAAATCTGAGTATTAGTGGTCAAATTTTATTTATACTTTATTTATAAATTATATTTGCATAGGAAAACGAAAAAGATAATAGAAAATAATTAAAATTGGGCATTGTTCATAAAAGCTTTTTTTCTGAAAGACCAAAAGAATATTGTTATCATATTCAAAAGGGATATATAAAAATGCTCTACTAATTATTGTATTAAGAATATAAGAGTCCTTCAAGCAAATTGTACGAAGCCTGCAAAATTTGAAGTCTTTTCTCAAACTATTTTAGAGTTCTTTTTTTTTAAATTGAGTTAAATCTTCTCTTGCAAAAGAATGAGGATAGTCTTGCTCATTCTTTGAGTTCGAGCAATAAAATTCATGAGCGGCATTTTTTTTAAATACGCAACCTTAGCCCAAATGGTTAAAGATAAAAAATTAATCTACCAGTAAAGTAGAAAAGAGATTTTAAATTAAAATAATAGCGATACAAAGCTTTCAAACGTCAGATATAAAGAAATATTCTAATTTTGAGTGGACTTCCGCATACAAAAAAATGCAATATTAAATATGTGAAATTTGTGCATAAATTTCACATAATTTTAATTATTTAGCATTTTTTACATTTACTGAATGTCTTCAACTATATTTAAGACATTTTTGGTCCAAATTTAGAGAAATTTTTGCCATCTAGGCATGTCCAAGAGGTGCCTAGATAGAAATTGGCTATGTAGTCTCCTATCAAGTCAACTTAACGAATTCAGAGACTAGATGAGGATGCGGCAATATACTACAAAATGTGTCTCGACTACACTCACACACATTCACCAGCAGTGTACATGTACAGCTATGTAGTCAGACTACATATATGTAGTCTGACTAGATACGTTCAGAATTTGCCCCCAGATTTTATAAACCTTCCATAAACCTTGTTCCCATGCCGAGTTTGAGCTTTCTACCTTTTCTCAGAAAGGAGTTACAGTGGAAAAAGTCATTATTTTGTATGGAGGCTACTGGAAGGAGGGGTGGGGGAAGGAGGTAGTATTCATGGATAAATAGCTTGAGTCATACATTGACTCCATACCGAATTTCATCATAATCGGTTTAGCCGATCTTGAGTAATTCGATCACAGAACAGTATTTTTTCGAAAGGGTAAAGGCGTTTTTACAAGGACTCCCGGCGAATATCGTTCTATGTCTCAGTAATTTTTTATCCTTTACCATTTTCTATAAAATGCGCCTAGTCTCATCTGTGGTCGCTACATAGACCAACTCCCATATATTTTTGCCCAATGTCCTTTGGTTCTTTTACTAAAATCCTGTGCCCTTGGTCCCAAATCCAATTTGAAATAATAATAGTCAAGTAAATACCCTTATAAGACATTTGCCTTTTAGGTATCATATGCAAATCGCTGGTGGGTCAAGTCAAATTCCCGGCAATAGAAGCCCCCCGACGCCCATGGTGCAAACATCTGTGAGTGCTGGACATTCCCGGAATGTTAGTCAGAGCAGTGGAACATCGACAAATGTTCAGGAAGCTCAACAATTAAAGGATAAAGAATAAGAAAAAAAAATATTTGAATCTACATTGCAATTTACTAAAGAAAAGGTTTTAAAAAGAAAAATTTAAGAAAAACAAACTTATTCTAATTACAACTTAGTATTTAGAAATATTATTTTAGTAGATGCTACTAAAAGAAATTCCTATATTGTTATTTTATCACTTTATTTACTCTTTTCACCATTTCTAATTTTTTTTTCTATTACCTAAATTGTTTTTTTTTTTGTAATACTTTCTCCGCATGGGGAAAGTTACATGATTTTTTTTTTGTTGTTGAATGTTTCTATTCACTAAATATATATTTAAAAAAAAAAAAGAAAAGAAAAGGAAAAATTAATGCCCTTAAAGTATCCAACAGGTGAAATATTGCACAATAATGTGATGAGTAAAATAGATTTTTTTTTTAGTTTTTAAACAGAGATGATTTTAAGTCTTTTAAGTAAATTATGAAATAAATATCAAAGAACTTTTATTGCACTATTTTTTCTTTTATTATTTCTTCGTTATTAATCTATGCTAAGTATAAACCTTTTAACTATTGCATCTGTTTTTTTTTTTAATTTTCTTCTTTCCCTTATTAATTCTCCCGATTAATTTATGAACTATAGAGTATTCCTTTCTTTCTTTTTCTTAACTTTACAAGTAGATTCTTTTTATTAATTTGTTTTTCGTGGCATTACAAAAAACAGTAAAAAGTATAAAATTGATTCAGCAGGTAAAAAAGAATTGTTAAAAAACAGGAGTGTAGAAATTCAATAAAAAATGTGTTTTATATTGTAGAAAAAGAGAAAAATGAGCGAGTCTTATTCACTGCAATACTTATTTTTTTTTAGTTACAGAGATTTTCTCCTCCCTTCACATCTTAATGAGTATTTTTTTTTGCATTAAATTTACTGATTAATGATTTGCATTTGATTATTAATGAGAATTTTCCTCAACATTTATGTGATCTAATTTTTTTTCTCTTTAAATTCACCTCTCTTTTACTCTCTGTCTTTCTCACATTTATATTTATCAATTTTATCATGGATTAAATGAGATCCCTAACCTCTCACGAGAATCATATTACCAACATTTCTTACGTTTTTTTTTTGTTTTACTTGCATATAAATATACATTAGACATTTAATTACTTTTTTTCTTCTTTTCGCTTTTAAAAGATCTTTATGTTCTCATTCTAAGTTCAAAAACTAATTTTCTTATATTATAACCTTTCTCTCTCTTTGAATATTCGTCTTTTTTTTAGTTTTTAATATCGTAAAGGTTTGAGATCAAAAATTGTGACTAGAAAATTGAGTGTTTTTTTTATTCGTCAATTAGTATTGTGTATAATCTTTGGTTCTTTTCTTGCTATTTATTGGCATTGTTTTTTTTTAATATCAACTATTGCGTCTATGAATATTCCTTCCTTTTTATAATTCTTTTCATCTATAAAAAGACATATGTGTAGAAAATCGCTATAAAAATTCCTTTTAAATGCATTTATCCCAACTACTTTGATAAAATTTCCCACATGGGATTTTAGGATTAATTATTCTTTTTGCTCTGTCCAAGTAATTTATTAAAAAATCGTCTATTTCTACCTCTTTCTTTTTATAGTACCTCAATTTTCTCTTTATCTTTTTTTACCTTCTCGAAAATACTCAACGAACAATTAAATTGTTTTATTTGAATCATCTTTAAGTCCTGCAATTGGCGACTATCACGCATTCATCTTCTTTCTGTTTTTATTGGAGATAATATCCTCTCTATTTTACTGATAAATTTAGGTCAAAAGTCGTTGTATTACGGCTTTATGGTGCATTACAAGTTGGCTACAGTAAATCTTGTTAAAAGCCCATAACTGCCTGAATTTTAGTCTGCCAAAATTTCCACTTGAAACATTGTACAATAGCATAAAAGAAGGGTTATTCATTCACTCATTCATAAATTTTCCACCGCTTATTTGTTATGAAGTTGTGGACTTATAGGACACCTTAGTTGGCCTTCCTTGTCCTCTATCGTACATCACGTCAGGAAGTTGTTTAGAGTCGATTCCCGAGACATTTCTAGGCAAGATTCTGATTTTGTGAACCTTTTTAGGGCGTGTCTTGCCATCGGGTATGTACCACATACATGGAGGCGAGCGCGAGTAGTATTCATTCCAAAACCAGGGAAAAATGGTCAATGATCCATTCTTGGACCGCTTTTGTTCTCTTTATTCATTAATGATTTGCCCTCTGTACTGCGCAATTGTTCATACCATTTGTATGCAGATGATCTTCAAATTTATGTTGAAGGTGATCCTTCTGACCCTTTCTCAGCATTTAAATCAATGAATGAAAACTTAGCAAGAATTGAGCACTGGTCCTCCACAAATGGATTGCTTCTAAATCCCAAAAAGTCGCAGGCCATAATAATCTATAAAAAATCAGCCCATATTTCGCATTACCCTTTATTCCTTCACGGAGAAATCATTCCTTCTGTGTACTCGGTCAAAAATCTGGGTATTGTCTCTAACAAGACTTTATCCTGGTCTGATCATGCATCCACCATTTGCCGCAAGGTAAATTACTCTCTTTATACCCTCCGACGCTACCGGGACATTACACCTTATGGCACACGCTTACTCTTAGCTCGACCACTGATATTGCCATTTTTTACTTATGGAGCAGAGTTGTTCTTCTTGGCAGACGGTGAGACTATCCGCCGTCTATCCACTTCATTTAATAATTGCATCAGGTACGTTTGTGGGCTGCGGCCCCGTGACCATATCTCAGCTCACCGCAAAGTTTTAGTGGGATGTGATCTTCCATCACTTTTGCTTATGCGTGCCCTCATTTTTCTACATCGCCTTCACGAGTCTGGGTGTCCTGGATATCTGGCCTCTCTCATGACTGATGGAGGTTCGGTCAGGGTCAGGGGGCTCATAGTCCCGAAGTGTAATCATGAGTGCTTTAGACGCACTCTGTTTGTTAGAGGTGTAGGGGAAGTGCTTATAATTTTGGACAGTCTGCATATAAGCATCGATACCCTAAGTTTGAAGTGCCATATTTTCAATACTAATTGACTTTTCTTGTTACTCTCTTTTCAGAAGGATTGTTTAGAAACTTGGCAAGCTATTTATCATCTCATTTTTACTAAAATTAGTTTTAATACGTTTAAAAATGAATTGATATGTAGAGGTGAATTTGACTCTTATTTTGGACAACTTGGTTATTAATTTTTACAACTTGTCTGTAAATTTGGACAGATAATCCGCCTCAACAGGATGCCCATTGTTCTTCATTTTATGAACCAATCTTACCAAGTCCTCTTCCTGGTCATGTAAGGGAAACGTGGAATGTCACAAGACGCCCAGAAACTTTCCATATCATTTATTAAAGTGAGTTGACTTCGGTACTCCAAGTACGTGCGGATTCGCTCATTCCCTGCCCTTTCCGGGAGCCTTTCAAGGCATTTCTCACTGCATCTCTTTCGTAGAGATGATGCTCCTTCATTTCTCCAGGCATTTGTCCAACCTAGTCATCACAAAAGCTAAAACTTCACGAAATTTCGTGAGAAAAACACCTGTCCAAAATAAGAATCATCACCTCACTGGTGAATGTCTTAAAAAATTTCCCATTTTTCACACGAAAAATATAATTCACAAGGCAAATCTCACTTCAGGTCAAATGTACAAATCATCAGTAACGTGAATCAACACAATACTCAATGAATATTCAATAATATCACTCAAAAACAGCGAACAAACTTTGTTAGTACTTCACCAAAACTAAATAAGACTGAAGTAAGCCACGAAGTTCTGTCATATTTCTCGTAAGCTATTGCTCACACTGAATTTTCAACAAAGCAATTTCAACTCAAATCATATTCAAATTTTAACGTATTTAGTGTTAAAATATTACAAAAAGAACAAATATTTAGATAGAATTCATTATTCATCAAATATTGGAATAAAAATCCATTATTTTAATCAATTTATTTTTAGTGTCCAATGTTATCCTCAAAGTGTCCAAAATAAGAAACTGGACAAAATTAGAAGCATTTCCCCTATATTTATACAATTCCCTTACTTCGCATAATCGTCGATCACCGGATGCAATTCGGGAGTACATTTGTAACACTCAGAATGAATTTGGTTAGCAACATACTTCTCTTTACTTTTTTTTCTTTCATTTTTGTTCTCTTTGGTTTCCGTTTTTGTTTTTCTATCCTTTTTCTTATCCTTTTTTCTTTAACTTGCCACAAATTTGTAAGAGGGAATCACCCTATTTTTTGTGGGTTTTAAATAAATTGAATTGAATTGAATTGAATTAAAAGAAATTACGATTTTTATTAGGACCCTAAGTCCTAATTAGGACCCTAAGTCCTTCAGACCTATTAGTCTGACTTCGTTCTGTGGAGAAGATGCCTCGGTTCAGAAAGAACCCTGGACATCTCTCTACTGGAGATGATTTGTCTCCTCACCCGTGGTGGAGCAATTCCTGCTAAGGGACAGAGTTTGTCCACCGGAATGCACTAATGAGCCCAAACAGAAGTAGATTTTGATTCTCCAATAGTCTCTTGGATAAAACGTAAATGGAACTCTATTTGCACAAAAAGTCGTTGAAGTTCGAGGAATTCAAATTCAATTTCGAATTTTCATACTAAATTTTCGAACAAGGTTGGGAAATTTTATCAAATATCACACTAAAAAGCTGGCAAAAGAGTTACTCAGTGATTATGTAGTGATTAAATACTGGGGCAAGAACAGTAAACGTCGTTGTTCTGCTTTTTTCCCTGACAACAATGTGAAGACCGTCACATTTTGACGCTTGAGCACTTCGAAATTCGAACAGTAAGAAAGTCTCTTTTTTGGATCTTCAAATAGATTTTCGAATTTTTTAAGATCTACTTCTGTACGGAAAGAATCTCTCCCGTAGTTCAGCTGCGTACTCTACTACGGAGAAAGATAATGCAAGTGCAGAGGTACGCATCAGTTTCGGCTGAGCTCCCCATTGAGCGTTGACAAGTTTTCGTAGTAAGTTAGTTCTTGTTTTCATCTTGTTTTTAACATTACTGCAGTGAGTCTTGTAAGTGAGAGTTCAATCGAGAGTCACTCCAAGGTACTTAGGTGTGAAATTGTGTTTCAGAAGATTCCCCTCCCAACTTACATTCAAGCAAGTCCTGGCCCACTTGTGACGCAGATGGAAACAACTTACCTCTGTTTTAGAGATATTTGGCTTTATTTCGTTCTCCTTGTAGAATTTGGAGAATTCCACAAGGTAAGTCTCAAGCTGGGACTCCACGCCTTGAAACGTGTTCACCCTAACAGCTAGAGTCAAGTCATCGGCGTACAAGAAGGCTTTGGATGGAGATGGCAGTGGCTGATCATTTGTATAAATATTAAACAAGATTGGAGCCAAGACACTTTGTGGCAGGCCATTTTTTTGCAGTCTCCATCTGCTTTTCTGGCCACGGAACTCAACAAAGAATCTGCGATTCTCTAAGAGAACCCCAATCATCCTTGCAAGGCCCTAGTCATTTGTAAGATTGTAGATCTTGGAAAGGAGAATTCTGTGGTTTACTGTGTCAAAGGCTACCGAGAGGTCAACGAAGGTAACACCTGTGATTTTGCCTTTCTCAAACCCGTCCTCAATGTATTGAGTGAGGTTCAGTACTTGACCAGAGCTGGATTTCTCAGAGCGGTACCCAGTTTGCTCTCCGATCAGCTTGTCCTCTACGGCAGGTGCAATCCTTTGCAGCAGCATATTTTCGAAAATTTTGAAAGGGTGACATAAAAGAGAAATGGGACGATAGCTCCTCGGATCATTGATGTTCTGTCCGAGCTACGGAATTGCGACCACATGGGCTTTTCGCCACTCTTTCGGAATTCTGCGATGACACAAACAATGGTTGAAAAGTCTACTTACTTAGTGAACAATACGTCAATTATCTCTGATAATTGGAAATAGGAAAAGTCCAAGGAAAGCCGGGTACTCTGTTGGTGCGTTCGATGAAGAACTCCGGTGTTAGTGCGTTCGGAGAAGACCGTGAGTAGTATTATCCATATGGGCTTTTCGCCACTCTTTCGGAATTCTGCGATGACACAAGCAATGGTTAAAAAGTCTACCTTACTTAGTGAACAAGTCCAAGGAAAGTCGGGTACTCTGTTGGTGCGTTCGATGAAGAACTCCGGTGTTGGTGCGTTCGAAAAATACCGTGAGTAGTCAGGTATCACTCTGGACTGGACCCTCCTAACAAGAAAAGCTTCCGCCCTTCTCCAAGGTCCACAAGTTTCACTACATCTTTGCTTGATTAACGATACGTCAATTATCTAATTCGAAGTGCAACCTTCCTTAAGTGGTAAATAATAGAAGACGTAGAGTTCTCAACTAGATGCCCAAAGCCCACGACCCCATTATCGGTAACCGGTTGTAAATGAATGAAATGAATAGAAATGGGATAAATTTGTTTCTAAAATTTGGCACAAAAATTTCTAAAAGAGACTGAGTATTCTAATCCGATTCCTCAAAATCTGAAAAAAACACTTTTCAAATCCAAAAAACATTCTGAAAAAAGAAGTTGAATGTTTGCTTAAATCACCCAACTGCAGAACCTTTTAAATTTTTGAAAAAAATTCAACAGCAACTTCCTGACAATTCTTGAGTTGCTCACCATCAAAAACACAACAAAATTCTCCCACAAGGACCTTTGACTTCCGGAGATCCATCGACCAATGCGGGGTCTCAATATTTTTTTCCAATAAAATCTCTCTTAAAATATGTTGCACACAAAAAGGGTGAGAACACATGACTTCACAATTGGGGAGTTATGATACTTACAACGTTGGAGAATGAAAATGGAAATAATGGGTGGCCTGTAGCAACTATTACAGCTCAGTCACGGCGTAGTTTGACTCGTCATTGGGATTGATGGAGGTTGGCGTTGTGGCTGGTGGATGAGCCACAGCTGGTGACTTGGTCACATTGCCCTTCTCAGCCTCCGTGGCAACTGGTAGTGGAGCCTTGGCTGTGCCTCCACTGAGATCACTCGGCAAAGGAGAGAGAATCTTAGGAGGCGGAATGGCCTTGGCATTTGGTGGCAGTTTCAGCGTTCGTTGTGGATTGCGTGCTGTGGAGACTTTAAGTTCCTCAGCAGAGAGCACCTACGGTAATTGTATTTTTTTTTGTTTTGTTTACATCGTTAGTGAAAACTCTTCAGAAGACACTTCTTCTTTATGATTTACCTGTTCATCGGTCTTCTTCGGGATCTCCGGGAGGGGACAATTGAGAATAGCCGGTTTCATTGGCCCTCCAGTTTTCTGATCGAACCTCCCTCCTTGGCGCATTGTTGAGCACCTGTATATCTGCTTATCCCGCTCAAACAGGGCACTATCCACGACACTAGAACTAGGAATGGCATCCTCTCTGGCCACAGGACGTCGCATGGTGGCCACGGAGCCCACAGCTAGTGGTTGATGTGGCGGATGATGCTGTATCTGCACCTGGTGCCCATCAGAATAGTGATGATGATGATGATGGGCATGAGACGAGTTGCCGTGCGGGTCGCCACAGGCGGCTGAATTTCAGTAAAAATCATTCGCCTCCAGCGTTTTACACTGCTTACTGAGCGTAGCGTACTTCCCATTATTGGGACCCGGCATATTATGTCCTGGACTGTGATTGTGCGATGGTAGCCGACCCAAAGTATGAGTACCCATAGATCGCATTTGTCCATGATGTGGATGCACATGTTGGTGCACCATCATCTCATGATGCTTCCGACCAGCATGTGCCAATGTATGTGATCCACTGATGGCCGGTGGTCTACAAAATTATCAAAACAAACGAACGCACTGCTTTATGTGAAATTGATGAATATTTCCTATACTGTACAGATCTATTCAATTCAATTCAATTCATTTATTCATCACAAAAAATAGGTTGTTTCCCTCTTACAACTTTGTGGCAGATGAAGGATGAAAAAATGCAAAAAAAATAGTCAGTGAAAAAAAAGATTTTGGAAAAATAATAAAAAAAATAGTTAAAAAAAGAAAAATTGTTAAGATTCAAAGAACTACTCAGATGAGTTCAGGAAATGCTCCTTTATGGCAGCAACCGATCGTCTCGTAAGAGGAGGAAGGGAGTTATACAGGTAGACTTCCCAGGTTGTACAGGTAGACCGTCCGTCAAGAGGGCCGCTAGATATTCAGGACACCGCAACACAAGAAACCGACAAATGAACGTGAGGGCTCGCATTTGCAAGTGTGAAGGTAGGTCACACCCGACAAACACATCCCTATCCGAGGAAATGTGATCACGAGGTTTAAGCCAACAGATATACCTGATACAATTGTTGAAGGTGTCACCGAGAGTCTGCGCATCGATTCTGCGTCCGTTAAAAAAAAACAACTCGGCTCCATAATTGAAAAAAGGGAGCAAAAGTGCTCTGGCCAAAAGCAGCCGTGTGTCACGGGGTGTGATGTCCCGGTAGCGCCTAAGCGTATAAAGAGAGTAATTGACCTTACGGCAAATAGAAGACACATGATCTGACCAAGACAGATTTGTATTGAAGCTGATTCCTAAGTTTTTCACCTGCTCACAAAAAGGAATGACTTCTCCATGAAGAATCAGAAGATAAGGAGTAATGTGAACAGATTTTTTATAAATGAGTATAGCCTACGACTTTTTAGGGTCTAGAAGTAATCCATTGGAGATTGACCAGTGCTCAATTTTTGAGAGATTCTCATTCATTATTCGAAACGCTGATGAAGGGTCTGAGGGATCACCCTCAACATAAATTTGGAGGTCATCCGCATAAAGGTGATAGGAACAGCTGCGCAGGACAGAGGGTAAATCATTGATGAAAAGAGAAAAAAGAAGAGGCCCAAGGATAGAGCCTTGAGCAATGCCCTTGGACAAGAAGGCAGGTGGAGACATTTCGTCTCGAAAGTTCACAACTTGAGATCGACCATTAAGATATGATTTGAAAAGGGTGACTGCAGATGAAGAGAGCCCGAAAAAGTTGAAAAGTTTAACAGACCAGATCATGCGGAAGGCTATCAAAGGCTTTCGTAAAGTCAAGCAGCACCAATATGACAAAACGATTTCGGTCAATGGCTGCCGAGATATCATGATTAACTTTTAAAAGAGCTAACACAGTGCTGTGACCCTTTCGGAAGCCCGATTGTAGATCACATAGCATCTTGCCATCATCCAAATATTGAGTCAACTGCTCATGCAGTAGAAACTCAAAAACCTTTGATAAAACCTATTACTCTGGTCTCTGCCATAGCCAAAATTCTGGAGAGAATAGTGTACGAGCGAATCAAGGGTTCGAAAGAATTTGGATTGCGTGAGGGACTTGCATGATTTCCTTGATTGCTTCCCTACGATGTACATGTTGACCAATTTCATTGATACCACGAAGGCATTTGACTGATGAGCTTTTAAGCAAACTGGAGGAAGCTGGTTTTCGGGATGGGTCATTGGATTGGGTAAGGTCGTATCTAACCCTGGGGCCAGTGGCGTACCTAGGTACTTATGCGCGGGGTGCGGTTGTACCTCGAAGGCGTCCTTATCATGGCAAAATTGTTCGATAGGGGGGGTAGAAGGTCACACATCGAAAACAGAAGCATTACAAAAACCAGATATTTAACCTATCGAATGATTGCATAAGTTCGTGGGATTTTTTCACGCAGGGCGTTAAGGGATACCCCCTTGTTTCACTTATAATGCCTTACATCCCTCTAATGCCAAGTATCCTTCAAATAAGTCGAGATGTCCTTTGAAGAACTCTTCCAAAATGCGGAACAAAAAGTTGCATTTGTAGCTTTTAGTATTAGGCCAATTTGGAAAAGTTTAACTTTAAGTGATGGACTTTCAGGGAAAAGCATTTTGGGCGTTTATTTAGAGATTATGTTCTTGCTCTCAGAATGATTGAAAGGTGTTTTGGAAAATTTTGAAATAGAGATTTATCATTCGAAACATCAACTCCATTTTGAACGGTCTCTTACATTGATAGCAATATTGTAAGTGTCCTAGTGAAAGAAAAAAAAATTGTGGATAACAATTGAATAGATTGTTAAGATGTTGGACAATAATAATTCGATCGTATTTCGCTATTTAGAAAAGCTTTGATATGTTAAAAAGACCGATACATGGATGCTACATCTTTTGACTGAAAGGAATAAGGGAAACCGTATGAATGTAGGAAATGTAGCCATTTTTCTCTTGATATTCTGTGATGAAGCAACTTTTCTGGATCAATTGGTGACAGGTGACGATAAATGGATCTAATAAAACAATATATAGTGGAAAGGGTCCTGGAAAAACAGCCAACCTTCCTGCAAAAGCTAATTTGCATAAATTACAAATTTGATGTGATTCCAGGGAAATTAATCACTTTGAGCTACTCCAACGTGATGAAGCAATCATAGAAAATAAGCACTAGGACTAATTCATTAGATTCAACGCGGTTTCTTACTAAAAACGTCCGATTTTGCCCAAAAAAAGGGTGTAATCTTCCAAAATATCAGCACTAAATCGTGCCTCTAATACAGACGCTGCCAAAATTACAGGAGTTGTAATAGGAAATTCTCCAGAACCTAGAATATTCTTCATATATTGACTCTTCAGATTATCATTTGTTCCAATTTTTACCGAATAGTTTAGTGTGGAAAAATGTGGATTCATTGGAAGCTGCTTATATTCTCTTCAATATTGAAGTTGTATTTCAATGTCACTTTGAAATGTTATTATTGCAATAATTTGCCTAGTGTGTAGACAGCTTAATAGCCTCTACACACTAGAGAAATTTATGTCCATATTGAAAAGTTTTTCCTTCACAAGCGTAGGGAAACTGCTTCAATATGGACATAAATTTCTCTAGTGTATAGAGGCCATAAGTCTCTAAATTTTTGGGCTTAGCCACAACCCGATCTGTTCAGACCATGACTTAAGTGCTAAGTGTCATCCATAAGTCTCTAGTCTGAAATTCGTATAAGCGTAATCAAAATAATGATCAAATGGCATTTCCATCAGTTTCTGACTAATCCGTCTCTCGGATTCAGCCGAGAAACGACTTAGTTAGTGAGAAACTGATGGGAATTTAGTCAGTATTATTTTGATAGCAATGATTAAGCGGTTTCTCGGCTTAAGTCGTCGAACTTTCTATGAAACTGAAGTGATAGGGAATCAAACAGCTAGTATATGGCGTATCCAACTCCCTCTGCTGGTAACCCTGCGAAGCTGACGTTAGGTTACAAAATATACAAACTGGAAAGGGATTTTTCATCATTTTAGAGGTTGGTCTCGACCATAAGACGGCGATGGCCGCACGGAGTAAGAAGAGATGAAATAAAATTGTGTTCTTATCCATTCTATTCTAATTACAAAGGTATTAAATCATCGAAATATCAAGGAATCGTATTGCTTTCCCTTGTAGAGTAGAGTTTGCTTAATAATTCATTTACCAAAAAGAATATTAATTAACCCAAATTAAAATGTTTGTATCTGAAATCCCATAAAATATTATAGATTTAACTATTAACTGAAACAGAACAGACATATTCCTTTCCACGCAAACTCCATCAAAACCGTCGCTTAGTAAATAATTAATCAGGCATGTTTTATAAATTAATAAACACACACTCACCCATTGTGATTCCGAGGCAATGTTCTGGCCATAGTTTGATGATTCTGCGGTGGCTGATGAGAAATGTAGGATGGTTCCTCCACCTGAGAGTAGTCATTTCTATTGGGAGAAAGATAATAACATTCGAGTGCTAAAAGTTCGCAAAAAGGGTCCAGTAGCGATGCCTCAACTCACCGTTTCCGTATGTAGATCCAAGTGTGAGAGTCCACCCAGACCATCACAGTGAGCAGAATGGCAGCAATAAAACTGGCAATGAGCATGAGAACCAACCCCAAGAGACCACCCTCGCACAGTCCACGAGCTGCCGTTAAGTAGTTAAAATGAATGGCTTTGCAATCCACCAAAGCTGTGAGTTGCGTGAGGAGACGTTCACTCAAATTCAGATCAGCCGAGACAGCTCCCAACTTCGGCTGAAGCCCCGCTGACTTAAACAGGACCAAAGAAACTTTGGACACTGTAGACATAGCTGTTCGTGCATTATTTATGGCATTTTGGGATTCTCGCAGTCTCTGTGTGAAGGGATTTGAGCGAACACTCTCACACTGTGTATAGTAGAGCAAAACATCCGTTGGCATCTCACTTGGTGCCTCTGAGGCCAAATACTCAGCTGGATCAATGCACAAATCCCCAACTGCCACAGAACTGGACAGATAGAGTCCTGACATGAGCCAGGATCCAGTCACTGCTAACAATCCGCAAACACTGAACAGAATCAGAGCACAACGAGAATGCCTGGCAACTCCAACCAAGAGCACAGCACAGAGCACCAGTAAGAGTGCTAGGATAGCCACAGTTCCTGGCCATCGAATCAACTCCCACTGATCCCCAGTATTGAGAAAATTAGACATAACGATGCCCATTAAAGGACGACGAATATCTCCGGCAGCATTAATGGCAATTGTAACATTGCCCTGAACAACATTGAGAGCCAAGATTAACTGTGACAGAGCAGTCTGATTGGAAGCTGGCTGATCAAATATATCTGCCAATTCCACCAATTGTGGTCGAATCTTCATAGCCAGTGTATTCTCCAGAATGTGAGTCTGCAAAATGCAAACATAATTCTCCTAGATTTCCTTCCCTGTGCCCGCATTATCAACTTAACTCTTTTGTCTCTTTTGGGACTCTGAGTACCCAAAGAAGCATATGAATATTTTATAAAAAACAATGTTTTTTAATTATTCAGAACTGATAAAAATCCAGAACTGATAAAAATCCAATTCTTGTGGATGATTACAAACTATAAGGATGTCCAAATGTAAGATATTTTTTGTAGAACCTCAATTAATTCCTGAGTTTAGATATTTTTGATTAAAAAATGGTGAAATTGGCTTGCAGCATATGCTGCGGTCCGGAAAGAGTTAACTGATAAATTATTGCAACTTGTCTCTTCAAGTAAGAATAATTGACTAAATCTATGAAAAATTCCTCTTTCTAAGAAATTCTTAGAACAGAAAACACGGCAGACTTGAAGCCATTAGAGAGGAAAGTACTCTCCCTTCGATCGTTCATGCCATCGAATAATGTGAATTTCTTCTACTTTTCTTAAGAGATTTACAAATGATTATAACATAATTATCAATAATTGATGATAATCTAACTTAATATTTAAAAGAAATGTGTAAGTTTCTTAGGAAAACTAAAAGTAAATTAGCTTAGTAAAACTAACTGAAAGAGAACTCTTGTATTCTAAGAAAAATAAAGATTAATGTGTCTAAAAGTAATGAAACACATATCCTTCTCATATTGCTCTTACACTCTTATTTCTCTGCTTTGAAAAGTCATTATGAATCATCAAAGTTTAAAGGATGATTCACTCCAAATAAATAACAAGGACTAGGGTGTAACTCCTGAAAGAATAACTGTGGAAGGGACACTAATAAAAACTTTGTTGCTACTCCAATTAAACGAGATTTTAGCTTGGCTTCTAGGACTTGGCATATTTCACAACGACTGTACCATTAAATTTCAAATGGTTTTACTAACAATGGACTGTAGGGAAAACGAGGACCAAACAAGGATAGCTCCCTCCGAACACTGCAAAAGCTCATAATTTTAGACAGAGTGGTTATAAGCACCAGGGCCCCATCAAGCCTATTAAAAAGTGAAGATATTTTTCACTTTTCCTTGTAAAAATTTTGCAGCTATTGCACCGCGACTTAAACAAATTTGCTCGTAGTTCTTGTATTATTTCGGCGAGCATTATGAAATATGAATTTTTAGGTAGCTTTTAATGCACGATTTCGAAATATATCAGACTTATAAGTCAATTCTCTTTAGGAAAAAACTTGCCAACTGGCTTCAGTGCCTCTATGCAAAAACGTATGGAAAAATGAAATGTCGAGAGGCCCCTGTAAGCACCAATGTTCCAAATTTTAAGTGCGATATTTTCTACTAATTGGATTTTGTAGTTACTCTCTTTTCAAAAAGATTGTTTAGAAACTTGTCAAGCTATTTATCGTATTTGTTTTTACTGAAATTAGTTTTAATAAGTTTAAAAATGAATTGATATGTAGAAGTTAATTTTACTCAAATTTTGAACACCTTGGTTGTAATTTTGGACACTTTGGTTCTAATTTAGGACAGCTAATACTTCCTTTTTATTTAAGTGAATCGTAGAATGTCACAAGAAGCCTGGAAACTTTCAACTGCACAAATATTTTTTGTTGCTTTATATCTGACCTGTCACACAAAACTGGGAATAGCAACAAAACGAAGAGTCAAAATGAGTTCAAACTTTCAAGAGATGTTTATAAGACTATTACCGAGGACACTATAGCATTTTCAAATAAATAAAACCTTTATTGTCGCTGTAAATGTGATTTTTGTGAAGACCGCCTGGAGGCGGTCTTACCCGTTAGAGGGTTAAAGAAAACAAAAAAAAAACATAATTAGTACATTTATTAAATATGATTTAAAGCTTTAGTTTTGTCAATAAAAGGCATTTTTATTTGAAAATAAAAAAATAATAATTTTTTCAAAACCGGGAGATCGAGAATTTTTGATTTTTAACTGTTTATAAGTATTGTGGAGTACTGTATTCCCTGAAAAATTGAACTCAAAATTTTGAGTTTAACTGGTATTTTTCCTTTTTTGGAAATGTTGTAAAAATTTGAATATATTTTTTTAAATAAACGCAAAAGTGGAAGCTAGCCTTTTCAGGGAGTGTAGTACTCAATGTTACTGATCAACGGTAAAAAAATGAAAATTTTTGAGAATGGGGTTTTTGAGAAAAATTAATTTTTAAATTTTTCCAAAAAAAAATTCAAAAAACCGTTTTAAAGAGTATAAAATTATCTTCCAAATAAAAAGAAGAGTAAGAAGAAATCTCAACCCGTTCGCGAGATAGAGCATTTTGAAATATTTGCCAAAAATCTCATTTGACGAATGAAGCGCGAGACGCCATCTTTGGCGCCATGTGTCTCCGGCCAGGAATTTTTTTTGGGCGAAAAAAAAATATATAGGGGTATATTATTTTATCGTGTATTTTAACATATATAATATTCAGAAATATCTGAGACCATGAACCCGCTATTTGCGATTTTTTCGGTCGTCTTGAGATGGATTGGCCCAGATAGAATTCATTATTCATAAAATATTGGAAAAAATGCAAAATTTTAATCAATTTACTTTTAGTGTCCAATTTTACCCTCAATGTGTCCAAATTTAGAAACTGTCGAAAATTATGAGATCTTCCTCTATATAAGCAAAAATGCTTGTCCAGATGAACGAAAGAAAATATTATTTTTTGCCATGTCTCGAGATGGAGGAGTATCTTTTAGATTTTTTAACTTTAAATAAATTTGAACCTAATCTGAAAACACGGATTTATAATAAATTTGCAAATTATTTATAATTTTAACCCCAAAAGATACTTTAGAACAATAAAAATCCACAAGAATCAACAAAGATGTTCCATTTCAATCTTTAGAGCCGTGTTACTGGTCCATTAAAATAATAATCCACTTGACCATTCCGTGGTAATTTCTTCTAAGATTTAAATCCAGACATAATAAATTTCATAATTTTTTTTATGAAATTATTAAGCAATAAAATAATTAAAGTAAGTACACTGAATTCAGAACTTTCAAAACAGTTAAATTTTCATATTAATTTTGGCAAAGAGAAAAAAAAGTTATTTTATTATTTCCATTAGCATCTCTTACATTAAGGAGGTATCAAGACTAATAAAAATTCTTTACCCCAAAATTCAACTCACAATCGAATTTTCACGCATTCCAAATTGCAAGTGCAACTCGGAGTACGCATTTCTAGGTTACCTGTGAAGCCTGTAAAGAATCTCAGCTACCATAGGCTTATCTGGGCTTATCACTGGTTTTTCCTTGATTTCAAGTAGTATTCCAATTTCATTTTAAATTTGTGGCTAATCGTTTTTTGAATTGGTGTTGTTCATAAAATCTTCTTTAAAACCGATTGGAGTTAGAGAAAATCCAAGGATTACAATAGGTGTGTTTATGAGTGAATGACACATAATTGACTGTCAGAATGCAGTGCAATAATGGTTTTCCGAGTGTCACAGAAAGATGTCTTAGATAAATTGCATAAAATTGGCTTTTAAACGCATGATACTTCCTGCTAATGGTTAAGGCAAGTAGATGAAAGTTCCATAACAAGAGTGATGTGCAAATTTTTGTGTCCGGTAAAATATTTCCGGAGAAACTGCAGCGTACATACGCTAAGTGTGCCAAATTTCGGCATAGTTGCATGCAAGCGCCGAAGTCTTAAGTTTGAAATGTAATATTATTAATACAAATTGATTTTTTTGGTTACTTCTTTTTAATGAGTGCTGCTTGAAATCTTGTAGCCAGTTTATCGTCCTTATTAACTCTAAAATTATTCTTAATAAATTTTAAAATTAATAAAAATGTAGACATAGCTTTCGTGCCCTATTTCGGCCACCTTCATTCTCATAGATCCTTCGGGAATTCTTCCAATATCTTTTTCACGTCATCTCATTTGTCGAAGCTACATTTTTTGTTATTCTTTTGCATTGTACAAATCTCTAGAGTATGCAAAAACTAGAAATTCATGGAAATTCGAGGAACAAAAAAGGTGGCCGGAATTGCAAGCTGGCCGGAATTCGGCACACTTACCCTATAATTAATTCGGGTTGTGCGGCATTCAGTAAAACACCTTAAATAAATATTGGGCATCACTTTCCATTCGAAACTGCACAAGTTCCCCTATTTAAGGAAGCTTGAATGTATTTTATTTGAATTTTCTGAATAATTACTGAATTGTCCAACTTTCCAATTGTTCTGTCCGACTTTTAAAAGCTGTTTTTTCGGCATTTTTCACTGTTAAAATATTGTTTAATTTAATGTATGAAGAAAACGAAAAATAAATATATTCAGCCTGAAAAATCATATTTTTACCTAATTTTTTGAAATCAGACTAAAAAAAAATGTGAAAAATATAAAGTGTTCGGAGCCAGAGTATTTGCGAAGCCTAGAAGCCTTAGCTTAATTGAATTATTAAAAATCCTGTGTTTTAAGAAGAATTAGAACTTGACTGGAAATTTTAACTAGTATCTCTTGACTGATTTTTATTTCTCCTTTTTCATATAAGAATGCAATTGGTATTTAGATTATTATTGGAACAGGCCATCACGAGCCAAATGACATAATTTATTGCAAAATATTTATGGCTCGTAAAATATTTATGTAATTTTATTGGAAATTATAAAAAAAAATATATATTTATATGAATGTTAAGTCATTTCAAAAAGGATTGTGAAGTAAATTCTAAAAAATTGCTTTACCTGATTCCTCACGGAAGACACGAGATTGTCCACCTTCCGGCCGGCTGTGAGAACTTCCAGGAGTCCATTGTGCAGATCATCATTCCCATAGAGCCCCAATCCGATGGCTGCGCAGCAGAGAACTGTCACAATGGACAATGTAATTTTGAGGCTTTTGATGGAATGAGCCGGACGCGGTTTCCGGTCACAGCAACGTGTCATGAGGTAGAGCAGGAGTCCGAACAGAGACACAATCAACAGAGCAGCCGGAACTGAGCCCAGAATCCCGAGACTCTGTGGCAGGAGTTACCAAAGGAAAAAAGGGACAGTTGCAATTTGATCTTTTGGACACTTTGAGGGGGGTATTGACCCCCTGGGACTTGGGATTTACCTCCAAATAGACGGCGTCTGTTGGCCGGAACGTTGTGTTAGCAATGCGATGGAAGGTGATGTTGTAGTGGGGCAGTTTGTGGAGCAATTTGGCAATAAGGGGCGCCTCATAGTGACTGGTAGTGTCGACGGGCTCAGACAGCAGCCCCATGACTCAATGCAAAACGGGAAGACAAATTTGAGAGATATCCGCTGGGCAGCCAGTCCTTGGGCACTTTTATTCACTTGTACACCTGCTTAAGCACACACTGAGCCTCCACTGGACATTCTCCGGGCACCAGCTAGGCGGAAAATTGGGGCATTTTTGCTGTGAAATTTTTGCACGACACACCCTCAGCCCCAAAATTTACTTGCAGTGCCTCTTGTGGCGAACACCCGCATGAACTGTCATCCCTGAGGGGAAGATTTTTTGAATGATAAACGGTCAAAATGAAATGCTTTATTTCAGGACAAAAATTATTGAAAGGCAATTTTATTCATTTTTGTTGTTATTACGAGAGGTTGATAATTCATTTTACTGCATAATATATTCAAGAATTTAATACGGTTTTTGATTTAATCAAGGGAATCAAGCAAATTTTCTTGAGTTCGTCTCCCTGAAGTTGGCCGAGGATCAGCCGAAATGTTATCAGGGTGTTTGTCTCTGCTAATTAAAAAACTGTTATAAATTTAAATATTTTTTTACATACAATAGATTGCAAAACACTGAGAAAAATTAAAAAAAAAGTTTTAAAAGTAAAAAACAAATCAAGGGGTAAACAATCTAAAAAAAAACGTTCTAGGTGAAATTTCCCTATTGATTTTCTTAGGAAATTTTCACCATATAGGGGAGACTGGGGAAAACTTTGTCAAAACGAAAATTTCAATATTCACTATTTTCTAAAATAAAAGAGACAGACTTGAAATTTTTATTATAGATAGCCTTGACGAACCTTCTTAAACTTACAAAGTTTCGGGAAAGGAACTTACAAAGGGATTCGAGGAAGGATCATGTAAAATAAAAAAAATAATGAAATTTTGAGCCCTATTTTTGGAATATTTGGCTTACAGAAAATATAAACTGTACTGATTAATGAATGAGTTTCCTGGTTTCCCTGAAAACTGTACGGGTTCTCCTTGAGTTCATTGAAAATCACATTTGGGTTCCCTAGTTCTCTGAAAAATATAAGATTCCCGGAGTCCCTAAAAATCTATGGGTTTCCCGGGTTCCAAACTGCATGGAGGTTCCCTCAAGGGAGAGATATTAGGGTCTGGTGTACAGTTGAAAATGAAGCTCTTGGAAGTCTCTGGAAGTGGGAGTGGTCAAATATAAGGTTTTTTTTGTCTAATTACAGTGCCCGCTCTCTAATCCGGATCGCCGTAATCCGGACGAGTTATCGACGGTTACCTTTAAAATCATTTTGAGGTTATGTATGCATGTGTGTTCAGCAATGAGAATGAATTATCCTGTGAAGTTTTTGTTCAATAAATGAAGTATAATAGCATAGAATTCTCTAATTTTGTCTTTTTAATCTTCTTTAAAACTTTTATTCTAACTCTCGGAAAAAAAACCTTGTATTATATTTTCAAGACGTTGAACAAATTCAAAAAATCAAAAGCGGGCACTGTATGTATTTTTCAGATTACGTTACTTCTAGTTAAGATTTTTAATTCGAGCGGTAAACTGAAAAGGTTTGTTGAAATTTATAAGTTCAATTATGACAGTAAATGGAGCAAATACACTCGAATTTCTTATAGCTTAATTGTGTTGTAATTTTTCCGAGGAAATACTCAGCTAAATAATAATTTTCCTTAATTTTTACAGGAATTTCAAATTCATCTAATGGCTCACAACGCTCACAAATAATGACAAAGCTATTTCAGTTGACTTTGAACAAATTTGCTATATTTTTTTTCCAATTTATCATAAATATGTAAATATAAGGGTGATTGCATAAATTCATGGGACTTTTACGCGAACGTCGTTAAGGGGTGTCCCATAGGTCACCTCCACCATTTTTCTTCACCTTTTTGCATATACTAGAAAGGTTTTAGTCTTTAGTGTATTAAATCCCTTCAATGCCAAAAGTATTTTTCAAAAAAGTCGGTTTATACTTTTAAGGACTTACTAAATGAAGGACGAAAAGATGGGTTTATAATATTTCATATTAGAATAATTTTGAAAAGGTCTAATAAGAATTGAATAAATTGATAAAACGTAGGAAAACAATAATTAAATCGTATTACGCTATTTAGAAGAGCTTGGATGTGTTTAAAAGCTCTGTACATGGGTGCCACATTCTTTCACTTCAAGGAATAAGGGGAATTTTCTAAATGTAGCCATTTTTCTCCTGATAAGGTACCAGCGATCGTCAGTGTTTATCGGATCGAAAGGCTATCCCGCGTATCGGAATCCCGAAATAAAATGTATTTTAGAGAATTATTTGCTGCAATTTAGCAATGATTTTTAACTAAATGCATTATGTTGGTTCATATTTAATCTACAGAACCAATTTTTTCTTCCAGTTTTTAAGAAAATTGTTATTAATTGCCTCATTTATTAAACCACTGTATCAGAGTCTTATGGCGTCTACACACTAGAGAAATTGTGTCCATATTGAAGAGTTTTTCCTGCCCAAGCATAGGGAATTCACTTCAATATGGACATACATTTTTCTAGTGTGTAGAGACCATTAGCAAGATTAGCAAGAATTACGCCAATCATCAATTTCTTAAAATTTCGCATGAGATTTTGTGAGAATATGATGAATTATGTTTGATTAAAATAATTTACAAAACTGTGTTAATTAAAAAAATTAATACTTAGTGATTCAAATAACAGTATCAGTGCACCTTTTTATTTATGTCGACAATAAAAATGGAAAATAAGTTATTTTTTGCGAGCAAATACGTTCTGTTTCACTTGTTCCTCGGATCAGCACACTTGTGTTCGTGAAAAATTGCGCTCAGCGCCCCTCATGTCATATTCACGGCCATTATTGAATATTTTTGTTGTGAAAGAACTATTTACCAGTGAATATTTCATTAAGTTAAACAATTTTAAAAAGGTTTTTCGTGTAAGGATGACGAAAAAGCTTCACTGAAGCCTTATAGAGTGATTTGGATGTCAAGAAAGCAGAAGAATCCTCATCAAAAACGTCTGCCAATCCGTGGCTCACCCCCTTCCGATCCGTGGAAGACACTGCATCCTTGCATTTAAATTTAAACCGATATATTATTAATTTCCGTAAATATTTAAAATGTAAATACACGGAAATGGTTAAATGGATCACTAATGTATAAATTGGCATATGAAAAACAACAAAATTGTATTTTGGGTCTCATATTTTCAGCTAAATATGGAGCATGTCCCTTAACATTCCGACCCGTGGTACACTTCCCTTATGTTGCGGTGAAGAACCTTTTCTAGATCGATTGTCGGCAAGTGATAAGAAATTGATCTTATATATCAATAGCCAAAAAGATCCAGAAAAAAATAGCCAAGCTTGTTGCAAAAATTGATTAGTAAATCATCAAAAACCGTTCCTATTAATTTTAAAGTATTTTGAAACCAGAGTGAGAATCAAGCTTAATAAAAAGTGAAGATTACGTGTGAAGTGTAGTTGTTGCACTCGCACTTTTAGACTCTTGCAAATTTTTCAGCACAGTTTCAATACAGACACATCCTCTATTTTTTAAAAGTAGCAACACTAATCTGTTAGGAAAATTCAAAATATGTTTATCTCTTTCGTCTCCTCTGGGACAAAATTGATATTATTGTCTTTTGGAAAATTGAAGTTTGTATCCTTTGCGTTCTTTTGGGGACGAGAGTACCCATGAGTTTTCCAATTTCCTAGAGGCGGAAAAAATTCTTTCTCTACAAAAGTATCATATTTGACCACTAAGACTTACAATAAAGTGAGTTTACTGAAATTCGTTCGCTGGATATGTTGTGGTCCGGAAATACCCCTTTATCTGGCCCTAAAAAATCAAAATATAAGAAAAATTTTAAAAATATGTGTAAAAATTAATTTCTTGAGATTTTTTAAAAGATTTCCTAATTAGATTGTTCCTCAGATTAAAAGTTACTCTTTTCATAAGAGAAACTAATTTAACAATTTAATTTTTTATTCTCTCAACTGTTACTCAAAACAGCAAATTCATCCATAGAAATTAGGTAAACTTTTATTCTGATCTTTCCATTATTAATTTTTTTTCCTCATTTCTCAGATAATTTTGTAAATAACTTTTGCATTAATCTCAAATGAATTAGACAGGTATAGATAGTTTTGTATTAGAATTGTAGCTCTACTTCTATTTGTACTTGATTTTTTTACATGTATATGGCGTTTTGTCGATACAAATTATGCCCAACGCACAATAACTATGGTCTGTAAATATGTTTTTAAAATTTCCCATGAGAATGAGCGAGATGACTAGATCTATGTTTCATTCACTCTCATTGAAATGTCAAAAACATGTTTACTAAACAAAAGTTATTGTGCATTATGGCCAACGCACAATAACTTTTGTTTAGTAAACATGTTTTTGACATTTCAATGAGGTGAGTGAGATCTATATCTAGTTATCTCGCTCTATCTCATAGGAAATTTTGAAAACATATTTACAAACAAAAGTTATTGTGCGCTGGGCATTAGGCATTACAATAAATAATAATAATAATAATAATAATAATAATCAGATTAAATAAATTACTGATTTTTAAGTATGAGAAGTGCATGAAGTGCAAGAAGTGCTGGAAGTGTTGCATTATTTTCGAGAGTGTTGCGAAGTTCTGGAAGTGGGAAGGCCTCTTCCATACAAATCGTGGAAGTGCTTGGAAGTGGTGTACACATTTTCAACCAAATATCTCCCCCTTGGGTTCCCTGGGTTCTTTAAAAAAAAAAAAAAACGGGTTCCTGGGTTCCCTAAAAAAAATTCCTGGAAAAAATGTGTAGGTTTCTTTCGGGTTGTCTCCGAAGTGACCCCTTGGAAAAATTTCAACAAAATAAAATTTAGATTTTTTTTGCAAAGGTAGTTAATTTTATTAAGAGTATCTAAAAGTCTCATACAGAGATTAACAGGAGGCTAGCAACTCGTAGAATTTTGAATTGTGCTTGGTCAGGAAAATTCCTAAGCAAGTACTTCAGCTCCTGTTGTAGCGATTTCCATCTCCTCGCCTCACTTCATCCTTGAATTCATCCATCCTTCGTGCTCTGGCCAGGTAATCCACATCTTCAGCTTCCTCTAGCCTTTCCTTCTCCTCAGCTTCCAAATCTTCCTGCTCGAGTACATCTTGGTCCGTCATGTCCTTTCGACTCTTCTGCTGTGGCTTCTTGGGTGCTTTAGTGGGATCTGGGAAGATTCCCTCAGCGACACGTTGATCGTAGAAATCCTGAACAGTCATTGTGGGAAGACTTGGATAGCCCCGTCCATAGACAGCTTGCTGAACTGCATCTCTAGTGATAATTATCGGTTTCAGGAGAGGTCCTCTTGGGGCAGGTTTTGTCTCTTCCCGGTTTCCTGAGTTGCTTCTAAACTCGAGCATCTGTTTCTCCAGTGCTACGCTGGCCAGATCATCCTCACATTCCAGCACGCAGGATTTTAACATACTGATGTAAAATTCTCTCTGCTGATCCTCATCCACTTCCTCCCGGGCCATGGCCTCCTTCAGCAGATCAATCTTCTCCTGGAGCTCCTTTTTCTGCTTGTACTTTTGCATTTTGGCATTCCTTCCTTGAGCCATCTGCATCAGCATTGCCATTTCATTGGCCGGAGCGTCATTCCCATTGGACGGTTTGGCAACTTGCAGTGATATTCCCTCAGCAAGACCATATTCTGAACATCGTTTCAGGAAATCCTTGTAGTAGATTTCCGAAGTTGAAACAATCTCGCCACGATCGCCATTGCAGAGTTTCTGTGTCAATTGGGCGAGAAAATAGGGCAGGAGGAGGTATTTGAGATGATTCGTTGGAATCTCTGTGTATTTCTCATTGGAACTGAACATTCCAATAGCACTGACCAGGCGTGTCGAATCCTCAAAGAGCTTCATGCATTTCTTGATTTCCAGCTGCAGAAATTAGCAGGAATTCATGCAAATACGCGAAATGAATTAATAAACAATCATTTACCTGAAATTCTGGACTGTTTGTGGGATCATTCCTCTTGTCGAGATTCTGGAGGCAAGTGTATCCTTCCTGGAAAATATCATTAAGTGATCGATCGAGGGTATCTCCATCGACAGATGCCATTCCAGGACACTTTTCTTCACTGTTTCTCTAAAATTTTTACACAGTTTCACACTTTAATCCTTGCAGAAACGAACTAGGATAATAAACCGGAAGAAAAATAAAGATTTTCTGGATTTTTCGTAGTTTTTCTTTGGAAAATCACAACGCTGCGCAATGCAATGACAGTCAAAACAAGTGAATTGCGGCGAATGAAACATGAAACGTGAAAGGGTTGCCAACACTTCGGTGGCAGTTCCTCGAGATGCTCAAATCTCCCAAAACATCTCCTAAATTTCAGATCTTTGAATTTGAATATTCACCGGGAGCACCGGGCGGCACCGGGAGTATTTCCATCATTTCCATTGTCAAAAATATTTATTGCGTACGTCTAATAATTTTCCCATGCAATTTTTTTCTGTTGGATGGAAAACAAAATAATTTTCGTTTGTTTATCAAAATACGGAATAGGAGGATAGGGAGGATAGTTAAATGGTTCGAATGATTATCCCTATTTTTATTATCATTATTTTTAATAAAAGTCGATAGCTTTTCCACGAAAAAACCTAACTTTTTTCGTATAATTTTTTTTTGCAAAATCCTGAAAGTAGAAAGTATCTATTTATTTTAATTTATTTTATAAAATCTCTCGGCAAGTAAAACCAGTCAGTTCTATAATTATATTTTATATGGACATTTTTTTTAGAAAATTCAACAGTAATTTTTGACACAATTTTTGAAGGAAAATATCACGATTCGAGATTATTATTCATGAAAATTTGTTTCTTCACTGCAGAAAAAGATGAGAAATGCGTTTGTGGACGTTTCTTGGGATAATATTTAGTACATTTTTGTGGTAAATATCCCTGAAATGTAAAAGAAGAGTGTTTTTCTTGAGATTTCATTCCTGGTGAAATCCATCGCAGCTTTGAAGAAAGGAACATTTCCTCTTACTTTTTTTCTTCTGTTGAAAATATTTTTGAGATTAATGGCCTCTACACATTGGGAGAAATTTTTGTCAAAAATTGCTTTTTTGAAGGAAATTCCCTGCAGCATTGTAGGGGGAAACGTCAAATTTCTGTCAAAAACGCAATTTTTGACGAAAATTGTTCCAAATGTGTAGACGCCTTAACGCGAAAAAACTATTTTTATCCACAGCAAACTGCGAATATCGCGATCACGCAATATTCATGAAAGTAAGGACAAAGTTTTGAGGTTATATTCGCGTTAAAATCAATAGAGGCAAAAAAATCTGTTAAAGAAACATGTAAAAAGAAAAACAACAAAGTGAAAATAGTATGGGAAAGTCAAAAAATCAAGCTGAGATTGCGATAAAAGGGGGAAAAAATGTGGAATTGTTCCTTCCTTCAAAGCTCGGGATTCCACCAGAATGACATCTCCAGAAAAACACTCTTCTTTTGCATTTTAGGGAAATTTTCCACAAAAATTCACTAAATATTATCCTAAGGAACTTCCACAAACACTTTTCTCACATTTTATCAGCAGTGAAACAACAAATTTTCGTAAAAAACAATCACAAGAGCAAGAGACCGAAGAGACTTGGGAATATGTTAGCAATCTGTCAAAAATGTTTGAAGAAAAGAAACACAATGTGGAAGCATTTTTCTCCCAAAACTTCTTCAAAAATAGGAATTATTCTTTAAAACCTTTTTGAAATATTTCTTGATGAAATCAGTTCAAATGTGTAGAGTAGACACTTTTAGTCTTTAATTAAAATCAGACCTGTGCTCGTTAAAAGTCGTGTAATATCGGAAATTTTGTGTTAATAATTTTAATGGAAATTACATATAACCATACTGGTAACACTAATCCCGCTCATTCACGGTACTATGATAAATATTTTTGCGCCAAAAATGCATAACAGAAATACAAACTCATATATTATAGAAAGAAATTGTCCTCTTGATATCTTTGTCGGAAGACGGATAGCTGTTCACTACACACCCTTTTACTTGAATCTTGCAGAAATACAAAAAAATTAAATGAAAATATCACTTCAAATGGAAAGTTCTTAAATCGCACGCAATTCAACTGTGAGAGAGAGATAGAGACACAAATAACTCACTTTGCAAACGTCTGGAGGCGCTGCGGTTGCAAAAAATCTCTAAAATGCCACAAAATATTTTCTTTCCTATTTTATCCTTATTAGCAGGTCGTGTCCCTTCTTGTAATATGTATTTTTGCATTCCTTATTAACCAAAATAGTGTTGTACAAAAGGGTTTTTCTCAAACTTATCCTGAATTTTGGGACAGCTGAAAAGAATATGAGTCTTCCAGCTCAAAATTTCATCCCAATGTTTTTGTTGTAATATCGACAATTATTCACAATTAACGCAAAAAACTGTATTCAACTAAATTATTCAAAGCATTTTCTTGTGAAAATGACTTAACTCTAAGGAATTAACTCTTTCCGGACCACAACATATCCAGCGAACGCATTTCAGTAAAACTCACTTTATTGTAAGTCTTACGGGTCAAATATGATACTTTTGTAGAGAAAGAATTTTCTCCGCCTCTGGGAAATTGGAAAACTCATGGGAACTCTCGTCCCCTAAAGAACGCAAAGGATACAAACTTGGACAAACTTCAATTTTCCAAAAGCCAATAATATCAATTTTGTGAATTATTTTTGCGTGTCAAATGACTCCTTTACAATGTTGATCACTAAAACAAGAAGAATTATTGACCAGTATCTTGTGGGATGTCCAGGAAGTGCTGAAAAGGACACCCAGCTCCTGCTTGCCAACAGATTCCTCAAAATATTTCACAGAATAACACTTTAACACACATTTCTCTCAACAGGATGTTATTGCAGACACATTAAGCTTTCTCAAGAGCCAAAAAACACTTCCTGGACAATCAGAATTCACCAAAATCTGGAAAAATAGGAAAAACTTCCCCGAAAGCAATCTCCTTCGCTGCCAAATGTCAAAATTATCGGCCATATTGACATAAATTTCGCTCCTGCTTGAATTTTCTTACAAGGTTGGTGTCAAAAAGCAAATGGCGGACATTGGCTGGATAACCTAACATTTGACCTCAAGATTCTTGCGGACGAGAATTCCCATCAACTTTGAACAAGTTTTTTGAAAATTTATGAAAAAATTGTTTTTCGAATTTATGTAATCTGTAATTGATAGTTATCATACTTATTGGCCCCAAGAGGTTTTTCTTTATTCGGGTCTAGAAATATGAAAAAAGTCACAATATGTGCAAGGAAGCAGAAAATCGAAAATTCACGATTTTTGACCAAGAATATCTTAGCTCAGGAGTTAATTGGGATCCTGCAAAAAATATCCTAGATTTGGACATCCTTATAGTTTGTACTCATCCACAAGAATCGGAATTTTATCGTTTCTAAATAGTCTAAAAAAATTCTTTTTTCCATGGGTACCCAGAGTCCCAAAGGAGACGAAAGAGTTAAACAATTTTCACATTAAAAAACCTCTAATTTTCTCTACGTGAATTTTCGCGGCATTTCGAAGAATACCAACAGGCACCACCAAATTCTCTTAGGCTTTTCTTTTAGCTCAGGCCTCAGGCCTGGTCCTAAATAATTCTCCTAACTCCTAGATCAAAATTTTCGGACCTAAATGCCCACTCGAATCTCCTAAATATAGGGGAAATCTGCTAGAGTTGGCAACACTGCGTGAAACATGGAAAAACAGGGAATTTCAAGTAACTCAAATGCAATGTTCCCGGATGATTTATGCTTGAGATAGGATAATATCTCCCCAATGTTCCTATTAAAACGATAAAAGATAATTAGAATTGTCTTTGAGTGCTAGAAATTACGCAAATTCAAATAAATAATTCCAATTAATGAAACATAGAAGCATCATTGAAACATCAACCGTCAAGTACGTCAAAAAAATGTTCAGACCTGTCAGGTGGCTTTCCCAAAACCTCAAGTCATTTCCATTTATCCAGTCCTTTCAGCAACATTCGCGGTACTCAGCGTCTCAGACAGGTAAGACTGTGCAGCTAATCCTCGCCTCTTCAGAATCACATAGGATTCCAATTGGCAGTTCAATTGGAGAAACCCCGGAAGGTGTCCATATGCCTCCACGTGAGACTTCAATTGGCACCTTCTGTCTGGGAATTCAATTTATTGGATTAATTCCATTTCAAGATTTCCTGCAATTGAGCCAATTGACTCTCAATAGATCTATCCACGGAATCCTTAACTTTGTGAATTTATTTCCAGTCTACTTGGCGAAATACGGTGTGAAAAATATGCCTCACAGATATCCGGAAGCTCGTCGGGATTCCTCGAATGTTGAGGAGTTTTTCGGCAGGAAGGTGAGATAAAAGGGAAAATTTGACTGAAGAATTAACAGAATAATCAAGGAATTCCTTGCCAATTTCAGATCACTGACCATTACAGATGGCTTGAGGATCCGGATGCAGCCGAAACTGAGGCTTTTGTAAAGGCCCAGAATGAGATTGCACAGCCCTTCCTCGAGAATAACGACGAATGGAAGGTGATCAATGAGAAATTGACAAAATTGTGGAACTATCCCAAGTACAACTGCCCCATGAAGTATGGGAACAGGTACTTTTTCTCCCACAATTCAGGCCTCCAAAACCAGAATGTCCTGTACACAGTGGACACTCTGGATGGGGAACCAAGAGTCTTTCTGGATCCCAATACACTCTCAGAGGACGGAACCGTGGCCCTCAGTGGCTCATCCTTCTCCGATGATGGCAAATATTTTGCCTACGGACTGAGTGAGAGTGGATCCGATTGGATCAAGATCAAATTCAGAAATGTTGAGACTGGTGAGGACTTTCCCGAAGTCCTGGAGAAAGTTAAGTTCTCGTCAATGGCGTGGACAAAGGACTGCAAGGGCATCTTCTACGGCAGATACCCAACTCAAGAGGGAAAAACCGATGGATCAGAGACGCTCATGAATGAAAACCAGAAACTCTACTACCATCGTGTTGGGCAGCCCCAGTCAGAAGATGTCCTCGTGGCAGAATTCCCAGAGAATCCTTCCTACAGAATGTAAGTCATTTCATTGTTCTTGAAATTCTTCGGATTTCTAATAATTTTGCATTTTCCAATTGAATAACCCTCGTTAATTGTTCTTTACAAAGTTACAATACCAAGCTATTACGCGGGAAACTCATTAAAATCTATGCATAATGGAAAATTTTATTACAAAAGAAATATGATGAAGTATTAAAAAAGAGAGTGATTCATTACAAATTTAATGTATCTTCCAATATATTTCGAATTTTATTATTATTGGCTAAGATTCTTTATAAACTCACTCAGTGATGGGATTTACCTGATGGAAATAAATACCGTGAAGACGCAAATTTTTCAAAGTTATCCGGCTCGAAGGACCAAATTTATATTGAAATTTATCTCATGTAAATTAAATGAAAACTTGTTGCTAGCACTTGACTTTGAGAATCCCTGCTTTACCTGTTAAAAATAAGATGAAATATTCTACGAAACATGTATAGTTGATATGATATTGCGACGATCCCTCCGTAAAGACGCAAAGCTTAATGTACGAATGCCAATTTTCGAATCCTTGCGTCTTGCTTCACTGAGGCTTCAAAACTGTGAGAAGATATCAACTTCAGCAAATTGAATAAACAAATCAAAACTGACTAAATTGTTAGAAATTTTAAGACAAATTGAAAATTATGCAAAAACGTGACGAGCTTTTTCGAGAAGATTTGACAGAAGAGCGAAGTGAAGTTGGCTGTAAGACCAACCCCACAGCAATGCAATCTACGATTCTCCTTATGAATGTTCCTGGACTTGTCCTTCAACACTTAGTTTGAAAGCTTGCTAGAAATCCCCTTGCGGGAAGACCTTGCTCCTTCATGTAGCTTCAGTTCCCAGCAACGAAAGTTCGCGGTTGGTACCACAGTACAAGAATACCTGAACAACTACCAGTCACCTTATGGGAATTTAACATAGCGTGACCCTTTGTGACTACTAGTCAATGCACATTCAGTGACGCTGGAGCGGTGGCCACCGCACTGAATTAGAAGAAGTTCATCATGGTGGCCACCGCGCTCCGAACAAATTAGGAGACCGCCACCGTCGTAGCCTATTCAACCGCGAATCATTTTCGTTGCTGGGTTTTCATTTAAAATTCCCTTCGGAACTTTTTTTTCTACAATCATTCTAAATCCATTTCCTAATTGATTTTTGTAATATCAAATTTTTTGTAAAGACAAAAAAAAATTGGACAAAAAATTGTTTAAAATATTTTATTAATGTGGTGTTCTTGCTCGTAAATTGTCCAAAAATACGAATTTAATGGATAATAATCATGAGAGTCTCAAAAGTCTAAACCGATTTTGATTATTCTTTCATTTTTGACATGTTTTAGCGTTTTTTCAAGGTCAAATGTTAATAGCCTCCAAAGAACGTATTTCTGAACCGAATATAGTTGTGTATGGGCTCCTTAAAAAGGTTTTAAAATTTGTGACAATACTGAATAGGTTTCAATCGGTTCCGAACCGGTAATGAGCCGATTATAAACCGATAACTAATTTTTGTTTAAAAATCAATTGTATTTGGAGATTTGTTAAGCGATCATGTTACAATGTTTGTAAAAAAATACAAACTGTTACGAACCTTTTTGTAGGTTACAAAATTTACGAGCATTTCGTAAGTCCCCTAAGTTCCCTTTAGGAATTCACAAACTTTAACGAACAGTTTTACAAAATATTTGTTTCTGTGTATAAGCTATTTTTAGCGATCTTTTAACTGATTTATGAATCAATTTAAACTGATTGTGAACCGCGTGAAAGTATTTTTGAGATACACGCAAAGCATGGGACGTTTTTTGGCATCCCTTTTTGGTACACGACCATTTCTTTATTGGGAAAATAATGTTGCCTAAATGCAAGTTCTTTCAAGAAGAGGTTTTTTTTTTTATTGATTTTTAATAAGCTTAAATGCATAAAGATTGGAATAGGACCAATGGGACCTTGTTTGAAAGACGTTTCTTTCGTTGAAAATCCTCGAAAAACATTCTCTTCGGAATAACCAAATTTCAAATTTGATTCACTAAAATTTTGGCCACGCCCTTGCTATGAAAGCTCTCATTTGGAGTGATTTTCCATTACAGTCAAGTGTGCTAATCCGGACGCTTCGCTATCTGGATCGTTTATGACTAATCCACTTAAAATAATATTTTTATTTTTATTTCCGTAATATAGTCACTACAGTAACATTATATAACTATTAAAGTTTGAGTAAAGGAAAAGCAAAAATAATATTTTTATCCATTAAATAAGTGAGTGTAATCGACTCATTTCAATCCTGTGCCAACTGGGTTCTTCACTGAATATTTTCTAGCAGTGATATTTTCGCTAATGACAGCTGGTTGATTGAAAACATTTATTGCGTTTTTTCCTTGTGAAAAAAGTATTGTAAATCCAAAGGTTTAATTAAAAGTGAATTAGCGAAAAGGCGACCCAGTTAGTACATGCTGACTTATTTCATTATTATCATTATTTTATAAATTTTCTTTAATATTTTTGATAATTTTTTTTAACATTATGTTTCTGAATGAAACAGTGAAGAATTCTATGGATTTAGAAGAAGTAAAAAAGAATTTCATCAGTCCAAAAACAAGCGTTTAAGTAGCACTCTTCGGAAAACGATCCAGTTACCCCACTTTACTATATGCCTTGGATGTTTTTTGTCGTTTCGCAGATCCCTGATTTGAAATATTATTTTTATTATTAAATTTTTGAGGCTTTTTTTTAACTCTTTCCGGACCGCAGCATATGCTGCAAGCCAATTTCATAATTTTTTAATCAAAAATATCTAAGCTCAAGAATTAATTGAGGTCCTACAAAAAAAATATCTTACATTTGGACATCCTTATAGTTTGTAGTCATCCAAAAGAATTGATTTTTTTTCAGTTCTGAATAATTAAAAAACACTGTTTTTCACTGAATATTCATATGCTGCTTTTTGGGTACTCAGAGTCCCAAAAGAGACGGAAGAGTTAATATCGCCTTTGGATTTTATAAATCTTTTATATCTCTTATCAATAGTAGGCAATTCATATCAAATTCTTTCAGTCCATTTTCACTCAAGGCGGAACTCCCTGTATTTTCTTGTCAAGGTCTGACGTCCTTGAATAAATAAATAAATCTCTGCTTTTCAGTGGTGCCGAAGTGTCTGATTGCGGTAAATACTTGGTGCTGTCAATTGTGAAAGACTGCCGGGACAATTTAGTGTACTATGCGGATCTGGAGAGTGCCGGTACTATCAGTGGGAAGTTGCCCCTGACGCAGATCATTCATAAATTTGAGTCTGACTACGATTATGTGACCAATACTGGCTCCAAATTCGTCTTCCTGACCAACAAAAATGCTCCCAATTACCATCTCGTTTGCATTGACTTTGATGATCCGGCGCCGGAGAAATGGCAAATTCTGGTGAAGGAACATGAGACAGATGTCCTGAATTGGGTTGAATGTGTCCATGAGAATAAATTAATCTTGGGCTATATTCACGATGTGAAGACGCAATTGCAAGTGAATTCACTGGAGACGGGAGAACTCATTAGGCGCTTCCCTTTGGACATTGGAACGATTGTTGGGTGCTTCGGGAGAAAGAGTTCATCAGAAATTTTCTACCAATTTGTGTCATTCTTGACGCCTGGAGTAATCTATCACTATGACTTTGCGGACGAGAGCAGAGAACCGAAGGTCTTCCGGGAATGCAAGATTCAATTGGAGGGTTTCCGGGCTGAAGATTATAACATCGAACAGGTATTCTATCCAAGTCGAGATGGCACAAAGATTCCCATGTTTATCGTGCGGAAGGCTACGGAGAAGAAAGAACCGCGTCCGTGTCTCCAATATGGCTACGGTGGCTTCAATATCAGTATTCAGCCCACTTTCAGTATCACGGGACTTATGTTTGTGGAATATTTCCAAGGGGTTCTTGCCTTTCCCAATATCCGCGGCGGTGGCGAATATGGTGAGAAGTGGCACAATGCTGGACGTCTGCTCAACAAACAGAACGTCTTTGATGACTTCCAGGCAGCTGCTGAATACCTCACGGCCAATGGGTACACCACAAAGGCTCAATTGGCCATTCAAGGTGGCTCAAATGGAGGTCTCCTTGTTGGAGCTTGCTTACTGCAACGGCCAGATCTATTTGGGGCTGCAGTAGCTCAAGTTGGCGTCCTGGATATGCTGCGTTTCCATAAATTTACCATTGGACACGCTTGGACCAGTGACTATGGGAATCCGGATGAGAAGGAGCACTTTGAGAATCTCATCAAATATTCACCGTTGCACAATGTGGTCACACCAGGCGATGCACAGCATCAGTATCCGGCCACGCTCATTCTCACAGCAGATCACGATGATCGCGTGAGTCCACTGCACAGTCTCAAATTCGCTGCCACAATTCAGCATGCCGTCAAGGAGTGCCAATGGCAAACCAATCCCATCCTGTTGCGCGTTTACAGCAAAGCAGGCCACGGAGCGGGGAAACCAACTACCAAGAAGGTCAGTGGCTCTTTTAGTTTTTTCAAAGAAAATAATAATAATGCTGGCACAACATTCCATGAACACTGAGAGAAATCCCAAAAAGTTAAACATTCCGGAAATGTTTATTTTATCCTGCAGTATTGATCCGAAATCGGTGTAAATATTACCCTTTCTAGGTGTATTAGGGGTTAAAGTTACCCTTAAAAAGGTGTAAAATTAACATTTAAAAAATGTTGATATATATTTTTACACCTATAAAGCAGACCTGTGCTCGTTAAAAGTCGTGTAATATCGGAAATATTGTGTTGATAATGGAAATTACAGAGCCATACTGGTAACACTAATCCCGCTCATTCACGGTGCCATGATAAATATTTTTGCGCCAAAAAGACTTAACTGACATAAAAACTCATATAGAAAGAAATTGTCTTCTTGATATCTTTGTCGGAAGACGGATAGCTGTTCACTACACACCCTTTTACTTGAATCTTGCAGAAATACAAAGAAATTAAATGCAAATATCACTGCAAATGAAAAGAGAGAGATAAAGATACAAATAAATCACTTTACAAACGTCTGGCGGCGCTGCGGTTGCAAAAAATCTCTAAAATGCAACAAAATATTTTCTTTTCTATTTTATCCTTATTAGCAGGTCGTGTCCCTTCTTGTAATACGTACTTTTGCATTCCTTATTAACCAAAATAGTGTTGTACAAAAGGGTTTTTCTCAAACCTATCCTGAATTTTGGGACAGCTTAAAAGAACCAGTGATAATCCTAGATTAGCTTATAGAGGTGCGATTCCTTCATTGCAAATTTGGATTGTGGCAAACTCGAACGATATTTATAAATAAATAATGCAAATTTCGTTTAAACTGTATGCAACTTATTATCGTTATTAATGAAAAAAATTGGATGAAAAATGCATAAAAGTGTCTGAAAATTTTCAAAGTCGATTATCTCGGAAACTATGAGAGATAGAGGCCTCAAACTTTACGTCCGTTTAGAACCTCTGTCAGCGACCCGTGAGAATCCGCGAAGATATTCATAACCCACGAAAAATACGAGCCCCGCGAAAATCCGCGAAAAAAATCGCGGATCGCGAATTGTATATGTAATCTTACAAATCTTCGAATATAGGCTCACTATGTAGAGAGAGAGAAAGAGAGAAAGGGTGAGTGAGAGAGTGCTATATGGAAAAGCTTGTCCGACGCCGCTTCTCCCGCTTTTTTTTCCCACCAAGCAAATTTTCTTCAAATTGAAATCTTTAAAGTGAAACATCTCGAGAACCGTTCGACAAATGTCTTAATTTTTTTTTAAATTGGTCTAAATTTTCTGGGCTACAACATAAACATAAAATTTTCAAAATCGCATGCTTAGATTTCGAGATAAACTACAAAACGTGATTTTTAACCGGTTTAGAACCGTTTCAAAAAACTAATAACACAGAAATCGTCGTACGCGCGCGTAGATAAATTTTAAAAAAATATGAAGATATCTCTATCCAATCCAGAGATATTGCGTACTACGGACGGCCGGCCGGACGGCAGCCGGACCCGAAATTGCCGGCTTATGGTTTTCGGCATCATGGATGTTCAAAATATATACCCTGTGAATTTCAGCTCGATCGGAGCACTTTGAGAAAATCCGAGGATTACAATAGGTGTGATTTCGATAGAGTTCGAATCGGTTCGAGCAGTAAAAGCAAGGTCTCATGTAAATTTAAAGTTGCTTAAATTTACCTGTTGCACGGAATACCGTTATTTTATGTAAAATGTTAAAGCTGCGACACTGTTGGAAAACGTCAGATTTTTGGGGCACCCACAAATGGGCATTGGGCCTCCACATTTCTAAATCCGGCCCTATGCTCTTTTGGTTTCCAGCTAAGCGTATAATCCACTGAGTTGACGGGAAAAGTCCAAGGAAGGATCAACAATAGGGAAATCCAGAAGTCGTCGGGAAGAGACAATCACTCAGGGAAACACATCAACTATCTCCAGAGCTTTCGGCTCGGTCTCCAAGCCTTCATCAGTGGTCAAGTCTTGCAATCTTTCTCTCTGAGACTCGTTTCTTCCCGACGACTTCTGCATTTCCCTATTGTTGATTGCAATTAACGTCGCCACAGTGGGGCAGAATAACCAAAAAGCTGACAAAAACCCCAAAAAAAATTTTCGAATTTTTGAAATCTAACACCGCCAAATAATAGTTGACTAATGTCCTCATTAGTTGAACTTGGGAATCTAAATGTGACCTTCCTTTACCCTCCACCCCTTCCCTTCTCTTAAAAAACGTGTTTTTGGTATATTTCGAAAACTACTCATCCGATAGTTTTCATTGTCACATATGTTTTAGAGGTTGTCCAGACGGATGTTTCGTCCATACATACCAATGACCTTGAAATATTTCTTCGTGTAATTTTTCAAGGTCAAATGTATTACGCTTAAAATATTCATTTTATTACAATCAATTTCATCAAAGTATGATTTTTCAATAACACTAATTTATTGATTAATGAATGTAAACCTATTTAATGCCATTGACACGTTTTTGACATATATATACTTCAATTCCAAATATCATTTTAAAAATAATAAAAAACGGTTTAGATTACGATGAAAATCACACACAGCTCAATCATAAAACGGCAAATGAGCTTATAATCACGCACACCTCAATCATAAAACGGTTAAGAATGCGCTATTTTATGCGCAATCCTAAGCGTTTCATAATTGAGCTGTGCGTGATTTCAAGCGAATTTACCGTTTTATAATTGAGCTGTGCATGATTTTAAGCGCAATCTTGACCGTTTTATGATTGAGCTGTGCATGATTTTAAGCGCAATCTTGACCGATTAATGACAGAGCTGTGCGCGTTTTTAAGCGCATTTCTAATCGTTTTGTGATTGAGCTGTGCGTAATTTTGAGCGTAATCTTAACCGTTTTATGATTCAGCTGTGCGTATTTTTTAGCGTGATCTTAACCGTTCTATGGGGTGGGGGTAATTTGGGTAAGTTAGTTCGATAGAGAATGCTAACTTGTGGGGGAGTCACCGAAGAACGGAAGTCAATATCTCTTACCATTTGTCAAATGGTAAGAAAAGTTGAAAAAAAGTCGATTGTGCGGAAATTGCTCTCTTGGAGTTCGAGCAGTTAAAAAGACAGCACCTGGGTTTGGAAATTTGACGGCCTCTCAAATGAGGCCAAATTTGACCAAATAGGGTGAAAAATAAGATCTTAAGGGTGATTGACCTTTGACCGTAAAAGATACAAAATGGCGATTTTTTTAGTCAAAGATTTCGAAGGATGAAATGTTCAAATGGACTACCTCCAAAACACATCCAAAAATGAACGAAATTGATTTTAAAAACATTATAAATTAAAAAAAATGACCACAGAAAAGAAATAAACGAGCTCTCAAACAATTGTGTTGCAGATCGAGGAAGTTACGGACATCCTTACGTTCCTCAGTAAGAGTTTCCAGGCTGCCCAGTGTTAGAGGATTGAATGGAGGAGGTACTGAGGTGGAGGGATGAGTCAGCATTTCATCCATTCTCTCACAATTCGTGAGTGAAAATTGCCATAAAAAAAGTCTCGTAAATTTTGTATCAATTGAATAAAGAATTCTTGCATATGAAAGTAATAATAAATAAAAAACAGTGAAAATACAAAGAAGAGTTTCTCTGAACCTGATTCACTCCCTATCTCACCTGTATGATATCACTCTGACTGATAAGATAAGCGACCAATTGAAGGAGACACCCAGTTTAGGGGAGAAAAGCTCGACTAGTTTTGTGCGGAAAGTGCATTGGTGAGCAACGAGAGTGAAAAAGTGTGATGAAAATGTGATGTTTTCACAATGAAGGCAATAACTGTGATTATTTTTACAATACTTTGTGGATCAGTGGCGGGAAATTGTGTTTTCAGCCGTGTTAATTTTCGCGAAAAAGCCACATGCCGCCGTGGAAAGTTGATTGAGGCGTATGTTTCGGTCAAGAGTACCACAGAAATCCTCGATCTCAGTCACAATTCCATCTCAACACTCAAAGATAATTCCTTCTACTACGTCCCGATCGTGATGAACTTGTCCCTGGCACACAATACCATCCACACGATTTTTCTGGATGCCTTTTCGGGGCTGCCACACCTGAAAATGCTCAATTTGTCTCACAACTACCTGGAGACATTCGATAAGAGAATCGTGGAGAGAAATACCGCTTTGACGGTGTTAGATGTGTCAGAAAATAATTTTATCAATCTCAATGGTGAACCATTTCTTATCAGTTCTTCACTGGAAGTAAGTCAAAATGATGCAGAAAATGAATTTATGGCCTAATACCGTGTTATTTGCACCTCTATCGCAGGAGCTCTATATGAAAAATGCCAAATTGGTTCATTTAGTGGAGATCTTCAATGATTTACCCAAATTGAGGACATTGGATTTGTCAGGGAATCTCCTGTTTTCCGTCAATCCACCGAGTTTCTTCACATTGAATCACCTCAAATTCGTCAATTTGCAGCACAATGTTTACCTCAAATGCGATTCAACGCTGCAAAATCTAATAGAATGGTTCACAAAGAGAGACATTGACTACGAATCATTCAAATGTGGTGAGTCAATTGCTCAAATCGACAGAGTTATGATACTTTGCCGATTAATGTACAGGAGGGTGAGACATTCCATTCACTAAAACTTTTTTTCAAAAATCTAAGGAGATTTGCGAGAATTGAATAAGCACAACTATTAGATAGCAAATAAGCAAAAATAGTTCCGAAATGTGTACCGCAAAAAAGAAACGAAACCATACTAAACTTCATCAGAAAAATTTGTCTTCTCACTGCTCAACACTTTTTCTAATCATGAAAAATCTCAAGGATTTTTCTGACCAAATCTCCATTTCCCTGCTTTCTCCAGAATTAAAGTAAACTCCGAATAGACAATCTCAGGGAATTATTTGACCAAAATACCAAAGTTGTTCAGAAGATTTCTCCTGGTTCCCCCCAGGAAATCACAGTCACAGATCTTCTGGGATTTTCTTCTGTTTTTTGCTAAGAACGCCCAAAATACACGAGTTGTTCAGAAAATTTCACAGCCAAATCGTAAAACGGTTACGAATGCGCTTAGAAACACGCACAGATCAATCGTAAAACGGTTAAGATTGAGCTTGAAAACTAGTAAAGCTCAATCAATGTTTTATGATTGAGCTGTGCGTGTTTTTAAGCGCAAAGTTAAGCGTTTAGCGATTGATCTGTGCGTGATTTTAAGCGCGACTTTAAGTGGAGGAACCAGAAAAAATCTTCTGTTGGGTATTTTTGGCGTTCTTGACAAGATACAGAAGGAAATCCCAGAAGATCTGTGTAGATCAGAACATCTGAGTCTAGATGGAGGTACTAGGAAAAATCTTCTGACGAACTTGGGTATTTTGGTCAAATAATTCCCTGAGATTGTCTATTCGGAGGATACTCCATTTCTGGAGGAAGCAGAGAAATAAAGATTTGGTCAGATAAATCCTTGAGATTTTTCATTATAAGAAAAAATGTTGAGTTATGAGAAGGCGAATTTTTCTGATGAAGTTTAGTATGCTCTCGATTCCTTTTTGCGTTACACTTTTCGGAACTACTTTTTTATGGCGTAGCTTTTTACGTTGCTTTTTTGCTACGGGTCCCTCAATTAAACGATATTATTAAACCAGGGGCCCATCAAACCCTATAAAAAGTGAAGTGAAGATATTTTTTACTTTTCCTTGTAAAAATTTTGCAGATATTGTACCGCAACTTAAACAAATTTGCTCGCAGTTATTGCAGAATTTTTGCTAACATTATGAAATATGTATTTTTAGATAGCTTTTAATGCACGATTTTTAAATATATGAAACTGATAAGTCAATTCTCTTTAGAAAAAAACTTGCCAATAGTCTTCGGTGCCTCTATGCAAAAACGTATGGAAAAATGAAATGTCGTGAGGCCCCCTGATTAAACTGCTGCACAAATATGCAGGTTCTAACTAAACTGATACCTGCTTGCAGTCCCTAAAATGGTCATTTAGTTATCAGATAAATTTCTGTATTTCTACTTTTAATGGCATGAAAATCCTCAAAATCGTGGAATTAAGGGGAAGTCTGCAAGATCTTGAATTGCAAGATCAAAAATCGTTTTTTTTTTTTTTTAATTTCTTAACCCTTTAAGGACGATTGGAACACCGGACGATTAGACGATTGGTTATTTTTTTTTCTTATGTCTGTACATAATTGTAAAGTAGAAGGTTGAAGGAATCTAAAATATGTTTTGCAAGTCTCTATTTTTTATGTAGTAAATATTTAAGGGCATACCCAAAGCCAAAAAATGTCGTCTCCATACAAATTGCCAAATTAAATATTCCAACGATAATAGTTAAAAATTCAACTTTGTGCTAAAAATAAACTTTTTGTTACGAAAACTGTTGGAATTATTACTAACTTGAGGAAAGGAAACAGAATGAAATCGCAAAACAGCTAAATTGCATAAAAGGGTGTCTTTTAACGCCCCTACTAGCAAATAAAAATTTAATTCACATCGTGGACAATCGGTGGTAATATTCGGATACCATTAGAGCGAAACTGAGCGTCATTTTTATCATATCACAATTGCTCTCCTGATCCATTTAAAATAGCTAATATCAACATTTTAAGAACTAATGAAAAAATTTATCAACTACCCCTCCGAATTACTTAAAATTCAGCAAAATAAGATTAAATGCCGATTTTTCAAGTAAAGTTTAAATATAAAAAGCATTTTTTTTTATTGTAAAATCACTTTTTTTGGGATATTATTCTCAAGATAAAAACTCAATTTCCTGTATGAAAAGATGTATCCCAAACTATAATACACTAGTGCCAGCTTCAGACTGGAGGTTTAGCCCAGTTCCTGAAGGTTTCAAAAATCTAAATAGGGGGAAGTGGGGCACCTTTGAAAGTGGGGCACCTTTGAAATTGAGATTTTTCACCTATTTTTAAATAAAATTAAGCCTTATCGTGATATAATTTAAGTGCACAAATAGATTGAGAAGCTAAATTACATTATGATATGGCTCAATTCCACTTAAACATGGGAGAAAAATCCCAATTTCAAAGGTGCCCCACTTCCCCCTAACAAGCAATTTTATTGATTTTTCAATATCTAAATGGATCATTTGTGCTTAATATACAATTCTAAACAACAATTTCCTAAAAAATCATACCTGATAAGGAATTAGAGGAGTTAAGCCAGATGACTAAGCCTAAGGTCTGAAGCCCGTATAAGCCTTAGTGACTAAGGGCTTAGAATCATCGAATAAAAGTCCTAGGTAAATTTCCTTTACCTAATCCCTTACTGCCAAATTTTACAAGCTAAATATTCTTGAGGGCCTGAGTCTATTTAGGCCCTTATACAAGCTTCAGACCTAAGGCTTAGCTATCTGGCTTAACTGCTCTAATTCCTCATCAAGCATGACTTTTTAGGAAATTGTTTTTTAGGATTGAATATAAGGGCAAATGCTTCATTAGATTTTGAAAAATCAATAAAATTGCTTGTTATTAAGATTTTTGAGACCTTCAGGAACTGGGCTAAACCTCCAGTCTGAAGCCGTCATTAGTCATATATCCATGAAATTCTCCACCTTCCCCTATTGATTTCGTTTTGCTAATTCTGTTGTAATTTTTGTAAAAATCATTTGGCAGTATTCCCAAAGAAGAATAGCATGTTTGAGCGAATGGAAATGCTGCCATCGCTAGCAGTTCCAGAAATATCTTCCGAAGAGTCCTCAGGAGAACTGAGTGACCTCATGGAAGGTGATAATGAAGAAGACTACGATCTTCTGCTTCATCATCACAACAGAGCATCAAAACTCGATGAAATGTACAAGATTCATCATCTGAAAACCTCCTTTACTGACTGCCTGGAAATGCATGAGGAATTTGTGTGTCATTTGCTGACGACCTGCAAAGAACAGTCACAGCAGAATGCTATTCCAACTCCACCAGAACCCAAGAAGATCAACAGTTACTTGAGACATGCATCTCTCATTCTCTTTGCACTGGGAATTTTCCTGGGGGCAATTGTGGGTGGAGTATGTTCAATATTCTGGGTGAAAATCTACAAAAACTGCAATCAGAATCTCACTCTGAGGCGAGAACTGAGATCCATCATTAGGGATGCTCGGGAAGATTTCTGTGAGTTTATCAGAGAGAGCAAGTTAATTAGACAAAACTTAGGATTTTTCTTTTTTTTTCTAGCCTCTTATCACGAAGCCTCTCGGCTCAATTATCCTGAAGATCCACCACGGGAAGAAGCCCAACGGCAGCCTAGGCGGCCTAGGAGATGCACTAGACCTGCACCTCAACCCCCCCAACTGAGTCAAAACAGGGAATTAATTGAGAGCAATAATGCTTTCCATGACTTCGTGACGGATCTCTTCTCTCGTGGTCGCCGTGGACGCTACCTGGAGAATCTTCAGCATCGCGGAAGTACCCTCATTCGCCAAATGAGCCGCAGCACGCTCAATCTCTTCCAGAGATCTACTTCGCAACGTGCCACGGCTCCAGAATCACCAACTTCCTTGGCGGATATTCAACTTGTGGACACGAATTACCGTGCCTGCTCAAGTGGAGAACGCTCTGAGACACCCCCACCACCCTACAAAGAGTGCTATTCGACAAAATCTTAAACATATTGTTTTAATTATTTGATAAAAATAAATAAATGATAATTTTAACTAATTTTTAAATTGCAATTTATTTTTTCAATAAAACTCTAAATAGAATTCTTTGGGATTGAATAATCGGAATAATCCCTTAATAATAGATATAAATGGAATAGAAGTCCACTATTTCACAATCAATCACGGAAAGATTGACTTTAATGGTACGACTTTAATCCCAGAATTATCCCAAAATTTCTTCAATTCGTCTTCTAAAAACGAGTGGGATTGATTCTAACCCAATCTGGATTTGGAATCTGTAAATTCTAGAATTCTTTGGGATTGAATCCCACAATCAACGGCAACATCTAATGCCAGAAGTGTATTAAAATTTCTGCAATTCTCCTTCCAAGAACAAATGGGATTAATTCTAATCCAGTTTGCGATTGATTCTCTTCCATTTTTCGATAGATTTTACCGCATTATTGGAATTGATTCTATCAGTTAAATTCTAAAAGTCTTTGGGATTGAATAATACCTTAATAAATCAACGGAATAGAAGTTTAGAATCCCACAATCAATCATAGAAGTATCCTTTTAATGACACGATTTTAATTCCAGAAGAAAACTAAAATTCCTTCAATACACCTTCTAAAAATAAGTGGGATTGGTATTCTTCCATTTTGCGATAAATTTTATTCCATTATTGGAACAGAGTTTTTCAATTAAAATCTAGAATTCTTTGGGATTGAATCCCACAGTAATCACTAAACTAAAGGATCGAAAGGAACAAGTGGGATTAATTTTGTCCCAATTTACGTTTGATTCTGTCCCATTTTACGGTATATTCTTTATTTATTTTATTTTTAAAATTTAAATTTTAGAGTTCTTTGGGATTGGACAATCCCATAATATATAATCAAATAACTAATCAGAAATCGAGATGGAATTTAATCACAAATAAGGTACAAGTACAAACAATTCCATAAAACTATAAATTATTTTTAAAATGGGATATGCATCCGAAATATTTTCGAAAATTCAATCCCACAATAAAATATAATCAATCCCAAAATGGGATTGAATTTAATCATCGAATTAAAATGGTAATTGGAGCACTTTTAGTTCCACAAATATCCGAAGACGCGGCTTGTTCTGGAATAGAATCATGAAGCAAAGAGGCACTAAACCAAACAAAATATGAGCTAGAACATTTTCATTTTGTACGTGGGGAAGTAACTTTCGCAAAGTATTTTAATTTAATCAACGCATTGCAGTTTTCTTGGCAAAATTTACCCCAAGGGTCGTCTTTTATATTTGTACAATGTCTTCGAAAAATAGCACGTAAATTATGACTATGTTCAATTAAAATCACTACTTAATTCTTTACCCAAGCGGCATTTGATATCCAAATAATATATGTCTCAAATGTAACTAACATATTTTTAACGTTATCGTGCTATTTCTAAAAAATATAATGTATGAACATAATGGAGGTATATTATCTGAAAATTATGTGGGTTGTTGAAATGTATGAGACAAAGATGGGTCCAATGTACCATCCATTGGAGAATACCCACAAAGAGGTGGCAAAGTCCATCAGGACTATGAAGTAGCGGTCCTGATGTTAGGATCAGAATTGTATATAAACCCAGGAAGAAATAAACGTTCAGTTCAGTTCACCCCAAACCAACCATCAAATTACTTCCACTCGGATGCCACAGTTGTATGCCAAAAAATAACGTAAACTAAAAAAAATGTATTGAAAATATCAACAAACAAGTCAAATTATAATTTATTTTTTAGTGAAAATGTATAAATCTGTGTCGAAAATATCGCAAGTCTATTTATCTTACATATTCTTGCTGTCATGTTCATATAATGTCGTAAAATTGTATGAACATCATGTTTTGATATTTTTTAGTTATATTTGTTCCGAAAAGGAGACAACTTGTATAGAACTTGTGTTCTTTTTATATAATGCTGCCGGATTGTCAAATTATGCTTTGTTTACTAAGCAGAGGTTCATCTTGGTGTGAAAATTTGTGAAAAACGTAATGTTCAACATGCATTAATTTTTCGTTAAAGCTAACATTTTCTTTTTTTAATTACAGTGTATCGAAAGTACAAGCATTAGAACAGCTTTCTGGCCATTTGACGTGAAACTAAATTGCAGAGAGTACTCACAATGCAGAAAAAGTTCATGAAAAGCATAATTTTTCAGTGTTTTGACATTTTCTATTGTGTAGTGATATAATTGTTATAAAGAATCCATATTTTGTACACAATGTACAACATAATAACAAAAATATGTAAAGACGTATTTCCTACATATTTGAGTTATAATGTCTTTATTTTATTGGAATAAACAATGCTTAAAAGAAAAATAATGCAAAAACATTGATATGTACCGATATCTGTCTAGAATTGTGTTTAAAGTGCTATATTATGTTAATTCACACAGTTAAAAGCTAAGATTTATAAACTTTTTAAATGATATAACGAAAAGAGTGATAAATTCATTGAATTTTATTTTCTTTTTTCAATTTTATTTTATTTTACAACTTTCTCCTGAGAATTTCAAGTTGAGAATGGAATTTTGGTCACTAATATTGTGTCCTCTATCGGAAAACAATCGTTGCATTAAACGTATATACACGATAAAAGGGCACGAGGCTCTGGAAATCTGACTGAATTGGTAAAGATAAATAATAAATTATTCATTCGAGAAAAATATTTGAGCAAGTCTTAGGAAAAACAGAAAAATTGACAGTTCTTCATTCGATTAATAATATTGGTATTACAGAGTGATTATATTTTATTCAGTCGTAAACGATTTTATGCGGTTATATAGAAGAAATTTGCAAAGTCTTCGAAATGAGTTGACTTAAACGGTCAGTGAACCAGGGTTTCTGCCGTTTACCTGAGGAGGCTGGTAATGGTAAGTCAGCGGCATACGCAACTTTAGCACATATTTGGGAAGTAAATAAATTTAAAAAAAAATTTCGTATGGATATCAGACATTTCTACTCAATTATAGAAATAAGTGCTCCTTGGGTTGTGATTGAAGTATGAATCGAACACATACAAGTTGGCAGACAGGGAAAGGCTGTGGTTAGTCCTAGAGGAAGCTCCAGTTAGTCCGGCTAATCGTTGGCCGCATTTTTTGTATCGGTAACTTTGAGCGTACAAGAAATCCTTAGTGAGTACTAAACAGTGGACCACCTCAAAATCCCTATCTCCCAGGAACACATATGAAGACCTATGACCTCAGGCTTGCAAAGAAAGCCTGTACGACGTGATGGTAGGAACAGTAGGAACGCACCGACAACGGACAAGTTGGATTTAACCACTTTTTCCGGGATTGGGAGACAGAGGAAAGATGGACGAGGCTTTAGATTGACACCAGGATTAACCAAACCTAAATCGGCAACAGCATTTCAAAATGGCTACAGGGAATATCGCATCATACAGACAGTGAAGCGACGAGACCTTTAGGATGAAGCGCAAAAGCTTCAATTTGTAGATAAAATTTAGGATCTTGCCTTGGAACGTCCCTAGGTCGACCCCGAATAGTTTCCTATGTAGTCTTGAGCTAGGTTTTTTTTTAGGACAATCTGTCCTTCCGGTGAGCGTCGGAATTTGTTGATCAAATCCTATGAATCAAACACACAATTTTACCAGAGCTTTCGACACTTATCTGAGGAAGACGCGATAAGTGTCGAGAGGTCTGGCAAAATTGTGTGTTTGATTTATAGGATTTGATCAACAAATTCCAACGCTCACCGGAAGGACAGATTGTCCTGAAAAACCTAGCTCAGTTACACCACCGTCGGCTATCCCTTTAGACCACTATGTAGTCTTGAAGGTCCAAACTTGGTACTCTACCTTTAACCCCGCGACCCCATTAAGCATAAGCTGTCATAAAGGTTATAAATCAGAGGTGTGCAAGAAACCGTTGAAACCGAATTAACGTCAAATGAAACATGTACGTCAATGGCCAAAACGCTACTATAACAAACTTATTTTGACGTTAGTTCGGTTTCAACGGTTTCTTGCACACCTCTGTTATAAATGAATGAATGAATCACTAATTAATCTCAGTGAAAAAAAAACATCATAAAATTAAATCCGATAGACAAATACATTCAATCCAAATTCCATAGAATATATATATTTTTTATTTCATTGTTTGTACACAAAATTTCACTTAAAATTTGTTAAGGTGAATTTCTACGGTAAGTTCACGTACAAAAAGAGTCCACTATAGGAGCAAAAGAACTAATTTATATCACAAAACGGACTGTCCAAATGTCGCTTGAGCGAAAAATCAATTGGACGGTGTTTCTGCACTTGCGACACCTCGTCCGAGTCTCTTTAATTGTGTTGGCGGTTGCCCAACTGCTTCCAAGAGAGTTTTAAAAAAAAAAAAAGATTGTGGGGGGACGTGGGGAGAGTAGGGTTTAGCAAATTAGCTTAATTTTCCGTATGGGTGAATTTCTGTTCATAGTAGACAACACGAGACTCATCATTGTCCAATTTGTCGGGATTGGTATTTTTGCGGTAAGTCACTTTACGTTTGATGGTACGCTTCTTAGGTAACTTCTGGTCAAGACTGTCTTCGGGCTTGAGGAGAGAATCTGTGTTCTTCTTCCTAAAACGCTGCTGAAGTTGAGCCACTCTTTCACTGACAATTTCACTGGGTGATGGTTCTTCAGTATCTTCATAGTCATCATCATCTTCTTGTTGGTCCTGCTGTTGGTGTTGTTCGTCGTTATTTGGCTGGGCATACTTTTTATTCTCTTCATAGGTGAGACGACTGGTGCGTGGACTGGATTCTGATACAAACATACATTCCTCATGGAGAACACCATCGGGATCTTTGCACTCGTAGCAAGTAAGATCACCTTTCTGTGTCTTCTTGCACTTTGACCAGTCTTTGGTCTTAAACTCCGCCAATACTTCCTCAACATTTTTCTTATGCTCATAGTCCGGGATGAATTCATACTCTGAATCATCGTCTTCGTTGACAGCAGTCAGAGCAGCCTTGGAATTCTTTCCATGTTGCTCCGGAAAAACGTGACTGAAGTAATCCTCGTAGGACTTTATCTTGGCGAGTTTTTCACTTTTCTTGGGTTTTTCATCTGCATCATACTCATCAGATGATCCATACAGGTAAGGATCTAGTCCAACAACATCCCTTGGAGGGCGATTTTCATTGGATTTTTTGCCACGAGACGTGACACGACGTTTCGGTGTGGCCGTAAGTGCGGCATGTGTTGCATCAGAAGAGGATGCTTTTGTGGGGCGCCTCTGCAAACGGGCAGATCTCAGACTCTCACTCCTTCTGGCCTTTGGTTGTTCCTCAGCTTCATCATCTTCCTCCGAATCATCTTCGTCGTCCTTGCTATTGTACTTCTTCTCCTTGATGAAAGCATACTTCTTGGCAGCTGGTTTTGAAGCATAGGAACATGATTCTGACTTAGCTCCAGATTTGGGATCATGACAAATATTGCACTCCATATCTTCCTTCTTGATCACTTTGCAGTGTGAAGGATTCTGCTGGATTTCCTTCGCTTGTTGCTCAGACAGAAATTTGATCCTCTGATACTCAGCCGATGGACTGTAGGACGATGATCCGCCATAGTTGTAGTCATAGGGTTGGATATCTTCAGCGTCTTCAGGTTGTGCTCTGTAGCTTGACCGCTCTTCTGGTTGAGCCCTGTAGCTGGATTTCTCTTCAGGTTGAGCCCTGTAGCTGGCCCTCCTACCACCTGATCTTGTCCTGAACTTCTTAGGACCCGCCCTGGGAGCTTCAGTTTCATGCTCAGTTTCCTCATTTTCATGTTCCGTCTTGAGCGGAGCTTTTGAATCATACAACTGATAATTCTGCCCAAAGTTCCTATTGAAGAACTCATCGTAGCTCTTATGGGCTCCATCCCGATCATTTCCCCCATATCTCCCAGCACTTCTGTACTTCCTCACCAATTCATCCGGTGACACGTAGTAGGGTAAGTAAGTAATTTTGGATTCAGCCCCAAAAGGTCCCAGAGGTCCATCAAAACCATGCTCTCTCTTCTGATCCTCCTCGTCGTAGAGAGTGTAAATGGACTGGGATCGATCACCACCACCCGACTGAAACACCTCAAAATCCCTCTCATAGTCACGTTCCTGCGCCACTCCCAAGTTCACAAGGAGCAACTCCAGAGCCACAATCTTCACCCACACAAGCATTTCTCTTGAGATCTCAACTTCTTTACCAAAATTCTTCTGATTTAACACTCAACACCTGTATCTCACCAAACACTAAATGCACTGAGATCGATGTAGCACTCATTTATACTGCCCCAACGTCTCATGTGAAATCATCTGGAAAATTGGCAAAAAGACACACAACAAACCACCCAACAGTGGGCAATTGGGAGTCCACAGAGAAAAAGACATTCTACATCTTTCCCCCAAATTTCTCACTAATCTCTCCTTCCCATTCACTCTCCTTGCCAATGTCTTTGGGGTATAGAGTATTGTAAATAGAAAGTAAGCAATTCCCACAGATATACAATTGATATTGCTACACTTGCTGGAAGAATTACTCTTACGTCTCAGTTAAAACAGAAATTTGGTGAAAACTTTATTGCATTTAAAAAAAAAAAATAATGAATTAGAAAACATTGTGATGAAATTCCAATGCTTGAACTTTGCGGAGAAAGCAATATACCTTAGATGCGAGTGACTTTTCTTTAATTAAGAATGGTCGGACATAACGGATCGGATCGATGAAGATCATCCTTAACTCTTTCGCGTCCCACTTTTATTCAGCAGATGAATTCATGTAAAATTGAGTTTTTCCTAATGCTTTATGATCAAATATAATAGTTCTGAGAGGAAAAAAAATTTCCATTGCGTGAAAACCCGGAAAAACCCCGGGTCATATATGACCCTATTGTCCTCAAGGGAAGTATACATACCATTTTCAAAATCTATATCATGGGCTTTTTAAGAGTTTTTTTTTGCTTGAAGTTATTAATTTGGCTAAAACCATGGCAAACTGGATTGTCTTGATGAACACTGTACCCCTGGTGTTCAAGGAATCTTCCTGGTAATCCCTTTGAACAGTCTCACAGCGAACAGACTGGGCTTTTCTACATGGTCATTGCTTTTTTACGCCTTCATTGCTTTTTTACACGTGGAAAAAATAATCAAAAAATTGTGGCACCAAACCAATTTTTACACTAATTTGATATTTTTTACGGTTTATGAGACAATATTCTTTGAAAAGAAATGATATATATTAGTAAAATTTTCCGATTATAAGTACCTTGAGAAAAGAGCAAAGTGCAATTGCCCGGTCAATTGCTTTTTGCTCTTAATTCGAGGTTTTTAGATTTGGCAAATTTTACTAATAAATCATTTTCCTATTAAAGAATATTGTCTCAGAGAACGGAAAAACATAAAATTGGTGCAAAAATTGGTGTAGTGCCGCAATTTTTTAATATTTTTTCCACGTGTAAAAAAGCAATGAAGGCGTAAAAAAGCAATGACCATGTAGAAAAACCCAGTCTGTTCGCTGTGTCTCTGTCACAATATTTTGAGTGGTATTTGGCAAAAATAAACTTATCCACATATTTATTCACACACAATGCAATTGCACAATATGAGACGCTTGCAGAATACTCTAAAATATTGCAAAATATGTTATAATTCATCAGATATAAGATGAAATGTCCAGGAGCAAAATGTCCCACCTGCATTTCACAAAGAAAAACAATGTCCGAACTACATTTCGCTATAGGTTTGGAACGAAAACACTGTTACCCTTGGGGACAATAGGGTCATATATGACCCGAAAAATTCTACACGCTTTTCTGGAAAATTGAGAGTAGTTTATTATATCAAAATATGCAATATACAATCTTTGGATATTCTATTTTGTGTTTCTAAAGAACTTTTTGCTGAAAAAAATAAATTAATATAAAAAATTTGAAAAAGAAAAGTAATTTCACAAAGTTCGAAATTCGTGATCTTTGATCTGAAATATTTTCTTTTCCTGAATATCTGGAGTCTTGAGAAAATTAGCCAAGAATCTTACATCCTTCTATTATGATGTCGTGCACAAACCGATAGATTTCAATTAATGTAAATAGTCAAAAAAATTGTTTTTTTCCCGGGTCATATATGACACTAATGACGCGAAAGAGTTAATATATCATGATATTCCACAACCTCACATTTTTATATGTTTTGCTTCACATTGCACTAGAAAAATCCTCAAGTATTCTAGTAGTAGGGGGAGGCTTTGATCGTTCGCACATACGCTACCTTCAGACACTTCATATTTCTCCCATATTCCTTTATGAATCTCACATATGGCTATATATTGTAATAGCTAACCTTAAATCCCATCTTTCCTGAAAAAATTGAGAGTCTAATCCTTTTTTCCTAGTTTCAGGAAGCAAAAAATAAAAACAGGTCCAAAACTGTAATTTTTCTGTGCAATACTTCAGACGATTGTGAACAATTAATATCACTTTTCTGAAAAACTACTATCACAGAGGGTAGAAGGGTTATTAGGAATCAGATTTATGTAAAAATCTTTTAGGCTGAACAGGCACTTTTTGTGGGTGGAACAAAATTCACAAACTTGACTCAGATTCATCGATCGCACATAGAAGACATGGCTTCTCTCACATTTTCCAAGAAACTTCATTTTAGATGCGATCCTTCATATTCACATCTATTGTAATCTACCGATTTGATCCACCACTAAAAAGGAAAACTTAAAAATCGTAAAGTTGATAAACAAGAAGTAATTTGACTCAAATAGGCTGCAATTGAGTAATTATTAAGCAATTTTGCATTTCTTTGATATAAAAATATTTTTCAAGCTTGCACAAACTGAATGTGCAATGAAAGAATCACATCTGCAATAAGCTCATACAGTTTACAAGTGGTTTTTGACAATCTTTGACATAACCTCCCTTTTGTGTTGTTTTTCATGTCAAAGAAAAGAAATTGTCCATGAGAAGCTGTTTTGTGAAAATTTTAGCCTGTTCACCTGCTGAAGCTCAATATCTGTGCTAAATCCCGATTCCTGCAGCTGCAGGAACAGAGAAATCTTCAATGCGATACGCATTCAAACGTTTTTGTGCATATCCGGCTCCGTGAGGAATGGTGGAGTCTTGTGTGGTCTTCTCGTTTGCAGAGTTTTAGTCAATTTTTAGCTTTAAAAACTTATTGATTCGTGTAAATTTGGTGATATTTGGACTTTTCAAGAAAGTATTCATCAGATTTAACCGTTTCCGGAGTGAAATTCTCGTAGAATCAAACAAAAAAATGGTTTTTAATGTCAATAAAACATCTCTCAGAAAAGTTCCAAAAAAGTGATATTAAAATGTTTTATTCCTTATAAAAATGGTTTAATCAAGTAGATTAGAGTTCCCTTTAAACAATGATGTGCAACTTTTAGTGTCCGATGCAAAATTTACGGTGAAAATGGGGTGTTCAATGATGGCGTGAATCGTGTGCGATAATAGAAACTTGATTCATCTATCGGACAAATCGCCATTAAATTTTCATTTTCCTCTGGAGGAAAATCTAAGGATTTCCTGGGATTTTGTTTGGTGGGATTATGAACCTAATAAGTAAGACATTTTTTTGGCATAGTTAGAGAATCCATACGGTTTGCATGGTAGTCAGAAAAAATCACTGAACTTGAACATCATTTTTGTGTGCGAAAGTTCAAAGCCTCCCCCTACTGCAAATAAATTCACCGTCGCTGCTGACCAAATGCATCGTATATTATGTACTGACTTAAAAGTAGGATTATTCTTGTATCGTGAGGAAAATAGCAAATTTTGCAGCTTCATTTTCATTTCACCCCAATCGAAATGGTGATATAGTGTAATGTGTTGTCTTTTTGAGAGTCTGGAAATGTTGGTCCGATGAAGATGTTTAAAAGTCTTCAAATCGGTACGTAGCTAGAGTTATTTCATTGCTCACCATGGCGATCTTGCAGGATCTCAAAAAGGCAAGACATTTGATTGATATCAATTAAGAAACAATTTCCAAAATTTTGTTTTTATTTGTTTCCGGAAACAAAATAACCTCAGTTTATTAAATTCAAAATGGCATGAAGTATCACCCTTCTCTTTTTACAGTCGTATTTTAGGGTTGTCATATCGATAATACGGCTTTTCCAACAATTTATTCCTATTCGAATAGCAGTATTTCAGAAAAATTGGAAAAGATTCTTTTTGATAACGTTTTTCTCTGTAGTGATAGTTTCAGTGAGTGTATTAGACCACAGGCTAATCAATAATAGATTGTTTAGTGTTTCGATAGAAATATTTTCCGAGAAAATTCTAGATTCAAAGGCATGTACCGTCACATTCGAAGGCAAATATTGTACTGTGCCTTGGACCAAATCGACGTAGTATTTTTATTTACCTCATAAAAAGAAACTAAGGGATTTTGTATGGAAAATGATATAAGCATGTGATCTCAATTAACTAAAGATTTTTTTGGTGTAATGAAAATTGGGATTCATTTTCGATTTTCCCAGAAAAAATTCATCAAGTTTGAACTTCATATTTGTGATCCAACCTAGAGTACTTTCCGCTACTGGACACAAATACGACCAAAAAGAAAAAAAGGAAGGCTGCCTATTGCTGTTACCTCAGAAAAGTGGAAAAGCATACTTTAGGGACAAAAAGTTGGAGAAAGAAAATGCAGAACAGGAAAATCAGCAAAAAAAGAAGAAAGAGATATAAAGAGAATTGAGAAGGACCTGCTGAAAAAAAAGAAGAAAAGGAAGAAAAAAATCTAAAAAGAAAATTTCTGAAAGATGACGAATTGAAGGCAAAGAAAAAACGAAAAATTTGAATTTCCTTTTGTTAGTTTCAAGGCACTAAAAAATGAAGTAAATAATAAAATTAATGAAATGTATTCACATCTGTATTATTTTAAAAAGGTTTTAATTGGAGGCCGATACCTGGTTCACTCCCGGCCGATGTCTTCTACGTCTGAATTCATATGGCCGATGCGATATGCATAGTACATGGTTGCAAGTTTACCTATTAGGTGAGATTCTTAAAAATCTCACCTACTATAATCCTAACAAAATTTCATGTCGTCCGATCGACCTCAAACTTGGCCAAAATGTGTTTCGCCACTTCCTGATCACGAATATATATGTGGCTATTTTACGTTCCCGGCCGGCCGGCCGGCCGCTCTTTGGAGCTTAATAGCTCCTAAACTAAAAAAGATATCGACTTGCGGTTTTCGGCAAAGGTTATATATCGGGTGAAAATTGCAACTTGGTGCATTGACCCCCCACCCCCCACCCCTCCTTCCGCCATTTTGAAGACCCCCCTTTTTTTGTTTTCTCAATAGTTCCGCCCCTATAGCATCGAGCGGGCTCAAATTTTAGTATGTTATAGCTGGGCCTTAGAGCTTTCCATCAATACCAAACTTAAGGTCCCCCGACCCCCCTGACCCGAGCTATAAGGGTCCAAAAAAAATTTCTTAAAATGGCCATAACTCCGGTTCTAATTGTCAGAATTTAAAAAGTGAGGGCTTTTTGGAAAGCTCTCGTGAAATGCCACTTCCCCTTCTAACATCGCAAGTTCATAAAACTACCGCTAGGGCGCTATTATTAAAAAGAAAATTTTTAAATCTTAAAAGTTAAATAACTCAAAAATTCCATTGTGCATCGGGCTGAAATTTTAGTATGTTGTAGCCGTTGATTATACCTATCAAACAAAAAAAACCTTAAGTCGATCTAAAACCCCTGACCCGAGCTATAAGGGGTCAAAGTTCGAACATTGACCGGCCTCTATCTCCGGTGCTAATTAACATAGCGACCTAAATTTTACCTTTTTGGTTTCGTCTCAATGAGCACTTTCAGATGGAAGTTTAAAAAGTCACCACAGGTGGCGCTGTGATAGCGTCAAAATTCATCGAAATTCAAAGTCACTTTTCTCAAAAACGGCATTGTGCAAGTTAATGAAATTTTAGTATGTTGTAGTCCAGTCTAGGACGTTTCCAAAATGGTGCGTATGTGCGCTGTGGTTTCAATAGAACCGGAGATATGAGGGGTCAAAGTTCACAAAATTCAAAAAATCATATCTCCGGTTCTATGTGACCGATTTTGATGAGTGAGGGCTTAAACGAAAGATCTCACCAAATGCTACAACTTTCTAGAATATTTGAACTTCGTGGGATCAACACCAGGGGCGCCACAGTCGAAAAACCAATTTCAATATCACATAACCTCAATTATCTCGACTGTCGCTGAACCGATTTTGATGATTACTTCAACATAATTGTAGAGCACATTTGTCTCTACATTTCGTCCATACACCATTTTCCACTCAGACTACGCTATCACTCCGATTTTGCCGTTTAAGTGTGAAAAAATTGATTTTTCCAATAATAACGCTTTGAAATCACTCAGATGCCAATTTGACTGCCTCTACTCCACCAAGACACTTAAAATAGGGATTTAAATGGAAAGTCCCGCAAAATACAACAATTCTTTGATATAGTTGAAGTTCAACAAATGACTACTTGGGGCACTCTGGATGAAAAAACGAGTTAAGAAACAAAAAACCTCGCTTATCTTGGCTTCTGAGTAATCGATGAGTTCAAGTTCTACGGCAAAATTATAGAGAACATTCTGGTCTACATTTCACCCATATAACACTTTTCTGTCAGTTCATCCAAATCCTTGATATTTTGGTTTAAATACAAAATTTGTATAATTTCACGAATTTGATTCAAGATAACTGAATGGCGTCTCCCAACTTCAGCTCCAAATCGAATTTGCATGCACTCCGAGTTAGCTCACGTTAAGAATCTCACCTACATAAGCCGGTTAGGATTATCTGTCCCTTTTTTTTTTTACTAATTTCTCTAAATATTATGAAATAAAATGTACAGAAATAGGTAAATGAAACATTAAACGTCCAATTGGCATATACAAAAATGACAAAAATTGGTTTAGAACCTATATTTTAAGCAAAATATGGAGCATTTTTCTTAACTGGCCGATACCTACTTCCCTTACCTTATATTTTTTCTGTATAGAGACCAAACGGTAAGAGATATTGGCTTCAGGTGACCCACCACCAAAGATTTTTTTTGGCATATTTCTTTTTGATTATTTTTAATTATACTAAAACTATAATTAAAAAGTTTAAATTATTTGTAAAATAAGTTATGTGTTTTTTTTTTAATTTGACAATTTCCCTTGGTATTACCATTGTTCGATAGAGTGTTTGTCGTTTTCTTGTGCGATTCCCGCGTGTGGTTGAAAAAGAAAATTTCAAAAGCGGAACAATTGCATTTGAGATTTTCATTCTTAATTCTATCCTACTCTCACTACCCCAGTTCTTTTTTTTTATCTCACACGACTTCACCATCGCCCAATTTTATGCTTCTTTTCCCTCTTGCCACAGCACAACATACCTACATTTAAGTGAATCATGCTTCTGGCTGGAGTTTATTGACTTTCTATTGCGCAATCCATCTCTCATGGGGACATAAGTGACAAATATCTTTTGTTCTCTCTCTCAATACAAGAATGAAATGCAAAATGACCAAGATAAAAATTTAATCAATTATACATAGCTATTATGTATTTTTTCGCGGCTCTTTTTTCCATGCCCCAGTAATGGCACAAAAAAAACAAGGTACGCCGAGGAGAAAGAAAACAGATGATAAAGAAGAAAAGTAAGAGATTTTAATCAGTAAAAAAAAACTTTGATATCCTCATTCAAATTTTTATTTATTCTCTACTAGATTACCAAGTCATTGTTTGTTTTTTTTCTTCTGACCAATTTTCATAAAATCACTCGCATAAAGGACAAAAGAAGAACTCTTTATCTTTACCTCAATAGCTACCTTACTTTAGTAATCTTTACATTTTATCATTGCAAAAGAAACGTCATTTTTAAAATATCATAACCTATATTTTGAAAAATTTAATTTTCACCATTTATTTAATTAAAAAAAAATTATTCTAACTAATAAGTTAAAAATTGTTTTATCCTGTGTAATTTTTTTTTTAAATTTATAATTCCTAATCTTAAATGTGGATTGTTTCGTGGTGTAAGAAAAAAAGCTTTTTGTTTAAATCTTACTTTTATCGAACTTCTCTCTTCACAATTACTAATTAATGCGTGTTGTATTTTTTTGTCAAACTATCTCTACCTTTTCTTTTATTTACTTAAATTATTTTTTTGTTTCCTATTTTTTTATTTGTATTCAAAAAATCATTGAAAAAAAACCTTACTCTGTGAAGTGGATTAATTGATGTTTTTTTCTTGTATTAATATTTCAATAATGAAATTGTTAAATTTGATATTTTGCACTTTGTTTTAAAATTACATTTTTTTAAAAAAAAAATCATTTTCTATTCTCAGCATTATAATTGTTACAATACAAGAAACCTAATTACGTAGAATTATGTCAAAAACATATCTTATTGATAAAATAATGGTTAAAAAAAACATCATCTAATGATTTAAGTGCAAGTTGCAATAAAATTTTTAACTAATCAAGAAAAATAAATCAAAATAATTACCTTCATTTTTTAAGGATACACTATTCTGCACTTCTTTCACGTCAAAATCTCTTATAAGAATTTTTTTTTCTTGCTTCCCATAGTTTAGTTAATATTCCCAAATATTAAAGGTGGTTCCTTTTCATCTTATTTTTTTTCTTCACTCACAATACGTCTTTAATAGATTTCCTAATTTTTTGTTGTTGTTGACCTTTAAAAACGATAATTCTCATCTGCCATATCAATGGCCCAGCGGAATTTGTCACGTTGTGTCTTGTTGAAGATCTTTTCAATTGGAACATTGTATTTTTTGCACCTGAAAAAGAAAAGAATAAAAAAACAAACAGGAACAATTAATATGAGATGAATACAGATAATAATTCCTGAATTTAAATTGCGAATTCTGGGCTTGTTCGATTAAATTGCAAAAAATTATTATAATTGCTTGTTTAGAAATCTGCGACCTTAAAAAAAATGACCCATAACAATTCTATGCCCCATTGAGTCTTGGAAAATACTCCAAGGTGTGTCTCGGCTAAAATAGAATGCCTAGACACACTTACGACTTAAGCCGAGACACGGCTTAACGTAATTATAATCAAAATGCACAGATAAACTTAAATCAGTTTATTGTAGGTGAGATTCTTAAAGTGAGCAAACTCGGATTGCATGCAATTTCGATTTGGAACTAAAAATGAGAGATATTAGGGGAAACTGGGGCAAGAAGTCACAAATCGAAAAATTCAAAATTCAATATCTTCCAAGGTAAAAAAAGATAACAGCTCAAATTTTTTCTATAGAGAGCCTCCATAGACCTTCAATGTCGTAAGTTTCTTAGAATTCGTACAAGGAATTTAGAAAATAAAAAAATATCGAAATTTTTAGCCGTATTTTTCAATTATTTTCCTTGCAAAAGATAACAATTATTACCTACTTATTTTCCAAAATTGATGCACTGGTGAATATTTTCTAAATAATTTGGATTATTTGAATACGAATCCGCTATCTATTTTAGAATTTCACAAAAGTTCTTTTCTCCAGAAATCCTTTTATTAAAAATGGCCACTTGGGGTAAAAAGTAACAAAAGGTATAGAGGAAAAAGTAACAAAAAAGCGAAGCAATTTCTGATGTCTCACGGCGAAAAGAAACGTCATTATCGTGTCTCGCCGCTTGTTGTTTGCATTGGTCAAACGATCTGCAGTCTTTTGTGTTTTTTTCTAAAATAGCTTGAAAAGCGCTTTTCTCGTTTTCTCACTTTTCTCGCAGTGAAAACGGTGTTTTACAAATTGAATCACTTCACGCATTTTTTCATCAATCACTTTAATTAATTAACTAAATTAAACACTTTTAATTAAACAAATTGATCTCCAATTACGTAAGACCAACCAAAATATCAAGAACGATATAACTCTTCATTAAAAAAATGTTACGGCTGCCCTCAGTTGTTGGTAATCACAAAAGAAAGTTAAAGAAGTACTCACTAAAAGAAAGTTTCACATTCGAGCTTTTCACTGATCCTCGAAATTTATTCTAACACTCACTGTACTGTACTTCATCACTAAACACTATCTACTTTACACTTAAGAACTTTTCACTACATTTTATTTGTACACTGAAGAACAATAAAAAAAAACACATTAATTGAGTAAACTCAATTTGATTTCAATTTTTGAAGTCATTTTAATCTCTCGTTATAAAATGTTCTATTACATTATTATTATCTCAGCTTCTTTTGTAAATAATTGGACTGGATTCAAATTGGATGATTAAAATCATCTTGAAATAGGCTGACTCCCGATTGACGATTTATTGACGATGTCCTTAATGTTAATGTATACCTTGTTCTTGGAAAATCGAGATGAAATGGAAAATATGCACGGGTTTCTGTTTTAGCCAAGACACACTTGAGGGAAGTATAATGCCATAGACACAGTTACGACTTAAGCCGAGAGACAACTTAGTGAAAATTTATGGAAATGTAGTTTAATCATTATTTCGAATATAATTACGCTAAGCCGTCTCTCGGCTAATCCTCAAGTCTGTCGAGGCCCTAACAGATGGCTGGAAAAGGGTTTGATTCTTCAATAGTGTCTTGGATAAAAGGTAAATGGATCTCTATTTGCACAAAAAGTCATTGATGTTCGAAGAATTCAAATTTAATTTCGAATTTTAGTAGGGTAAGTGTGCCAAATTTCAGCATAGTTGCATGCAAGCGCCAAGGTCTCAAGTTTTAAATGCAATATTATTAATACAAATTGAATATTTTTATTCTTTCTCCTTAAAGAGTGTTGCTTGGAACCTTGTAAAGAGGTTACCGTCTTTATTTACTCTAAAATCATTCTTAATACATTTTAAAATGAATAAAAATATAGACATAGCTTTGATGCCCTATTTCGGCCACCTTCATTCTCATAGTTCCTTGCCCTTCGCGAATTCTTCCAATTTCTTTTTCACGTCATCTCGTTTGTCGAAGCTACATTTTTTGTTATTGTTTTGCATTGTATAATCTCTAGAGTATGTAAAAACCAAAAATTCATGAAAATTCGAGAAACGAAAACTATGGCCGGAATTGCAAGCTGGCCGGGATTTGGCACACTTGCTCTACTAAATTTTCGAACAAGATGGATAAAATTTACGAAATATTGCACTAAAAAGCTCACAAAAGAGTTACTCAGTGATTACGGAGTGATTAAATAATGGGACAGAAACAATAAACGTCGTTGCTTTGTGTTTTTCGTCACAACAAAATGAAGACCAATACATTTTGACACTTGAACACTTCGAAATTCGAACATCAACAAGTAAAGTATGTCTCTTTTTTGGCTTTCCAAATAGATCTTCGAACTTTTCAAGATCTCCTAGTGAATGATAAGTTTATGTATTGATTTTCGGATTTTCGGTATCCCTTGATTTACGTGACAGCCGAATTTTCGAGATTCCGGGACTTTCATGATCTCGAGATTTTCGGGATACAGGAATATTCGAGATTCCGGGATTTTCGGGACCCCAGGATTTTTGTGGGTCCTCGAATCTTCGAGATCCTGGGATTTCCAGGATCCTGGAATTTTCGAAACACCGAGATTTCTGTCATCCAATGATTTTAAGGATTTCCAGGGACCGAATTTCGGAAACCTATGTTTTTTTTAATGTAATTTTTTATGTAAGTTTATACAATATTCTTAATATTTTCGAGGCTAGAAGTGTATCAAAATTTTCAATAAGCCCAAACAAGATTCTAGTCGAGAAGAAATCATTTTTTTTATGTTGGGAATTGTAAAGTTTTCAGGGGTCTTCAAGGTCAAAAAGAAAAGTAAATAAAAAGAAAACTCACCAAGCAACGGAAATTCGCGGATCCAGATAATTGAGCTTGGATGTGCCCAAGGCAATGGTTTTATTCTCATCACGATCAGTCTCTTGTAGTTCAAGCTTTTGCAATTGTTCCTTTAATCTGTCCAATTGCTTCTTCTTCTTATCACATGCCATTTTTTCCTTTACTGAACCACGCTTTGCTAGCTTCTGCAAATCCTGCTCAAACAAAAAAAAATTCAAATAAATTAATCAGTTCGTTTTTTTTAATATCTTCATTTAAAACAACATTATTTACCTTCACTTCAGCCTCACAATCATCAATTTGTTCTCTCTTCACACGGATCTTCTCCTTGAGATTTTCCATACTCTTGGAGTGAGACTTGGGCACTGCCCTTTGATGGTTGCACAAAATTGCCACAGCACGATTAGCACGATTGTATTGCAGCAATTTCTCTGGCACCGTGGCATCCGGATCCGTCAGCAAATCCAATTGATTCTGCAGTGTTATCGATGCATTGTATGTACGGAACACCTTTGCGGTCAAACCTGTTAAAATTTACAAAAGATTTTCTTTGAAGAAAGAAAAACCTTTTACACCGTTGCACACTCAATTCCACTTAATAAAATACTCTTTGCATTTTAAAATTAATTTAATAAAGGATTCTCTAACATGTGCAAGGTTAAATACTTCGTAAATTACTTTCGTATCTTTCAGAACATATTTCCATCTTCAGCTACTTAAAAGAGTTAAATTTTCAATAGCTTCTCGCGAATCAGATGATTTCTGAGAAGTGATGTATCAGGCTGTTTGCCTGATACATCATGCCTGTTCGCAATAAATAATAGGTATTGGAACTACTTTTTATAACAATTTAATCACGAATAAACTGGTGGGAAAATTGTGGCGCAGAAACCACCCGAATAACTGCAATAAAGTGTTACCTGATGAAAATTTAATGAGCAAATTTTGCTCATTATTTTGCTCATTAATTATAAATCGTATTTATCCTACTTTAATCTATTTCAACCAATTTTTGTGATCCGAGTCCACTTTTTTATCACTGAATGAATCAATTTCTAAAAGATCTAAACAAAAATTGCACATTAGGACACATATCAGCAACAATTAATGTGAATCACATTAGTGATTCACATTAATTCACTATTAGTCGATTGTACGATTTCAATAAATACGGATGTGAGTTCGTATTGAATCGTGCAAGTGATAGGACATAGTGCGGAGAGCTCTCGACAATCTGGAGCCCACACCAGTCGGTTGCATAAGCAGTTCACCTCCTAAGTATCTGTAGATTTAAGAATAGATATTGGCTGCCCTCTATATAAAGGCATGAAGTTGCTTATTGAGATGACCCACAAGAAGTATGGTAGCGCTATTTTCGTAAAATCGGACATTGTCGTCAAATCGGTTGCACTCACTGACACCAACAACATAGTGATCTTGACCGTAGACTTTGAAAACTTCTCGGTAACATCCATTTTCAAGCCCCCGGGAGAGAACTTTCAATTCTTGGAGTCTAGTAACTTCGCGACATCTCCTGTCCGCTTTGTTTTTGGCGATTTTAACTGTCAGAATATTCTTTGGGACTATGGTAGAACAAGCGCGGATGAGGAAGCTCTGAGTGGTACGAGGGCAAGGGCTTATCGTTAATTCACGATGCTAAATTACCAGCATCATTTTACAGCTCAAGATGGAAACAGGGTTACAATCCTAATCTAAACTTTGTGGAAGACAAATTAGCCCCTCCATACTGTAAAAATGTACTGATACCGCACTCCCAGCATAGACTCATAGGAGATTGTTTCTAGTTTTGAGCTTATCCAAGGGAATCTCAAGATTTTTCCTATAAGTTAGGGTTCTCTCAAGAGTTACTCCCAGATACTTTGGCGTCGGATTATGCCTCAGACTCTTACCTTGAAATTTCACCTTCACAATAGCATTAGCCATACCATTGTTCAGGTGGAAGTTTAACGGCGTTATCACACTTGCACATTAAAATTTTAATGTGATTCACATTAATTGTCGCTTGTGAGCCTCCAAATATGTTATTTGTGTCCTTGAGTCACTTAATATTTAGGGGTTTTTCTATTTATTGATAAAGAAGTGGACTTGACCTGCAAAAATAAGTTTAAATTTACCTAAAGCATAAATATTTTTCATATTAAAAAATTAAAGAGAAAATCTCATTAATTTTTCGCATTAATGCTATAAATCAATTTATATCAAATTTTGCGGGCCAAGTCTATCTTTTTATCAACAAATAGATCAAAATTTGAATATAAAATGATTCAAACACACAAATTACACATTTGGACTCTCACCAGCGACAATTAATGTGAATCATATTAAAATTTTAATGTGCAAGTGTGATAACACAGTGAAACTTCTGTTTTCGGGGATTCGATTAAAACCTCCAATCCGCGAAATACCTATCAAGAAAATCCAGGTTCTCAGTCAGAACCTGGGCGTTATGCGAAAGACTTTTGCTCTCTGTTAAAAGAGCGATGTCATCCTCATACTGAAATCTCTTTGATTTTGTCACCGGTTCATTGCTGGTATAAACAATGAAAAGTGTCAGGCCAATACAGACTCCTGTGTCAAGCCGTTGTTCAGAGTTCTAACACGGCTGATTTTTCCGTCCAAAAAGACCACGAAATACCTACTTGAGGGTAGGGCTGTCATTAAATTAACAATTCTTTTGCATGGAATAGTTGTAGCGAGTTTTAGAAGCAGACCGTGTGTCCAGACGGTATCATAAGTAGCCGTATCACAACCAACACTATTATTAATAATAATAGTGTTTGATTATAATTATTAACCGTGCCGACATTCTTTTCGAGACTCAATTATTTTAGCCTCCTGGTAGAAAGATCAATAATTCCCAAGGGACTGTCCAGGAGCACCGATTTAGTTCCAATAAGAGCTCTAAATACGCGTGGAGGTTTCTTCCTTGCTCCCCAGTGCTCGGTGCTACCCATTTCCGATGGTGACCCAGTTTCCCCTAAAGCTAAAATGTAACAAACTTCACAATAAAGAAGCTCGAATGGAAATATCAAACTCGTTTAAGTTTTCTGTAATTTTAGGGCTGATCGAAAGAACCTTTTAAACTTTTAAATGCACAAAATCTCTCTTTTTCTAGTAATACTGGCTTTAAGAACATCTTTTCCACTCCGTTTGTTGCATTAAATATAAATTTAAAATGAATAAAATAAAATCACTGTTTAATAAAAGCATTCGAGTTAAAGTAAGTTTGTGCATAAAAACTCTATCTTGAAATGGAATTACTTAAAGTAAAAATAAACCAATTCCAAGATATGTAACTTATTTTCGCTCTATTTCCACTTTTCACTTCAACTTTCACTCACGGAGCTCTGTTAGGAAGTAAATATTAAGTAGGACTGTTAAGAATTACTAACCCATTCAGCCAATGTACCAGAAATACTTGAGATAGAATGTTCATATTTTGGGATTTAGTTTCGTACAGATTAGTAGATGAATTTTTTGAAAAGAAATTTTTTTTATCTGATATGGGGGCGCGGGGAGCCTCAGTCAAACACACGTCATAACGGTCACTGAATTTAAATTCTGTGCATTAATTCATTACAAACTCTATTGCTTTAGATAGAGTGACTATCCAAGAACACCAATTGGGAACTAGAATTCAAATCAGGACAGAGGAAAGAAGCCAATTTTAACAAATTCGACGGGATGTCGTATTTTCCGTCCGCCATTTTGAGCAAAAATTTTGCATGACCTTCCGCGAAGCGAGAAAAGAACAACAAAATGTATTTTCATCTCCATCGGACTATTTTTCCCGAGTAATTGAAGAACTAAAGTAACTAAAAATCCATTCCCGACAGCAATTCGGATAAAAATTGCCCAGAAATAAATAATCAAAAATCACTCAATTTGCGTATCATGTATAATACCATGGTAAGGAATGGGTTTTAAGCAAAATTCATGATATTTACCTTCCATGAGCTCACGGAGATGCTCATTGAGGACAGATGTATTGAGACGATCAAAGAGATCATCGCCATCCTTCTTATTCTCGCAGAACAGCTCAAGATTCTTGAAGACCCTCTTCTCCACTTCAACTTCATTGTAATACCTGATGGAATCTTTACCAAGGAAATCGAATACTACAACATATTCCTTCCCATTTAATTCTTTGTGCAGCTGAATGTGCTCAATGCGAAGTGAGCAACAGCCCACTGTATCAGCTTGATCCTCATCTTTCTCATTGCCAGCTCTCAGAGCCAATTTATCAATGAAATACAGAGCTACAGCTCTCTGTCTCACTCGCATCTCTTTCGATTTCCACTCTTCGCGGTATGTCGAGCGAATCTTATCAATTTGCTTATCGAGACGCCTAGCTGTCTCATATTTCTGCCAATCTTTCTCCCCTTTGAGCTTCGAACTGGGATTCAGCATGATATACTTCACCTGACCCTGCACATTCTCCACCCAGGACGCCAACCATGTCACCGTGTTATCATGACGCACTTCCTTCCACTTGAATCCCGGCGGTGGCTTAGGAATTTCACTTTTGGCTGAACAATTGATCATAACATCACTCGCCACAACTCTCCTCTTCACCATTCCCATTTTGGGATGTTCCCCGCGTCCCCTGAACAAACCCGGTGGCTCAATCTTGAAATTCCCAATCTTCTCCTTGTGCCCGTCAATCGTACAGAAACCATATTCCTTAATCAGGCGCTCATTCTCCTCTTTTATGCGCAACTTCTCCTCCTTGGTGCGATTCTTATTAGCCTCCGACAGTTTTTGGAAGTGAGCAGCCATCACGCGGAAATTGCACTTCTTCAGATCCGTTATCACTTCACGCTCCTTCGATGTCATCGATTTTCGCCAATCCTTGAAGAAGTTATCATTGAAGATCTTCTTCGATGTGTAATCGTGCTCAAGCATTCGAGCATAGAAGGTGGCAATCTCTTCGGCATCCTGTGACAGTCGCATCTTACGACCATCATACTCAAAGTAAACACTCTCCGGAAGGGGCTCATAGGGTGGTGCAAAAACTGGTCCCTTGTGCTCCAGGAAATTCCATTTGACACCATCTTCGCGCTTCTCTTCCTCCCACCTGGTAAATTTAAATAGAAAATTCCAAATAATAGCCCAAAAAAATATTTAATGAGAAAATTTAGGGCTATAGGGAAACTGCTTGTAATTTTGGCCACTGTGAGGGTAAAATTGGACACTACAAATAAAATGTGTACACAAAAATATTTCCCATTCGCTTGACATAAAGTTAATCATAGTAGACTTTAGACAAACGCTTTTTTTACTTTCTCCAGCAGAAAACAACAAAATTCCTTGAAAAATAATCTCAAATGTCTCGAATCAATGATGATTCCCTTTACAAATTCTGACAAAAATGACTTTGAGGAATTTTGTTCCAATGTGTAGCGATTATAGTAAGGTGGGGTGACTGGATCATTCCACCAATTTAAATAAATATTTAAAAATTATTAGCTCTTTTTTTACCATTTAGGGCAGGGGCCATAACGTTTCCTATGTTTCCCATATGTTTCTAGCGAGCCGAAAAAAGCTTTTGAGTTTATTAGCTGTTTTCTGTCATTGTAGAATGAATTAGCAAAAAATACTAACACAAAATAAAAGATAATTTAATAACGAAGACGCAAACCGGAAACCCTAAATTGGCAATCTACGTAGTTTTGGAGATATCTCGTGAAATGTGTACGAAAACAGGGAAAAATTTACACTAAAACTGGTGGCATTTTTCAGAGCTAATGGATTTAGGGAAAGGTTTTGCAGCTTCGTAAATTGTAATGTTGCAGCTTCGTAAAAATTGATTTTTTCCCAAGATACTAAATGAATTTCATCCATGATCATATAATCTAAAAGCTAGTCCTACATCTCATATTTCCTGACAAACTTGGAAGCCTAGGCCTTTTTTCTGGGTCCAAAACTCAAAAATTAAAAAAAATGGACCTGAAATCGTAATCCTAATGTGTAATACTTTATGCATTTTTTCACACTTTAAGTATCTTTTCGAAAAAAAAACTGCCATTCCAAGTTATATAGTAAATTTTGGTAACTGGATCGTTTTCCATAAAGTGCTACTTAAACGCTTGTTTTTAGACTGATGAAATTCTTTTTCTTACTTCTCCTAAATCCATAGAATTATTCACTGTTTCATTCAGAAACATAATATAAAAATAAATTATCAAAAATATTAAAGAAAATTTATAAAATAATGATAATACTGAAATAAGTCAGCATGCACTAAATGGGTCGCCTTTTCCCTAATTCACTTTTAATTAAACCTCAGGTGTCATTAGCGAAAATATCACTGCTAGAAATTTTTTAGTGAAGAACCCAGCTGGCACAAGATTGAAATGAGTCGATTACACTCACTTATTTAACTCTTTCGCGTCATTAGGGTCATATATGACCCGGGGAAAAAACATTCTTTTTTGACTATTTACATTAATTGAAATCTATCGGTTTGTGCACGACATCATAATAGAAGGATGTAAGATTCTTGGCTAATTTTCTCAAGACTCCAGATATTCAGGAAAAGAAAATATTTCAGATCAAAAATCACGAATTTCGAACTTTGTGAAATTACTTTTCTTTTTCAAAATTTTTTATATTAATTTATTTTTTTCAGCAAAAAGTTCTTTAGAAACACAAAATAGAATATCCAAAGATTGTATATTGCATATTTTGATATAATAAACTACTCTCAATTTTCCAGAAAAGTGTGTAGAATTTTCCGGGTCATATATGACCCTGTGGTCGCCAAGGGTAACAGTGTTTTCGTCCCAATGCAATAGCGAAATGTAGTTGGGACATTGTTTTTCTTTGTGAAATGCAGGTGGGACATCTTGCTCCTGGACATTTCATCTTATATCTGATGAATTATAACATATTTTGCGGTATTTTAGAGTATTCTGCAAGCGTCTCATATTGTGCAATTGTATTGCGTGTGAATAAATATGTGGATAAGTTTATTTTTGCCAAATACCACTCAAAATATTGTGACAGTGACTGTTCAAGGGATTACCAGGAAGATTCATTGAACACCAGGAGTACAGTGTTCATCAAAACAATCCAGTTTGCCATGGTTTTGGCCAAATTAATAACTTCAAGCAAAAAAAAACTCTTAGAAAGCCCGTGATATAGATTTTGAAAATGGTATGTACACTTCCCTTGAGGACAATAGGGTCATATATGACCCGGGGTTTTTCCGAGTTTTCACGCAATGGAAAATTTTTTTCTCTCTGAACTATTATATTTGATCATAAAGCATTAGGAAAAACTCAATTTTACATGAATTCACTTGCTGAATAAAAGTGTGACGCGAAAGAGTTAAGTTTGGTGCTGATCGAAAGTTATAAGGCCCAACTATAACATACTAAAATTTCGAATATAATTATGCTAAGACGTCTATCGCTAATCCTCAGAACTGTCAAAGCCATTTATGTCAGGATATTAAAAACATCTTGAGGAATTAAAGCACAATTTAAAAAAAAATTAACACTTGAATGGACCCTAGTGGCAGCCGCTGTCAATTTAGTTTTCAATGTTATTTTTTATAGTGAAGAATATATCATTTCGCCTGGACGCCTGATTGAATGCGTGCAGAATTTATCTAGCTATTTTTTCGTTATAAATTTTTTAATAAAAATTAAATATTAATGTAAATATATTGCAAAAACAAAAAACTGCACTCGGATGGACCAAGTGGCAGTTGCTGCCATATGCATTTTATATGAGGGTTTGACGTTCTGCAGATGTTATTTTCTTGATTATTAATGTTTAAAAGCCCTAAAAGAACAGTTTGAAAGTGTTTTTGCTAATTATTGAGATGAAATATAGGGAAAAGTGACATACCTTTAAATGCGTCAAAATCAGAATGCTTCAATTTTTCTCTTATTTCCTAAAGCTAAAAATCCATTTTGTTAATCGAAGTTTATAGAAAATAGTTAATAGTATTAACTATAGTTCATAAAGTAGAATTTTTGCTTTGAAAAATACGAGAAAAATTAAAACATTCAAAGGCAGACCGCTTTCCCTTACTCCATATGATTCTGATAAAGATGAAAACATCGAATGGTTAGAAATCTTCAGATACAGTACCCAAGGAGATGAAATTTCTGATTCAGACACCAGAAAAGAACTGACTAAAGCTTCGAATATTAAAATATAAGTAAAAATATCAAAATATTATGTAAAACCCGATAAATGGCAGCGGCTGCCACTTGGTCCTTCCGTGACACTTTTAGTTAGGGTTCTACGAAGTGTTAAAGAAACAAAGTTAATTTTTAGAATAAAACCGTAATTTAAAATTTTGCCCAAGACTTTAAAAAGAAAATTTGAACAAATTGAAAAAAGAAACGTGTTCGTGAAATTATTCTTCCATGTGTATAACCTCAATTTCACCAGGTGAACATTCAGGGATGAAAATACTCTTCTGATGCAGAATCTCACGAATTTTTCATCACGTAACCAATTAGGACACTCTGTTAAACTCTTTGTCAACAATTTACACAGTAAATATGAATTTTTTATCATATTTCTGGCTGAAAAAACACTAACAATTTTTCCTCATACTTCTTTGGAATGACATTTGGGCTCACAACTGACATTCCGGGGCGACTGACGTAACAAATTCGAATGCGAAAAATGAACTTACCATTTCCATACATCCTGAGCTTCTTCCTCCTTCTTCTTTCTGCCCTTTGTGGGTGATGCTGTGTGATTATGCTCAGTTTTTATCTCAGCTTTCGTCTTGATCTTTTAAAAAAAAATTGAATAAAAGTGGAAATTAGTGAGAGGTGGAAAAGTTGTCTGAGGAAGAAAATGAATTTACCTTCTCTTTCTCCTTCTTAATTTTCTTCTTCTTGGGCTTGATATCTTCTTCTTCATCATCTTCATCGGAATCAAATGAGCGTCTTTTATTTTTCTTCTCACTCTTCACCTTCTTCCTCACCGTCAAAGGCTTTTCATCTTCCTCTTCTTCATCCGATACACGGGCTTTTCTTTTATGAAGTGGAATATCTTCCTCCTCATCATCATCATCTTCACGCTCATTTTCTTCCTTGACACTATTGTCCTCTTCATTTTCGTCTTCTTCTTCGTCCTTGACTTTGAATGATGATTCGTTGGGATTGAACTGGGATAGAGAATAGTCACAAGAGCTATTGTGAGACACATCGAGTGGTTCAATTTTAACCACAGCATCCATTTTCACTTTTTGATCCTCCATCCAGGATGATTGATCATTCTGGGCATTTTCTTCGGCATCTTCCTGATCAATTGAATTTTCTTCCTGTTGCTGCAGCAGAAGCTGCTGCTGCTGCTGCTGTTGCTCCTCCTTGGCACGACGCTCCTTTTCACGCCTCTCCTTCTCCTTGCGTTCCCTCCTCTCCTTTTCCTTCTCCTTATCCCTCTCCCTATCCTTATCTCGATGTTCCCTATGCTCGCTCTTATCCTTATGGCGCTCCCTGTCCTTGTCCTTGTCCCGATGCTTCGACGACGAACTGCTGGAATGTTTGTCCTTATCTTTGCTACTGCTGTGAGACGATGAAGATTTGTGATGACGATCCTTGTCCTTCTCCTTATCCCTCTCGCGATGCTTATCCCCTGACGATGATGTCTTATCACGGGGCTTGCTGCTAGAGTTCATGTCTTTGTCCTTGTCTCTGTCCTTGTCTCTATCCTTGTCCCTATCCTTCTCCCTATCCTTGTCTTTGCTGTGTTGGCAAAAAAAATTAATCAAAATTCAAAGAATTGCCCAAAGAGGAAAATTAAATGTTCTGCATTCACATTCTCTTTAATTTTCATCAAAGAATTCAGTTTTTTTTACAATAATTCTTACACTGTGAGAGAAATCCGAAAAAGTTAAAATAACATTCCGGAAATGTTAATTTTACTCTGCAGTATTGATCCAAAATCGGTGTAAATATTGCCCTTTTTAGGTGTATTAGCTGTTAAAGTTACCCTTTTTAATGTTAATTTTACCCTTAAAAAGGTGTAAAATTAACATTAAAAAATGTTGCTTTATTTTTACACCCAAAAAATGTTAAAGTTATGAGGAAAAAAAGTTTATCGCACCCTATTTTTTTTCTCAGTGTAGTGACTTTTTCACCCTTTTGAATAGAAAGCTAGAATAGTTTATTTAAAGTTTCTTTTATACTGCAGAACACATTCCACTTTTAATAGTATTTTAATTAATTAAATTTTCCTTGTTTAAATTTTTGACAAAGAACAATTTTATGCAGAGAGTAGCGTACTAAGGCGATATCAGTGGTTCGCATAGAGCGCCATCAAGAACAGGAAATAAAGAAAAGTGATAGATATGAAAGAAAATATTTGGATAAAAAGGGTAAAATTGAAAAAAAAAATATAATAAAACAAAATTGAATTTCAAAGAAAAAAACAAATAAAAAAAAGAATAGGGTAAGTGTGCCAAATTTCGGCATAGTTGCATGCAAGCGACAAAGTCTCAAGTTTGAAATGTAATATTTTTAATAAAAATTGAATATTTTTGTTACTCTTTTACAAAGGAATATTGCTTGGAACCTTGCAGACAGTTTATCATTTTTATTTTCTCTAAAATAATTCTTAATACATTTTAAAATGAATAAAAATTTAAACGTAGCATTGGTGGTCTATTCCGGCCACCTTCATTCTCATAGTTTCTTGCCCTTACAGAATTCTTTCAATGCCTTTTTCAGATTATCTTGCTCGTCGAAGCGACATTTTTTGTTATTTTTTTGCATTGTACAATCTCAAGAGTATCCAAAAACTAGAAATTCATGGAAATTCGAGGAACAAAAAAGGTGGCCGAAATTTGGCACACTTAACCTAAACAGCTTCAGACTAGAAATTCCTTTGAATTTCCCACAAGGAAATGCGTTATAGGGTAAATGTCCTAATTCAAAACCATTTCGAGACGCTTTAACTTTGACAGAAGATTCAACAGATAAAGTTCATATTTTTTCTGAAGAGAATTACATAAATTTGTTCCTTGACGTCCTTGACTCTTCTAGAATGTTACTGTTTAGTGAAAATTCTTTAAATATAATTTTAAAACTTCTTAAATACAAGAAAAATACGCGAGTGTAAAATGCTTCTATTGGAAACATATTAATCCAAATGGAGACAAGAAAATGTTTCTAAATGGAGACAAACAGTGTAACTCAAGGGCATGACATTTCCTATGTTTCCCATACATGTTTCTAGCGAGCCGAAAAAACTTTTGAGTTTATTAGCTGTTTTCTGTCATTGTAGAATGAATTAGCAAAAAATACTAACACAAAATAAAAGCCAATTTAATAACGAAGACGCAAACCGGAAACCCTAAATTGGCAATCTACGTAGTTTTGGAGATATCTCGTGAAATGTGTACGAAAACAGGGAAAAATTTACACTAAAACTGGTGGCATTTTTCAGAACTAATGCCACCCCTTGACCGGGATAATCGTGTTAGTCCCAATACACACATTAATCGTAGTACTTTTTACAACGGTGAATTACAATGATTATCGCGCGATTTTTTTGGAATTCAACTAAAACTTGCCAATAGTCTTCAGTGCCTCTATGCAAAAACGTATGGAAAAATGAAATGTCGAGGGGCCCCTGGCTAAACCAAAGTTTTCTTAAAACCTTGTCTGATGAGTAATTAAAGAAGTTGAGGCTTATGGCCTTTGCAAATTGGAAGCAATTTTCGTCAAAAATTGAAATTTTGAAGAAAATCTTCAGCATTTCTGTAAGTAGAAACGTCAAAATTCTGTCAAAAATGCAATTTTTGACGAAAATTGTATCCAATGTGTAGACGCCTTTACGACGAAGCTGCCCTAAACTGACTTACGACTTAAGCCGAGAGACGACTTAACGTAACTATAATCCAAATATTGATTTGACTAAATTCTCATCTGTTTCTCACTAAGCCATTTCTCGACTTAAAGGCCTCTCTACAAATTGGGAGCAATTTTCGTCAAAAATTGCGTTTTTGACAGAATTATGTTTCCTCCTAGAACATTTCACGCGATGTCTTTAAAAAAAAAGCAATTTTTGACGAAAATTTGTCACAACGTGTAGACGCTTTGAATGGTTCTACAGTTTTGGAACTACTTTGATCAAAAATTGACTGAATTTTGACATTTCCGCCAAGGGCACTTCAGGCGATTTCCTTAAAGAAAAGCAATTTTGACGAAAATTTGTCACAATGTGTAGACGCTTTAAAGGCTTCTACACTTTTGGAACAATTTTCATCAAAAATTGACAGAATTTTGACATTTCCACTTCAGGCGATTTCCTTCAAAAAAGCAATTTTTGACGAAAATTTGTCACAATATGTAGACGCTTTAAGGTGTCTACACATTGGGAGCAATTTTCGTCAAAAATTGCGTTTTTGACAAAAATTTGACGTTTCCCCCTACAACGCTGCAGGGAATTTCCTTCAAAAAAGCAATTTTTGACAAAAATTGCTCCCAATGTGTAGAGGCCATTAAAGGCTTCTAAACTTTTGGAACAGTTTTCGTTAAAAATTGACATAATTTTGACAATTTCGTCAAAACCACTTCAGGAGATTTCCTTCAAAAAAGTTATTTTGACGAAAATTTGTCACAATCTGTAGAAGTTTTATGGTGTCTACACACTAGAAGCAATTTTCGTCAAAAATTGCCGTTATTAAAAACTTCTAACGTTTCTGCCTACAAGGATAGGGAAAATTTTCTTTAAAAATGCATTTTTTAAAGAAATTTCTAGAGGCCATTAAAGGCTTCTACACTTTTGGAACAATTTTCGTCAAAAATTGACAGCATTTTGACATTTTCGTCAAGAACACTTCAGGATATTTCCTTCGAAAAAGCAATTTTGACGAAAATTTGTCATTATGTGTATACTGTAGACGCATTAAAGGTCTTTACAGATTGTAAGCAATTTTCTGATGTAGCTGGAAACGTCAAAATTCTGTCAAAAATGCTATTTTTGACAAAAATTAGCCTTAGTACACCTTGCTCTCTTCCTATTGCGTTTCTGTAAGCCCCTGATAAGTTCTTTTAAAAAAATGAATAATGAAAATTCGTAATAAAAGGAATACCTGGAAGAGCTACACTGATCTTTGAATAAAAAAATCTCTGTAAGCAAAAAAAAAATCGTGTTGTATTAAGGTCATTTTTTTGCTCATCAAAATTATTAAATGGGTCAGTTATCGGAAATTGTCATTAAACGTTCATCCATCAACTTATTTCGTGTTCCCTCTCTTTTAGAATATTGAGAAAGAATTCTCATCGCACATTTTGCAGTAAGAAAATGGCAAAATCCATTGCCACTTTGCTTTCACGTGCTTCGTCGTGTATAGAAATGTCTTTGAAGCTTTTTTGAATGCCAATTGCTAGTCAATTTTTCCAGCAATAAATACGCGATAAGATGGAAATTGCAGGGAGGGAACTTACCTTGATTTTTCATCTTTACTCCGGTCCTTGTCATCCTTGGTCCTTTCTTTGTCTTCGCGACTACTCTTGTGGTGATGCCTGTCACGATCTTTGTCCCTGGATGATTTGTGATGAGACGAAGAGCTGGATTTCTTCTCGTCGCGATGATGGTTGCTGGATGAGGAGCTCTTTTCCTTGTCACGATGGCTAGATTTGGAGCTGGATTTGTGTTCACTTCGCTCCTTATCCCTATGCTTGTCCTTACTGGAGGACTTATGATGATGGCTACTCTTGTGCTTCTTCTCGCCACTAGAAGCCCCAGCAACGGATGAGCTAACAACATCCGAATGCCCATTGCTGATCCCATTGAGACGCTGCTCCTGCTCCCCATTGACGCTCTTCTCAGCGTCCGGCGCCTGTAAAATTCCCCATCGTGGGATTTTTCCTCAATTCTTGAGACATGTGGCCACGTGTTAATTCAATTCTGGACAATGTGGGCTAAGCAGGGAATTAACTGTGACCTCCCCAGAAAAAAAAAGTGGAACAAGAGCCCCATTCCCCCATTTTTCAACACAAAAAAACAATTTCCCTGACTTTAGCGCAACAAATCCCACCCGGAAACCATGCAAGACTCCATTTATGACGCATAGGGGGGCCCCAATGGGGCGGAGTCCCCCTCAGTGAAATTTCCCGTAAACACTCACAATTCCCAAAATTGCATGAAAAACATTTTGGCCCAGGTCCCATGGAAATCTGACCATTTTTCACTGAGATAGAATTTTTTCTCATTTTGCGTCTTCCTCACTAAAAGTGCAATGGACGTGGACTTAGTCTCTGTCGCCATTTTCTCTGTTCACATGTAAAATCCCCGAAAAACCCACATTTTCCCACAAATTTCCCACCGAAATGACACCCATTGGTCCCAATTGAATACTTTTGGTACTTACAGCTTCCTCCATTGGCTCAACTTGGGGATTTTCCACACTCATTTCGACAGCAAAGTGAAAAATTTTCTAAGTCCCGAGAATTTGTAGCCAGACAAGGGAGAAAACGATGAAAAAGAGAGTGAATTTTACCAAGTCCAAAGTAGTTGACGCGACCACCGTAGATGGCGCGCAGTGTTCACCTCACTGACACTTCATTCACACCAAACTTTTAGGCTTTTTCCGTCTTTTCACAACAGTTTCCTACGATTTTTCACTGTTTTACCCGAGAAAGGGCCTAGAGAAAATGATTGAGCTAGGTTTTGAAACACTAAAATAGGTTTAAATGCAATAAAATTGATGAAATATGCACCCTCACGTTGTGTACGCACTGCCGGCGATGACAACACTGGAATGACTGGAAGGAACCCTATAAAGAAAGGTATCAGGAATCCATTGGAAGTTCCACAGGACAAATCGGACAATATAAACCTCTTTCCAGAGGAACCAACACTAAAGAAAAGATCTTTTTTTGCTTTTGTAGTGGTACCCAGCGAGCACACTTAGCTGAAAAAAGTAGCGTTTTCAGCATATTTTTGCTGAATCGACTAGCAAAAATTTGCTGACTGATCAGCAGTTGTCGAACAAAAAGTGCTAACCAAATATATGGAAATGGCACTGAATCGCCAATTTTGTTTAAAGGTTAGCAGAATTCAGCTGAAAATACATATGTTTTCAGCTGAATTGCATTCGGTTAGCATTTGGTGCTCGCTGGGTAGTCGCCAGGATTTGAAAAAAACGATTGCTAGAATTACATTTCGAAGTCAATTTTTCCAATTTCCGCAGTAATTTCAATAAAAATTTATTGTTAGAAGCTAGAAGCCAGAGGAACCACTACTAAAGGGAAAAGTCGTTTTTGCATTTAAATCTGGCAACCCTAAAAGAGTAGCTGTGGCATTTAATTTTTAATGTTTTTAGGATTTTTAATTATTCTTGAGGAATTCTTCTTGCCTAAATTTGTTGAAAGAGGACTAATAAATATAAAAAATGCGATAACTGTGTGAACAGACAACAGACGGAATTCCCACGAGCAAAGTGGTAAATTTGCTATACTAGCGCCCTCTGCAAAGGTGCAAGAAACTGCCCGAACGCGTCCAAATATTTTGAATTTCAAATACAGTAGACTCTCTCAAATTCGGGCATATGGGACCGATATGTCTGCCGAATTAGACAGAAATTCGGGCGACAAACTTTTTGAAATGCAACAATTTTTTATTCATCTGCATATATAGATATTGAGTTTACACACTCATATATATCGTAAATTGCATAAAAATCCCTCAATAATGCAAAATCGCATCAAAATTAAGACAAACCATGCCAAATTTGAGCATATTTGATTCATTTGATAATCCTAATCAAACTTGAAAAATGACAACAAACTTTTTTCAAATGTAACCGCTGCCCGAATTAAAAAGTAGCCCGATCTTAAAAGAGCCGAATTTGCGAGAGTCTACTGTAAATATTTAAGCTCAAAAATGGCGAATTTTTAAATTCTCAAATTCATAATTGATTTTATTTATTTTTTATTCTTCCAATTTTTTTTAAGCAAAACCCTTTTGGCAATAAAAACTACAATACTCCTACGTAATATTTTTCATTAAAGCGAAAAATATTATTCATTGGTATTGTCAGAAAAATTACTTAAATTTTTGGGTTATTTTTGTCCCTATCGTTTATAGAAGCACAAAATAAACCAAATCCAGGGCAGAGCATTCTCAAATATTTTCCGTACAAAAATGTGGTATATTTTTTCTTAAGTGGTTTTTTAGTTTTGGTATAAAACCAAATTTAATCATTTTAAAACTTTTACTAAATGAAAGAGTATATAATGTTATGTTATTAGCACAAAATTTATGATTGCACGAGGATAATAGTCCTAAAACCTTTATGAAAAAGATGTAAAATTCGCATTTTTTTTGAATTTTTCTGAAAAATTTTCTATCTGTAGGGTAAGGGCTCATAATTTTGGACAGTCTGCTTATAAGCATCGGAGTTCCAAGTTTGAAGTGCGATATTTTCAATACTAATTGACATTTCTTGTTACTCTCTTTTCAGAAGGGTTGTTTAGAAATTTGGCAAGCTATTTATCGTCTTATTTTTACTGAAATTAGTTTTAATACGTTTAAAAATGAATTGATATGTAGAGGTGAATTTGACTCTTATTTTGGACAACTTGGTTATTAATTTGGACAACTTATGGTGAATGATATGGAAACTTTCCATATCATTCATTAAAGTGAGTTGACTTCGGTACTCCAAGTACGTGCGGATTCGCTCATTCCCTGGCCTTTCCGGGAGCCTTTCAACGCATTTCTCGCTACATCTCGTTCGTAGAGATGATGCTCCTTTGTTTCTCCAGGCATTTGTCCAACCAAGTCATCACAAAAGCTAAAACTTCACGAAATTTCATGAGAAAAACACCTGTCCAAAATAAGAGCCATCACCTCACCGGTAAATGTCTTAAAAAATTTCCCATTTTTCACACGAAAAATCTAATTCACAAGGCAAATCTCACTTCAGGTCAAATGTACAAATCACCACTAACGTGAATCAACACACTATTCAATGAATATTCATCATTCAAAAAGAGCGAAGAAAAATTGTTAGTACTTCACCACAGCTAAATAAGACTGAAGTAAACACGAAGTTCTGTCATATTTCTCGTAAGCAATTGCTCACACTGAATTTTCAACAAAGCAATTTCAACTCAAATCATATTCAAAATTTAACGTATTTAGTGTCAAAATCTTCCAAAAAGAACAAATATTTAGATAGAATTCATTATTCATCAAATATTGGATTAAAGATCCATAATTTTAATCAATTTATTTTTAGTGTCCAATTTTATCCTCAAAGTGTCCAAAATAAGAAACTGGACAAAATTATGAGCCTTTCCCCTAACACCAGTAAAATTTTAAATTCAATATAAATATATTCTCTGTATATGTGGCTACCATTTCGTGTTATATTATTTTTGTGGGATATAAAGCTTAAAAATAATAAAGAATTTAAGAAAAATATATCATTTGTGAATTAAAATGCTTCATCCATTAATTAATCATCCTAGACCAAATCATGCTCTATTGGACTTTCCAAGGTTAGATGTAAGACTTATCATTCATTATGTTTCTCAGTTTAATTTTTATTGTTGATTTTCAGACCGTAGTGTCTCGTCGTTAAAGGGTTAAAAAAAATATGCAAGATCCAAGCGACTCTTTTAGTGTTCCGTGTTCTCTTTTAGTGTGTAGTGGTTCCGCCGGGGTTCCGCCTCGGCCTTCCACAAAATTATGATTTTTTTTCATTTTTTTTTGAAATTTTTCAAAAAAATTCTATTTATTACTAGAAAAAAATTGAAACATTTTAAAATATATGAATTTTTGGGAATTTTGTCACTCAAAATTCTGTACAACATAAAACAATCACATCGTGATGTCCAAGACGCCTTTTATGGATATATTCCACTTGGAATAAAATGGTCAGGATGGTCAGACTGTTGACTTCATTGGATGAATTCGGGCTTACCTTCCTTGTTCCACACCTTCTTCATCTTCCGGAAGGCAAAAACCAAATAGAGACCTGAAAAGAAGCCAGCAAAGCTAGCAATTGATATGGCATTCAAAGGGGGAATTTCTTGGGAAGATAGACTCACTTGCAGCCTCCCATTCGGACTTCGAGAGAGTCCCAAGACGCCTGGAATACCTCCCATGAGAGCCAGATTTATCGAGAAACTCCTGAGCATGGCTGTAGTCATGGGGAGTTGTGCTGTTGAGATTCCCTTCGTAAAATGGTGGATATGTCTCAAGGGCTTGCATCTTCTCTATCAATCCCCTTCCACGGGGTATCATCCGTTGGTAGAAATCCCCAAAACGCTCCCTCAGTACAAGTTCAAGACCAAATTTCCGTGCTAGCTTCACCAGAGTTGGGAAATGCACGAGGAATTCGGGGCAGTCGACAACATCTTCCAGGTGGAAGTTGTACTTGGCTCCAAAAAGGGGCGGATTCTCCGTGTCACACTGAAATGTTATGCTATACACATCATTTCCGAATGTGTCAGAATCCGAGAGTTTCTTCCGTCGCATTATTTCATTGGCATCGGGAATGGTACCAATGAAAAATCCTCCGGGTTTCAGGCATTCCGATGCATTGCGTATCATGCATTCAGCCTGAGGCAGAGACTCGAAACAGTAGTGAAAGGCAAATTGGCAACTGACGAGATTGAGATCGACCGATGGGTCCCTGTAGCGCTCCCGTAGGCGATCCAGGGTGGAGTCACAGACGAAGAATTCAGCCGTAAAATCCGGAGCGAATCTCTTACTTCTGGCAGCGAGGGCTTCATATCTCGCCCTACACTGATCAATACTCACCTCTGCAATGTCTGTGCAGATTAGATGAGAGATGCCCCCCTTCTGCCACTTCAGCAGATCACCTCCCTTGCCGCAGCACATGTCCAGGACCCTCAGTGGAGCCCCAACTTGCAGACTATCCTTCACTTTCGTTGTGTACTCATTCACGAGCATACTCTTGATCCAATTGTTGAAGTTCCGGAGGTAGAAGATGCGGGATTTATTCCTCTCGGCCAGACCCTTCTCCTCCAGGGTATTGTAGTGCTTTGCCACCACTTTTGTATGCTCCCCGTCGACTTTTCTGTACTTCGCTGCACTCTCTCCATCATCCTCACGTGCTCTTTTTAAATTACTTTCAGACTTTTGGGATTCCTCAGGACCATCTTCACTAACTTCCGTTGTTTTCTGCCCAGCACTTTCCTCTATTTCAGTCATTTTCTTTGAGGAAAAATATACACAAATTTTCTGTGTAAAGTAAACACCCTTCCAGTTGTCAAATCGACAGTCCACTGGAAAAACTGGAATGTCCCGGCCAACACAGTGTTCTAGCTGCGTTAACAGCCCGGCTGACCAGGTGTTAACAGTTGGAAAACAGCTGGCTAACAACTCTGTTAACACTTTCGCGTCATTATAGGATCATATATGACCCGAGGAAAAAACAATTTTTTTGACTATTTACATTAATTGAATTCAATCGGTTTGTGCACGACATCATAATAGAAGGATGTAAGATTCATGGCTAATTTTCTCAAGACTCCAGATATTCAGGAAAAGAAAATATTTGAGATCAAAAATCACTAATTTCGAACTTTGTGAAATGACCTTTTCAACATTTTTTATAATATCAATTTATTTTCAGCAAAAAGTTCTTTAGAAACACAAAATAGAATATCCAAAGATTGTATATTGCATATTTTGATATAATAAACTACTCTCAATTTTCCAGAAAAGCGCGTAGAATTTTCCGGGTCATATATGACCCTATTGTCGGCAAGGGTAACAAGTATTTAAGGCAAGGGTAATAGTGTTTTCGTCCCAAACCTATACCGAAATGTAGTTGCGACATTGTTTTTCTTTGTGAAATGCAGGTGGAACATCTTGCTCCTGGACATTTTATCTTATATCTGATGAATTATAACATATTTTGCAATATTTTAGAGTATTCTGCAAGCGTCTCATATTGTGCAATTGTTTTGTGTGTGAATAAATATGTGGATAAGTTTATTTTTGCCAAATACCACTCAAAATATTGTGACAGTGACTGTTCAAGGGATTACCAGGAAGATTCCTTGAACACCAGGAGTACAGTGTTCATCAAGACAATCCAGTTTGCCATGGTTTTGGCCAAATTAGTAACTTCGTAACTTCAAGCAAAAAAAAACTCTTAAAAAGCCCGTGATATAGATTTTGAAAATGATATGTACACTTCCCTTGAGGACAACAGGGTCATATATGACCCGGGGTTTTTCCGAGTTTTCACACAATGGAAATTTTTTTTCTTCTCTGAACTATTATATTTGATCATAAAGCATTAGGAAAAACTCAATTTTACATGAATTCATCTGCTGAATAAAAGTGTGACGCGAAAGAGTTAAGGGCCAATCCATCTCAAGACGACCATAGGAGTACCCTTCATGGTCTCGGATGTTTTTGAATTTTACATATGTTAAAATACACGATAAAATAATATACCCCTATTTTTTTTCGCCCAAAAAAAATCCTGGCCGGAGATACATGGCGCTAAAAGATGGCGTCTCGCGCTTCATTCGTCAATTGAGATTTTTAGCAAATATTTCAAAATGCTCTATCTCGCGAACGAGTTCAGATTTCTTGTTATTCTTTTTTTATTTGAAAGATAATTTTATACTCTTTAAAACGATATACTCATTTTCATATTATCTGCTCAAGTTTTTTTGTAACGGTATTTAGAATTTTTTTTGAAAAAATATAAAAATTAATTTTTCTCAATAACCCAATTCTCAAAAATTTTCATTTTTTTCTGTTGATCAGTAACATTGAGTACTACATTCCCTGAAAAGGCGAGCTTCCACTTTTGCGCATATTTTTTTTTTAAATATTCAAAATTTCATAACATCTTCAAAAAAGAAAAAATACCAGTTAAACTCAAAATTTTGAGTTCAACTTTTCAGGAAATACAGTACTCCACAATACTTATAAACTGTTAAAAAATCAAAATTTTTCGAAATCGCGTTTTTGAAAAAAAAATTTCTTTTTTGATTTTTCAAATGAAAATGTATTTTATTGACAAATTTAGGGTCGAGTAAGTACTTTTCGCCATCTTAAGGTTTGATACCCTTGTAATTCTTATAATTTTTGTCGAAATAAAATGAAATTTCGTGTACAGATGCTTTGAAGCATTGTGTCTCTATTGAACCAAGAGACTGCTCGGGAATTTTTGGGTATCTGGTTGAAAAATTACATTTTCTGCAACAATGCACGTTTCAGTACTTTTCGCCACTTTGTAAACACTTTTTCGCCATTGTGTAAAAGTAAAAGTAAGAGCAGAATCACATTGACAGTAAAATGCTCACCGTCACCGTCAAAGCCCTCACCGTATTTCGTTGGTTTTACGCATTTTCATGTGATTCTGCCATAAAGTATAAAATTATCTTTCAAATAAAAAAAAGAATAAGAAGAAATCTCAACCAGTTCGCGAGCTAGAGCATTTTGAAATATTTGCTAAAAATATCAATTGAGTATATATTTATCAATTTATCAAAATATCAATTGAGTATTTGTATCGCTATACAGAGTCTTCTGTATAGCGAAATTTCTCAGATTTTCATCAATGTTTCTCAACTCTGTTATCTCTTTTTTTGGGTACTTACCTCATTACTTTTTACAGAACACTTGGATCAGGTCAGGAGTCAGGACACAGGATTACACTGGACTCTTCGTTATCCAGCTGAAGTGGGGACAAATGGCATGAAATTCATGCCAACCGTCACCTACTTTCCACTTGCATGAAATTGGTAACATCGGCTGTTAACATTCTGTTTACTTTTCGGTGTTGGTTATAAGAAATTCCCAGCTGGGGTATTCCGAATCCTTCGGAAATATTGTTGATTTTTTTGAAAACTTAACGAAATTGACAAAAAATTATAAATGATTTAAGAAAAGTAAAATTAATGTAAAATCCAATAATTTATCGTCGCCAATGCCATAAAAAACTATTAATTTTATATAAAAAAACATTTAGGTAAATCGAGTGGTGAATTTCTCATTCGGGATAGTGGTGAATTGGCATCGGCTGTCTGCGTGACGTCACCCTGTCAAAAAAAAATTATCAATTTTCATCGTGAAGATTTTTTTTCCTGGAGAGTTTTTCCGCATTTTCCGCCTATTTTGATACACTTTACAAATGTTAACTAGTGGAGAATATTATTAGATAGTTAGATAAATACATTTTAGGACAGAGTTCATGTGTAAAAATGATATTACTCGAAATCAATAACAAAATAGTGGAGGAAACTCTTACAGTGAAATTCAAAAATGCTCTCGCTGGGTAAGTTTTTCCATCATTTTTCCATCTTTCAATCGCTGCTGGAGTCCCCAGAGAACGCCATGGAACTGCCCAATGCTGCAGAGATGGGGATTTTGTGGTATTTTTGAGGGTGGCAAGAAAAAAGGGGGCTTGCAACATGAGGATTGTGGGCGAAAGTGGAGAGAGCATGGGTGTGATGAGTCACAAATGCGGCGAACGATATGCTCAAAATCTCCAGAAATATCAAAAGTTTTTCTCCTGGGAGGAGCTGCTATGCCTCATAGCACAGGAAGTGTCTCCTGTGGACGGACAAGTCCACCCAGAGAACACTTCCAAATCTCTCTGGCCTCCCAGGGCCCATAAAATGCTCTCCCACGGAATCAGGGCCATTTTTTGGGCGGAAAATCAACCGGTTTTCTCAGGCGGAAAGTCCCAATTCTTCAGGTATTTGCCATCAATTTTCCACCAAAAGGCGTGGAATATTTCGATGATGATGACTTTGGGGCCTCGCCTATAGCAAAATCCATATCAATTTGTTCCTGATAAGAGGACAAACTGCTCATTGCAAGTCTCACTTTCAAGGGGTGCGTCAATTCATATAAATTTGTACAAGTTTAACGAAAAACTTCACAAAGAATCGTAAACAGAAAATACCGTGTACTTAGATTACACAGAGCTTTATCTATTTTTCCCTGATAAGAATGATAATAAAAAGGGGATTTTCTTTAGGTTTCTGAACCTAGAGGTTTCTGATTTAATCAAAGAAAGAGGTATATAGTTTCGAATTTATTATTACTTGGCTGGAAAGTTTAATTAGTCGCAATTAAAAATATAAAAAAAATCCCCAAAGATACTTTGAATAGAATCCGAGCATGCCGAGCATTTGCAACCGGATTTTCCTCAAGGGAAAAGTCAATCGGAGATTGGTTTCGAAAAGCCAACAAAATGGATCAATCTTAAAAAAAAAGAAAACAGGGCAAAGACAGCAAAGACCGACATTCATAACATTCCAACTCCAATTCAATTCCCTTTTATAATCACTGATCAACTCTTAAAAATTTTTTCTTAAATATTTCATCAACAGCTGAGGTTTAAAAAAAATTAAGATGGGTTTCGATAACCGAAAGACAATTTTTCGGAAATACAGTAGACTCTCGGTAATTCCAATTATTTAAAGGCTTCTATTGGGAGCAATTTTCGTCGAAAATTTAATTTTTTTTTTCCAACCTTGCACAGAAATTTAGTTTGAAAATTCGAAATTCGAAAGCCGAGACACTTTTGGAGAATCGGGAGAATTAAACCCTCGACAGACCTGAGGATTAGTCGAGAGACGTCTTAGCACACTTATATTCGCAATAATGATTAAACTATTTTTCCATCATTTTCCACTAAACCGTCTCTCGGCTTAAGTCTCGTCTAGGGCATAACTCATTTTTTTGTATCATTTTCCTTCATTCTCTTTCTCTCGAACACTAGATAAAATTTATTGCAATATTTATTTTCAATATCCAATATTGGCAAGGATTGCCTCTACATTGCAAAGATTTATTGACATAATAGTTTCAATATTGCAATATTTGTTTCAATATGAAGCATTTTTTATTTTATTTCATTGTTTTGAATGGCTACATACTAGGCCAAATAATGTCAATAAAAATTTTCAAAGCCACATTGAAAAAAAATTTCAAATAAATTCAAAATATTAAATTAAATTTGATATTTCCTTCAATATTTTTTAATGATGTGGATTCTTCTTAATTCAGAACATCACAGAACTGCTGAGATTTCCTTGTTCATGAATGAAAACACTTCCAAGATCAAAATCCAACTCAGAACACATCTTTTCTTGCTTCCTCAAAAAATCCCAGTTTCATGAAATTTCGTTGTACATTTTGTCAAATCTTCCAAGAACCCAGATTAGTTAGCACTCCTCATCTGCTTCTTCCAGGAAATCACAGTTCCTCTGGAATTTAGTCGTGCACTTGGTCGAATACACCCAGAATATCCAAGTTGGTCAAAAGATTTCTCCTGGTTCCCTCCAGGAAATCACAGATCTTCTGGGATTTTCTTCTGTATTTTTTCCAAACCCAGTTATTCAAAAACTGAATTTTTTGAATAACTGCACAGAAATAAATTAAAAAAATATTTTGTAGGGTAAATGTCCTAATTTAAAACCATTTCCACATGCTTGAACTTTGACAGAAGATTCAACACATTAAGTTCATATCTTTTCTGAAGAGAATTACATAAATTTGCTCCTTGACTCTTCTAGAATGTTACTGTTTAGTGAAAATTCTTTAGATATAATTTTAAAACTTCTTAAATACAAGAAAAATACGCGAGTGTAAAATGCTTCTATTGGAAACAAATTAATCCAAATGGAGACAAGGGAAAGTTTCTAATTGGAGACAAACAGTGTAAATGAAACCGCGACGAAAAGCTTCCAAAACCTTGTTGAGTTGCTCCTGAGTGCAGGATTTGTTTTTATTCTTGGTCTTTTGTCCTTTCCCATCTAAAACAAAAAGAAAATCTCTCCAAGAAAATCATATTTCCGGGGTTTCCTATTGAAGCATTTGCAAACACTTCAGAAAAAAACCTTTTTGTTCACGAAAGGTACAGTAGACTCTCTCAAATTCGGGCATTTGGGACCGAAATGTCACCCGAATTAGAGAGAAATTCGGGCGACAAACTTTTTGAAATGAAACGGTTTTTTTATTCATCTGCATACGCATATTGAGTTTACACACTCATATATATCGTAAATTGCTTGAAAATCCTATAACAATGCAAATCACATCAAAACTAATGGCCTCTACACATTGGGAGCAATTTTTGTCAAAAATTGCTTTTTTGAAAGAAATTCTCTACAGCGTTGTAGGGGGAAACGTCAAATTTCTGTCAAAAACGCAATTTTTGACGGAAATTGCTCCCAATGTGTAGACGCCTTAAGACAAACCCTGCCAAATTTAAGCATATTTGAATCATTTGATAATCATAATCAAACTTGAAAAATGACAACAAATGTTTTTCAAATGTAACTGCTGCCCGAATTAAAAAGTAGCCCGATCTTAAAAGCGCCGAATTAGCGAAAGTCTATCGTAATTATTTCACTTGAAAACTTCACGTACCGTTAACAATAAAGATTAACACTTAATTTCACATGATTTTGCCAGAAATATTACGTAAATGTAAGAAAAAACGAATAAATAACAATCACCGTGTTGTCTTTTTCATTGGAAAACATAGTCGATCGATGAAAAATTCAATGGTGAAAAGATACACTTTTAATTTTTCTGAGAAATTAACAAATTAAAATTTGTGAATATGAGTGGATTTTCGCTTTATTTGGAGCAAAATTAACTAAATAATGAAACTATGGTATAGAAAATATATAAATATAATAATTTAGTACTGTAATTTATCATGAAAACAATGACGTTTCTATTTGGAGTAGCGAAAAATTTCCAATTGGAGCAGGTTTTGAATTAGATTAATTTACCCAATTTACCATACTACCGCCTTAATTGTAATTTTCCAAATATTATTATTCGCTGTACAATTTGTACAATTATTTGTGCGATGAATGCCCCAAAATCCTTCCCGTTTGTGGTGCCGGGCGGAATAAAAGTTGGTTAAAAAAGAAAAAGAGAAAGAAAAGAAGAGTGTGAGGGAGAGATGTTTGGTGTAATGTGTAATTATGCTGTGCTTCTGTCTAACGAAGCATAACTCTGTGGTGCAGCAGTTTCGCGGAAATCCAGCAAACCTTGAAAGATCTCAATGACTTCACACCCACAAAACCATACTCACGCCGGCCTCTCTTTCGCGTGTATCTCTTCCCTTTTGCAGGCAGAGACCAGAGTCGATTGATGTCAAAGTGGCGGACTTTGATGGGGTGCTCTTCCACATTTCCAATGTGAATGGAGACAAGACTAAAGTTAGGGTGAGTTTCTTTTCTTCTCCCTGGTACCAGAATGAAATGTAAAAAAAGGGAATTTTTTCTGGGTTTTTGTTCCAATCGTGTAGACGAGTATATCGCTCAAGTTCTACAAACAGCTCCAGGAACATGGAGCCGATGAGTTACTGCGGCGAGAATATGGAGATTTGCTCACAGACACTGAAGATGGGTACAATGTATCAGTGTTGATTGATTTGGAAAATATTCCGGATGATTGGGAGGCAGTAGCCCAAAGAATTGGACTGCTCAAGAGAAATTGCTTTGCTTCGGTGTTCGAGAAGTACTTTGACTTCCAGGAACAAGGGGAAGAGGGTCAGAAACGAGCTGTCATCAATTATCGCAATGATGAGACGATGTATGTGGAGGCCAAGGCTGATCGTGTCACTGTCGTCTTCAGCACAATCTTTCGCGATGAGGACGATGTGGTACTGGGTAAAGTGTTCATGCAGGAACTTCGTGAGGGCCGACGAGCATCTCATACGGCACCCCAAGTACTGTTCTCTCATAGAGAACCACCCTTGGAACTGGCCAATTCTGATGCACGTGTAGGAGATAACATCGGCTATGTCACCTTTGGTAAGGGCTCCTCCTGATCCTTCACTGAGAAAAAAACGAGGGTGCGATTAACTTTTTTTCCTCAGAACTTTAACACTTTTCGGGTGTAAAAATATATCAACATTTTTTAATGTTAATTTTACACCTTTTTAAGGGTAAAATTAACATGAAAAAGGGTAACTTGAACCCCTAATACACCTGAAAAGGGTAATATTTACACCGATTTCGGATAAATACTGCAGGGTAAAATAAACCTTTCCTTGCAGGGTAAATGTTAATTTTACTCTGCATTATTGATCCGAAATCGGTGTAAATATTATGATTTTTAGGTATATTAGGGGTTAAAGTTACCCTTTTTCATATTAATTTTACCCTTAAAAAGGTGTAAAATTAACATTAAAAATTTTTGATATATTTTTACACCTAAAACGTGTTAAAATTATGAGGAAAAAAAAGTGAATCGCCATTTTTTCTCAGTGTAATTTCTAAAAACTAATCCTTAAGGACTGGCAGGGCTGGCATGTACTAATTATTTCCATTTTCCTTCCACAGTCCTCTTCCCACGACACACAAATAAAGAGACACGGGATAATACGATAAATTTGATACACATGTTCCGGCACTATTTGCACTATCATATTAAGGTGAGTTTACCATCTTTTACTATTTACGAAAATATGCATGTTGTTTTTTAAAATATGGACAGCTTCAGATGGGCAAATAGAAAATGAAGAACACTTCTTCTTGATTGTTTTCTTTTGCCCATCTAAAACAGTGAGGAAATCTCAAAATTTCGAATTAGAAATTATACCAAATTATTCTGTTAGGGCTTTCAGGTTTTGCACATTACTCTATCTATAGCTTCGAACACTTCATTTTTTTCCCATAATTCTTTAATGTTTTTAAAAAGCTTTTCCCTGGTTTATTAAAAAAAAATTCGTAAAAAATCCTGATTAAACTCTATGAAGAAATAAGTTTTAAGTTCCTTGAAAAAATAATTAAAAAAAATAATATTTTCCATAATTTATTTAATTTTCATTTTATTTGCTTTTAAAAATTTAGAATAAAATTTTAATCTGTAAAAAAGCCCAGCCCAAAACTTGATAAGAGGATTAATACTTGGAAGCTTTATCGTAAATATACTTAAAACAAGAAAGGACAGTGGGCAGAAATGTGTGGGAGCTGGTCCAGCCCTTCGCCAGAGATGGGACTAGGCCCATTTTGTAGATATTGTTGTATGACTTAAAAATTGCCAAGACCCGTGTCAGAAAGGACTGTCAGTCCTTGAGAAATTAGCGATATCCTTCTGAAAATTCACAACTTTGTCAATTTATTACTCGAAAAGGGCTTAACCGATCTTAATGAAATTCGGGTCAAGTTAATGTGCGACCTAAGCTTTAAATATACACTCAGTCCCGGGATTATGCACATTTTCGGGACCGAAAAAACGTGCGCAATGGCATTATGCATCGAAAAAAACTGTATACTTGCAGGGGCTTTCTTTTGAGTAAATCGGCCGTAGAACGAATTTTGTGCGGAGTAAAAGTAGTTCAACCAAAAAGATTCAACTTTTTAATAGAAATGCATTAAGAAATAGTACTTTTTGGCCAGAGATCTTCAATAAATAGTTAGAATATTTAAAAAAATTATATTAATAAAAGAAATTAAAGTTTTATTCTGAAAAAGAAGCATAGTTTTTTTCGAATTTCCCGCGCCACAAAATAGTATACATTCAGGCGTAATTCAAAAATGATTTCATAAATTGACTCCCAATTGTAAGCAAACATGCATAATTGTATGTGCATAATTCCGTCAGGTGCATAATCCCGAAGTGCATAATGTCGGGACAGAGTGTAACGGATCTTAATAAAATTCAGATCAAAGTTAATGTGCGACCTAAGCTTTAAATGATATATTTTTAGATTTTACCCTTGACTATTTTATCTGGTGGCTCCCATACAAACTAATGGCGTTTTAAAGCATTCGACGATTACGGGACAATAAAATGAAGAAAAAATCGTATGACAGGAAACCATTGGTAATTTGGGAGTCCTTGGTGTGTCTTTAACATATCTCTCGAAGAAACTTATAGTTCGTCGCGTCAAGTTTCTGTGATATCTTAAAATAAAAGTTCTTAAAAATAGGTAGAATTATTTTTATGAAACTTGTTTTCTTTCTCGATAACGGTATATTGTAAGTTGTCAGTGCCAAAGGAGAACTCAAGGAATATTTTCCTAGAAGAAACCATACCCCTATATGTCCGTTTTCCTTGTAGTTATTCAGATTTTCCTCAAATACCCTCGAATGTCCTTTAATTCCATTAGAAGTATTGCGTCGTTGTGTCTCCTTTAAAGAAATATTCTCCTTAAAAAAGGTGCCAGGGTTACTGAAAATCATAGGGTTGGAAATGTACCGTTACCAAAGAAATTTTAACAAAAGGCTCAGAGTATACAGTAGACTCTCACTCAATCGGCTCTTTTTCAATTGGGCGCAAAATTTTGTTGACAATTTTTACGTTTGATTTTAAAGCAAATTTGTTCAAATTCGCTGTATTTCCGCTGTATTTCTCCTGTATTTCGCTGTATTTATTATTTATAATGATTTTGATGCCCAAATCTCTCGATAATTTGGATGACATTTTGCCCCATTTGCCCGATTGAGAGAGAGTCTACTGTAATTAGAATGGGAGATAGAGGCCGGTCAATTTTAGAACTTTGACCCCTTATAGTTCGGGTCAGGGGTTATCGATCGACTTAAGTATTTTTTTGCTCGTTAGGTATAATATGCGGCTACAACATACTAAAATTTGAGCCCAATGAACAATGGAGTTTTCGAGTTATTTTACTTAGAAAATTTAAAAGTTTTCTTTTTAATAATAGCGCCTCTAGCGGTAGTTTTTTTGAACTTTCGATGTTAGAAGGGGAAGTGGCATTTCGCGAGAGGTTTGCAACATGCCGTCACCTTTTAAATTCTAACAATTAGAACCGGAGTAATGGTCATTATAAGAAAAATTTTTTGGACCCTTATAGCTCGGGTCAGGGAGGTCAGGGCACCTTAAGTTTGGTACTGATTGAAAGTTTTAGGGTTCAGCCATAACATACTAAAGTTGCAATTTTCACCAGATATAAATAACCTTTTCCGGAAACCGCAAGTCAATATCTTTTTTAATTGTATTGAATTGAATTGAATTGTCGGGATTATAGTAGGTAAGATTGTTAAGAATGTCACCTAGTTCATTGCAATTAAAATTGCTAAATAGATAAAGCTACAATTGGGTTCTTTAGTTACAAATTCGATTTATTTACAAGTTGCTTTCTTGCTGACTTGAGATTTCTCTTTTCGTTTTCCACAAAGAATAATGTTGTAAATATTATTGAAGTTTTATTTAAAAATTCAACAAATTATACTCTTTTGTCTTCTTATTTCTTCCTTTCTTATTTGAAATGCAAAAAAAAGGTTTAATAGTTAATTTGTGAAGATGATGGTTGATTGATATGATATAATGTTTAGATATAATTTTTTGCTGAAGAGTTAGAAATGTTTGTATAATCAAACTGACATGTGGAATTGTTTGCAGTGTTCGAAGGCATACATCCACTCGAGAATGCGAGCTAAAACAACAGAATTCCTCAAGGTGCTCAACCGAGCTCGTCCTGAGCCAAAAATTACAGAAAAGAAAACCATTACGTGAGTTTTATTTTTATTATCTTTATATTTCCTCTATATTTTTTTTCTCTACAAGATAAATAACATTTTTTCTTGTTGATTTTGCAGTGGTAGAACTTTTGTTAGGAAGGAATGATCATGGGAATTCATCTAGTTTCACTAATAAACTTTGAAAAACAAAAGCATGTATGATAGGGAAGGCATTTGATAAAAAAAAGAAAGAAGTTTAGAAAAAAAGAAATTAAAAAGTTACAATGAGAAATTTTGATGCAGATAACAGAAAATGTCGAGTAATTAGTAATTTAAATGAAATATTTTTCATTAATCTTTAAAAAAAAGGAGAAAAAAATAATAGAATTTCAATGGACAAATGCAGAAGATGAAATCATTTTACATTTTTAGTCACACTGTTCACAACATTATTGTAAAATGTGATTCTTAATTTTTATTTTAATCCTCAGTTTATTTTAAATCAATAAAAAAATGTATAGTTCGGCAATGGCGAAATGCTAATAGACACAGAATTCCAATGATTCAGATTATGATCGTATTGTAATGTGAGAAATTTTCGTGCATTTTAACGTTTTCAGAAAATGATGAAGAGGTGTTTACATAACTCTTCGGCATTACTTTACATTACCGTCACGTTTTTTTCTTCTAAATTTCTTACTTTCCAAAGAGACTAGGGTTAAATTTTCTGAAATATTTCATCTACGAATTATTTTAGGCCCCGCCCCATAAAGAGTTGTGATCAAATTTGGTTTTACTTTATATTTGGTATTGTTGGTAAGATTTCGCGGTCCTTTCCTTCCATATCAGGTCCTTCATATAAAATTATTTGATTAGACTGATTAGACTATTCTACACAGTAAATACGAGTTGAGATTTCCTTTGTTGGAATCCAGAAAATTAAAGGATAATCGTTGTAATTTTCCAATGTAAAAAGTACTACGATTATCATGTACAACGGGACTAACACGATAATCGTGGTAATATTTCACAAGATTATCGGAGCAGAACATTAATTTTTCAACCGAAAGTACAACGAATACAATGATTATCATTTGGAATTTCAACTTTCGAGTTACTTTTACTTGAATTGAAATAATATTTGCTCGTTTGCACGATAATATTCTTAAAATTCAAGTTTCAGTTGGATATGAACACTAACGCCAATCATTGGAAATATTACAACGATAATAGTTATATTACTATTATTATATTTTCCTTAGTTGAATTCGTTGAATTCCAAAAAAAATCACACGATAATCGTTGTAATTTTTCAATGTAAAAAGTACTACGATTATCGAGTGTAATGGGAGTAACACGATTATACTACTAGTTATATTTTCTACGATTTATCGTAGCAAATTGTTCATTTTTCAATTTTTTCAAGTAAAACAACTGCAACGATTATCATTTGCTATTTTAATTTTCTGGTTGACTATTACAATAATTATCGTTTTATTTTCGGGTATACAAACTGATCTTTACTCGTCTTTACGATAATACACAGTTCTATGATAATCATTGGAAATATTACAACGATGATCGTTACACTTCCATTGCACAGTAAAAAAGAGTTGAAATTTCCTTAGTTGAATTCCAAAAAAATCACGCGATAATCGTTGTAATCTTCCTATGTATACAGTACTACGATTATTGTGTGTAATGGAAGTAACACGATTATACTACTACACAGTAAAAAATAATTACAACGATTATAGCGTGTAATGGGAGAGCATTGATAATTGTAGTAAATTTGCAACGATTATCGTAGTAAGCAAAATCGAAAAGCAAACAAGTTGAATTTTCATAGTTGAAAAGCAAACTAAGTTGAATTTACCTTCAACAATTGTACTGAAATTACACAAAATAAAAAGAAGAAGAATGAGTTCAAACGAAATTAGTTGAAAGTTGAACTTTTTGCTGCGATAATTGATTGAAAAATTACTACGAAAATCGAATTGATTCTATTACACGCGATAATCGTGGAAATTTTCAATCAGTCAGTTAAATGAAGTTTATGCCATTTTGTTGCTTCATTTTATTACTATTATAGTAATTATTACTACTATTTATTGTACGTAGGCCATTACCGAGAGTTTAATTTTACTAGTTTTGCAATCTAAATGATTCCTTTGTACTTGAAAGTTGATTTTTTTAGTGGTTTGTAATTCGAAATTTCAACTAGTTCAATTCAACTAATGGAATTCAACCTGCCAATTTCATCTCGTTTTTACTCTGTAGTTATATTTGCTACAATTTATTGTAGCAAATGTTTCATTTTTTAATTTTCTGGTTGACTTGTTACAACGATTATCGTTTTATTTTCGTCAATTTAACTGATCTTTACTCGTCTTTACGATAATCGTTGTAAAATTTAACTTCAATTGAAATATAAACAGTTCTATGATAATAATTTAAAATGTTACAACGATAATCGTTATACTTCCATTGCGCAGTAAAAAAAAGAGTCGAAATTTCTTTAGTTGAGTTCCAAAAAAACGCGCGATAATCGTTGTAATTTACTGTTGTAAAAAGTACTACGATTAATGTGTGTTTTGGGACTAACACGATTATCCCGGTTATATTTACAGCTATTATCATTTGATATTTCAATTTTCTGGTTGATTATTACAGCGTTTATTGTTTTATTTTCGAAAATTCAACTAGTCTATACTTGGTTTTACGATAATTTTCGTAAAATTAAAAATTCAGGTGAAAACTGAACACCGCTACGATAATTATTGAAAATATTACAAGGATAATCGTTATAATTCCATTGAACAGTAAAACAAGTTGAAATTTCCGTAGTTCAATTAAAAAAAAAAAACACAGAATGACCATTGTAATTTACCATTCTAAAAATACTACGATTATCCTATGCAATAGGAGTAAAATAATTAATTATCTTGTGCAATAGGAACGAGTGACACGATTATAAATAGTAATATTCCCGAAGATTATCCAGGCACAATGTTCAAATTTTAACTTCTTAGGTGACTATTACAACTATTACAACGATTATCCTTTTTTTTTTGTTCTTAATAATTCAGGTAGAAAATTTTCACTAATCTACTCGTTTTTACGGTAATCTTTGTTAAATTCAACTTCCGGTGGAGTAGTGAACAATGCTACGAAAATCACTGGAAATATTACTAGGATAACAGTTTTATTATCATTACATACGATAATCATAGTGCTTTTTTACATGTACTGTTTGTGAAATCTTTTTGTCGACCCCTTTTAGAATTTTTTCAATTATGAAGTGAATATCAAAAAGCCCAGAAAAGCTGTAATTCATATCTAAATTGGGAATATTAAGCATCAGCAGCGAACTGTTGAAGAACTGAAGTTTTTCAATAACTGCACAGAAATAAATCAGTTTTTTAAGCAGTCCAGGGTTCAATTGGAGGACTATTGTTTTCACGAATCTGCAACCAATGCATTTAAGTAACTTTGTGTCAAATTTGAGTTATCTTGTAATAAGGGTTCAGAAGTTATAATAAAATTAATTCCCGTTTTTCCTAAACATGGCGATAAGTGGTTAGTCCACCCTATAGAAAATTATATAAATAATAATTTAGTACTGTATTTATCGTGAAAATAATGACGTTTCCATTTAGAGTAGCGAAAAGTTTCCATTTGGAGTAGGTTTTGAATTAGCTTAATTTACCCTAAATGTTTGTGAATTTCCACTAAAATTATTTTTTAAATTACTTTTTCTGTGTAGTGCTCAGCGCACAATAATTTTTGTTTTGTAAACATGTTTTTCACATTTCAATGAGAGTGAATGAAACGTAGATCTAGTCATCTCGCTCTCTCTCATAGGAAATTATGAAAACATGTTTACAAACAAAAGTTATTGTGTGTTGCCCATGACGTTAAAAGGGGGCGTTGTCTACGAAATATGGGCGGAGCTTATTTGACAGTTCAGTATAAAAGATCTCCAAGTAAGAAATTTAAAAGAAAAACACAGTTAAAAGGTAAATGTGTCTGCTCTTTTCTCGTCTAACAATGTAAGTGAACAATCGACAACTGATGAAAAATATTCAATTAAAAATTTACCTAATATGAAAAAAAAGAAACGTAGTATTAAATAAGTATGTTGACTATTTGTTAATATAGAAATGAGAAAAAAATACTATATATTCTTAATATAAAAGGAAATGCAAGCGATAGAATGGAAATAATGAACAGTTTTCTCTAGAATGCCCCATTTATGATAATGAAAAACTCAACAATCACTAATTCACACCTCCTTAAGCACTTAACTAAGAAAGAAGACATTTAATAAAAAAGATTACTAAAAAAAAAAGAAAAATGCTACATTTAGAGGACAAGATGAAAACAAGTAAATACTGTAATAACTAGAAATTTCTTATATTTAGCAGAGGAAGAGGGAGAAGGAGAGAAATCTATCGCAAAAAAATCTGCACAAAAAAAACTGATGGATACAAAGTATATAAAAGAAAGAATATTGACACGGACTAATAAATATAATTGTATAATTTCTTTTTCCCGGAAAGAGAAAAAAAAAAGTGTGAAGTGTGTCAAAGCTGCCAAAAAATCCCAGATTATCTTTAAAATTTTACATCAATTATGAGAATAACATTTAAAAAGAAAATGAAAAGATAAAAGAATTCTAGCGCGAAATGATACAATGTAATGGATTAATGGTAAAAATTAAAATGTTTATTTGATATCACTCCTGCGTGAGTCTCTAATTCGGAATTGAAAAAGCCTCAAACCCGAACACCATTTTTGGGTGACTTGCCGTCGAAAATGTTGACTTTTCCGGAAGTGGCGTCAATGGGCCCGAGAAAATCCGCACGAACTCGCTCAATGGCTTTATTCAGGGGGAAGGTGGAAAACATAGTCACAATAAAAGTGTCTTCTCCTTTAAGCCCTTTTAGTCAATGTACCTTTCTGCAGATCCATGTCATCCATTTCGGAATTGTGAATACACGCTAGGCGTTCCCTGAATTTCCTGGCAATTTTTCTTCGCTGATAATCAGCCTCAATGTCCTGCTTTGTCCTTGGAATCCGAAATCGGAAGCAACAGCACAAGACAATGACTACAAAGAGACAAGTAAGAACTCTCTTGAGAATCCCAGATCACACAACTTAGAGATTGATTTTTTACTAAAGCTCAGAGCTCCGGAGACACACAAAAATATCAACTGCCACCAGCGAAAACCACCAAGAGCCTCCTTTTCCAGCCAATCTGGCTCGTCGTTCATCGTGGACAGCAGACAACTGAGCATGATTCCTTTCGTAAATTAATATGCGACAATTGGATGAATAAGGAGTGGCTCGGGCGCACCCCATGCTGATTATTCATCATTTTCTTCACCTCTCTTTCGTACTCTCCCCGGTTGGCTTTTTCTAAGCTCTCCTCCCTTCTGTTTCAAGCTCATAAGGGCCATGTGCATCAATCGACTGACTCCCTGGGGCGCTATCAGCCTTCAGAATTAAAGAGAAGGTCCATTTTTTTCTATTTTAAATTCTGCAAAAATTTTTTAATTACAGGAAGTTCCGCTTTGAATGAATTTTTCAAATAAGTTACACACAAAATTGCCCTTCTAATTAAAACATTTTATTTAGAATTGTACTGATTAGTGCAAGAGCCAAGCTGGAACTGACTCAGTGGCGGAGGAACTGCAAGTGCCCTATGAAGAAATTTGCTTATTAATCAAATATTCGCGAACTGGACTTTGATATGAAAGAGTTAGCGACAGAATTGCATATCTGCAAGAGATATCTTTGGGATAAGTTATGGAAACGCCGTGATGTATGCAATATATTTTTGGCGCCAATTTTCAGCCTATTTTCAGCGCCAACCAAGGGGGAGATATTAGTCGAAAAATCGTGTACACCACTTCCAGCACTTCATGAATTTATATGGAAAACGTCAAAGACTTCCACACTTCCGGAAGTGCCATAGGTGATTTCCAGCACTTCTGCACTACTAAGCACTTCCAGGCACTTTCTGAATTTATATGGAAAACGTCAAAGACTTCCACACTTCCGGAAGTGCCATAGGTAATTTCCAGCACTTCTAAGCACTTCCAGGCACTTTCTGGCGTTTGAATTTAAAAGAAACGACTAAAATCTAATGTGAATTTTCTTCAACAGCTGGATTCTAATTCTTGACGACTTTATTCGATATCGCAATTGCATTTTAATTCAACTGAAAATAGAATCTCAATTTTAATAATTTCTCTCGGATGGTTGATTTTTATAATAAATCTGGAAAAGTTGTTCATGCGGAATTGTTCTGAAAACGTCAGTGATATATTATAAAATTTATTTTTTTCACGAAGAACAAATATTTCAAAATAAAAAATAGTATTCAAAAGACATAATGAATCAAGAAATGTGCATAGAGACAAACAGTGTGTCATCACTTAATTATTTTTTTTAATTAAACAAAACTGAAACGTTTATTTTGAAAATCTTCTTACTTTATCCAAAGCTCAATCTTTAATTTTAGTTTATTTTTATTATTTAGTTTTATTGGATGATTGCATAAGTTCATGAGCCACTTTCACAGGTGTGACTAAAATATATCCTTTAGCTTAATCCTGAAATTAGCTCTTAGTAGTAGGCAATTCATATCAAATTCTTTCAGTCTGTTTTCTCTCAAGCCGGAACTCTGTAAGTTCTTAATTAGGGATTTTTTACTGCTCGAACTCTACGGAGAGAGCAGTATATAATCCTTCGATTTTTTCACCCCCCAAGATTTCCACATTCCACCCCCCGGAGACACCTTTTCTCAACAAATCTTGACGTTTCAGACGATTTCTGAGTGAGAAATGTCGTCACGCTGTGTTTGTCTGCTTGTCAGTCTGTCCATCTGTCCATCCGGCTGTCGCCAGCTCCCTGAGGCCAAACGTTTAGAGATAGAGATTTGGGACCTTCAGGAGACCCTCCCCATAAGTCGATCCAAGGATCGTTAACATGCCCTTCATTTTCCCCCCATCCCTCCCCTTCCCCTCCAAAACTATGTTTTTTGGGATTGCTCCAAAACGCGTCGCGCGATTTTCTTCATTTTTGGATATGTTTTAGAGCAGAGGTGTGCAAGAAACCGTTGAAACCGAATTAACGTCAAAATAAGTTTGTTATAGTAGCGTTTTGACCATTGACGTACATGCTTCATTTGACGTTTATTCGGTTTCAACGGTTCTTGCACGCCTCTGTTTTAGAGATTACCCAGGCGGGCATTTCGTCCATATACGAAAATCCCGTTGAATCATTACTAATAGCGATTTTTCAAGGTCAAAAGTTAAAATGACACTAGAGAGCGCAGTTATCAGGCGAATGGGGTCATGTTTGGGGTTGTTAGAAAGGTCTTGGAATTTCCTATAAAACTGAACCAGTTCCAATCGGTTATGAACTGGTATTGGATCGGTTCATAACCGATAACTAATTTTTATATGAAAATTAATTCTATAACTGTTTTGGGGGCGCTTTCTTGTTATTTAGGATTTCGAGACATGTGGGAACTAGGCTAAACCTCCAGTCTGAAACCCGAATAAGTCTATCCAATTCCCTGCGGGAAGAGAGACGAGGTTTATGTCCGCTCTGATTGGTGGAAGGGCTAGCATCTTAATCCTATGTCTTCTGAATGTCTCTGTCTAAGACTTGGTCTCTTCCTCTCGCTTTAAAGGTCGAAAAGTCTCATCCACAGCAATATCCTGTGGGGACAATGCAGATTAACAATTTATTTAAATGGAGAATAGACCGGCTTGTGAACAAATAAACTGGAGAAGCTATTCCTAAACACGGTCTGCACTGCACAACGGTCCGCCAAGAAAAGAGAGAGAGTTCTCCTTTTCTCTACTTGCATGCCTATTCGTTACTAAGTCCTATAAGATACTCGCTGACAGACGTCTTCACCACCCTCAGACGTTCTGGTCCTGGGAAGGAGACTATTGTCTCGAAAGAGCGGGAATTTTGCCAAAGCAGAGCCTTTGTTGCTTATTGCGGGCTTTATTGCTTCTACATTCCTAAAGACAAATTATTTAATTAAGGACTTTTAAAAAGGCATTAATTAAGTACTTAATGTTAAGGCTGAGTCGTGCCATATTAATTTTGCTATTTATCGTAAAGCCATGTTAGCGCCCTTAGCCTCCAATTCTATAAAGCTCCAATTCTAAATTATCTAATGTGTGTAATGGCTCTTTAGAACTTTGTCTATTCAAGATATTGACCCATTTAGGATTTTTTGCCTCAGAATTAATGACTTTTCGGGATTTTGGACCATTCAGGATTTTGGCTTTTACGGAATCCGAGCCATTTGGGACTTAGAATTTCAGGATTTTTGACTTTTCGGGATTTTGATTTATTCAGGATTTCGGTTTTTCGAGATTTCGATCCATTTGGGATTTTGGATTTAGAGATTTTAACTCATTTGAGATTTCGTCCCATTTGGCATTTTATCTTTCGAGATTTTTGATTTTTTGAGATTTTTACCGAAAACAATTTGTATAACTGCCTTTCATAGTCCGACTTTCAGTGTGTCCCACTTTCTGCATTGTCCGACTTTTAATAAATTACCCACTAAGCTTTGTTTTGTGGATACCAGTGAATGCTAAGCAGCGTTTGTAGTGCGTTAGGAACTGACTTGGCTATGAACGCCGGCCTTAGACTGGAGGTTTAGCCCAGTCCCCGAAGTTTTCAAAAATCTAAATAACAAGCAATTTTACTGATTTTTCAAAATCTAGTGAATCATTTGCCCTTATTCAATCCTAAACAACAATTTTGTAAAAAATCGTGCCTGATTAGGAATTAAAGGAATTAAGCCAGATGGCTAAGTCCTGAAGCCCGTAATAGTCGTCTCTGGACTTTTTTCTTGTGATTATGTGATTGTGCGCGTTATCTGAAATCTGTCTGGAAAGATGTCAAAAGAAAGTTTAAACTTTAAAGGAAAAAAGAAGATTCAAAAAAAATTCCTAAAATCAATTCCAGGATCATTTTATGTTGCAACTCCTTACAAATAATCAGTTCGGAATGCCTTACAAATTGTCAAGCTGTCAGGCATTATAAGACAGGTGAATTGTCCACTGGGATGTGCTACAACCTTTCGATTTTCTCGCGTATTTTGCATTCAAAAGTGAATAAAAAATTAAAATAATTGAAATAAAAATTAAAAGTAAAGGAACACAATTATTATGTTATTTTGTGCGATATTTGGGTGTTTTTTTGTCGCATAAAAATGTGGAAAAATTTGAGTTTTAACGGTTTGCTACGGGCGACGGCGAATAGCCAAGATACCTACCACATTCGCCTGATTCGTTCAGCCATAGTTGACAGTGACATCCTGTGGCGCTGGCATCGCCGTCAAATTGCAGAGATTTTGTGACGGGGGATGAATGTGTATAATCGTGTATTTTTTCGTGTGAAAAAGAAGTGAATATTGATGGAAATTGAATGAGTATTGTGTGAAAAAAATGTTTAACTAGTGCGTGCTGCGAGCCCATCGACTGCATCAAACCCAGAGTGCGGTTCTGGGTAAACGGGAGAAGGCTCCTCCTGTGTTGACCAAAGTGTTGGTGGTACTTCTTCCCTCTTCTGCTGATTCCCACTCAAGTTGTCGCATTTTTTCATCCGGGGGCGCCTAAGATTTAACCGTGTCGAGGCCCCAAGGATAGCCACCAAGGTGGACACAGTGTTGTGCAGTGCTGTGGGCTAAAGGGGAGCAAGGGGAGTGTGAGGGCAGAGTGGATAGGTCCACATGCGAGTGTGGGTCACAAGGGTGACGGCTTAGTGGCTTCCGGGGGGGCAGAAAGGAGTAGTGTGGGTGTGTGTGTGGTGAGTGTGCAGATTGAGCCCTCCGAAGAGCCCGCTCCCTCGTGCTAAAAAAAAGCAAGGGAGGCCCAGGACACAATAATTGGGAGATTGCCCCCGAAATCACCTTCCCCACAGAATTCCACCCTGAAAAAATGGCTTCATCCAATCGGGGAATTCAGCTGGGATCAGCGTGGTTTCAGCGAAAAATCAACCTAAGACCGCAGCACCGTGGTGTTCATCTTGTCACCGAAGAGATCCTCCGGCAGATGCCCGAACTGGGACAATTCTCCGTGGGACTGTGTCACGTTCAAAGTAAATATCCCAAATGCATACACACACAAATACACATACATATCCCCCCATTGAACCCCTTTTGCAACCACGAGGACCCCACAAAAATTTCCTTTCTCAATGCCGGAGAGTGGAAGTGTGTCAATTGATATGCTTCTGTGTCGCTCTCTGCAATCAAGAGAGATGATGCACATAGGTCCAGAACTTACTGGAGCACACCATTTCAGAAACTTTCTCTCCCTGTACTTCACGAAAAAAAAGCCCCCACAATTCCTGTCATCCGTGAACAATCGCAGATTCACGAGGAATTAATCTTTCCGGAAGAGAAGGCCAGGCAAAAGGTTTAGCATACTTACAGTGCCAGTGATTTTAGTGATAACCCTTTATGCCTTTAAGCTTTTCTCCAAATATTCTTATCTTGGTTAGGTTTAAAGTTCATTCAAATTAGATTATGAATAAATTGAAAAACACAATTAAATTGGCGAGAAAATCGCAAACTACTCGAATTCTTTTCCAAACTTCTGAATAGGTATCAACTATATAAAAGACCTTTCAATGTTATTTAAGCTCTAGGGGAAATGTGACTAATTTCGGACAGCTTTAAATTTCGGCAACTTAGTGTAAGGCGTTATCACACTTGCACATTAAAATTTTAATGTGATTCACATTAATTGTCGCTTGTGAGCCTCCAAATATGTTATTTGTGTCCTTGAGTCACTTAATATTTAGGGGTTTTTCTATTTATTGATAAAGAAGTGGACTTGGCCTGCAAAAATAAGTTTGAATTTACCTAAAGCATAAATATTTTTCACATTAAAAAATTAAAGAGAAAATCGCATTAATTTTTCGTATTAATGCTATAAATCAATTTATATCAAATTTTGCGGGCCAAGTCTACCTTTTTATCAACAAATAGATCAAATTTTGAATATAAAATGATTCAAACACACAAATTACACATTTCTACTCTCACCAGCAACAATTAATGTGAATCATATTAAAATTTTAATGTGCAAGTGTAACTAAATCAATTAAAATTATGGATTTTATTTTTGAATTAACAATGATTGAGTACTACAGTGCCCGCTTTCTAATCCTGATCGGCGTAATCCGGACGAGTTTTCGAGGGTTAAATATAAAATAATTTTGAGGTCATACAGTAGACTCTCTCAAATTCGGGCATATGGGACCGAAATGTCAGCCGAATTAGACAGACATTCGGGCGAAAAAGTTTTTGAAATGAAACGATTTCTTATTCATGTGCATATAGATATTGAGTTTGCACACTCATATTTAACGTAAATTGCATGAAAATCCCTCAATAATGCAAAATTACACCAAAACTAAGACAAACCATGCCAAATTTGAGCATATTTGATTCATTTGATGATTATAATCAAACTTGAAAAATGACAACAAACTTTTTTCAAATTTAACTGCTGCCCGAATTAAAAAGTAGCCCGATGTTAAAAGAGCCGAATTAGTGAGAGTCTACTGTATATAAAAGACCTTTCAATGTTAATTAAGCTCTAGGGGAAATGTGCCTAATTTCGGGCAGCTTTAAATTTTGGCCACTTTGAGTGTAATTTCGGCCAAGTAACTAAATCAATTAAAATTACAGTAGAGTCTCTCAAATCTGAATCTCTCAAATTCGAACGATCAACGTTTGGATTCAAAATGCCAATTGTGAGGTTATGTAATAAAAATCGTATTCTGAATGACTGAAAATCATATTTATGTGCTTATTCCTGAATACTTACAAACATTATGATTGTATAAAATGAAAAGAAAGTACGTTGCTGCTAAGACTTGTGTGAAAGTACGGGAATTTGATTCAAAGTACAATGTAATCTCACGTAAATTTCGTTAGTTTAAAAAAAAATCGTTGGAATTTGGGAGGTCAGAAATGTCAAAAATATCCCCTGAGCGTTCGAATTTAGGAGACTCTACTGTATGATTTTAATTTTTTAATTGACAATGACTGAGTATTGTTTATTTATTTTAGGATTTCATTTAAAGAAAACAAAAAATGATAAATTACTTTTCAACCTTCCAAATAACTCTCCTGAAAAAGATGTAAGAACTCATTTTTTTCAGTAGGGGAGACTGGGGTAAAAAGTCACAAAACGGATATTTTATTTTTTTACAAACTACCCGTGCACCTCCGAAATTTTTAATTAGCACAGTTTTATAGGAATTTTACCGCTCTACAACTCTGTGAAAGTAATATTCCTCTATTTTGTAAGGAAATACGTTTATCGAGCCGATTTATAAAAGGTAATTTTGTGATCATTCTCAAAAATGCTGGGGCAAATAGTACCAGACATTGGGTATTATCATATTTTGATTCACTTCATCACGGGCTTCCGTAAATTTAAGTAAAATACCTAGATTACATATTTTCATAGGAAATTTATACTTCTACCTTGGTAAAACACCGTTTTCTCTATCTGAGCGAGAAAAGCGTATTTTCAGCTATTTTACAAAAAAAAAAAAACACACACACACAAAAGACTGCAAATCGTTTGACCAATGCAAACAACAAGCGGCGACACATAGCATTGACGTTTCTTTTCACCGTGGAACATCAGAAATTGTTTCGGTGTTTGTTACTTTTTGCTCCATAGCTATGTTACTTTTTACCCCAAGTGATCGTTTTTAATAAAAGGATTTCTGGTGAAAAGAATCTTTGTAAAATTCTAAAATAGATAGCGGATCTTATTCAAAAAATCCAAATTATTTAGAAAATATTTACCAGTGCATCAATTTTGGAAAATAAGTAGGTAATAATTATTATCTTCTGCACGGAAAATATTTCATAAATAGAGCTAAAATTTTCGATATTTTTTATTTTCTATATTTCTTGTTCAAATTTTAATAAACTCACGACATTGAAGAAGGTCTATGGAGGCTATCTATAGAAAAAAATTTGAGCCGCTATCTTTTTTACCTTGGAAGATATTGAATTTTGAATTTTTTGATTTGTGACTTTTTGCCCCAGTCTTCCCTACTATTTATTTAATTTAGTATTTCATTTAAAGAAAACAAAACTGATAAACTATTTTTCAAAGTTCCAAACAACTCTTCTGAAAAAGATGTAGGAGCTCTTTTTGTCAGTAGGGGAGACTGGGGCAAAACTTGTGAAAACGCATATTTAATTCACGAGCTCTGAGAAAACTTAAATGTTTTATAATGAGCATATTCTTATAGGAAATTTACTGGTCTACATCTACAACATTGTAGAAGACTATTTTCCTATATCTCGAAAGAAATGTGATTTTCGAATCATTATCTAAAAGTCGATTTTGTGGAGATTCTCAAAATTGCTGGGGCAAATTTTGTCAGTCTTCGGATAATTTGTGATGTTTTACTCTCGCAAACGTTAAAAATATCAAATAAGGTAAAGTGCCCTCGAGTCGACCGATTCCTCGACTCGACCGATAGTCAATATTTGAATGTGTGGTAGTGAATTTCTATAAAATTGTTACTGATTCGTATTTATTTATGAAATAATTTATTGACCTTTTAATGTTAGATCATACGCTAAATATTAGTGCAAATATAAATAAATTGAATAAATAACTCTACCGGTCGAATTGAGGAACTGGTCGATGTGAGGGCACTTTACCTTAGATATATTTTAATGGGAAATTTATTCCTCTTCTACAACTTTGTTGAAGATAATTTTTCTCTATCTTAACGAGAAATGTGCCTCAATTGAGCTAATCAGTATTGATATTTTCTGTAAGCCAAATATTCCAAAAATAGGGCTCAAAATTTCATTATTTTTTATTTTACATATAATATACTGCAAGTAATATGACTTTTTAGACATTAATCTGTGTTGATCTATAAAGAGAAGTATTCAAATTTCATATCGTAAATGGTATAAAAGAGGGTGCCAATAGGTGTTCTTTCGATCCTAATTAAGAGCTGAAATGAGGATATGTTCCTATTTTGATTAAATGATTATCGATATTTTCTTCATTTTTGGATATATTTTAGAGATTACCTAGGCGGATATGCGTTGATATACGAAAATATCGTTGAATTATTCTTAATAACGTTTTTCCAAGGTCAAAGGTTAAAAAGGCTCTTAACAGCGTATTTTTCAACCGAATGGTATCATGTTTGGGCTCATGAAAGGTCTTGGAATTCCTCACAAGCCTGGATTCCAATCGATTATCAACCGGTAATAAACCGGTACATAACCGATAGCTGATCTTTGTTCGAAACTCAATTATACTACTCCTTCGGTTTTTGTGCAGTGTTTTTAGTGATTTGTAAATTGGTTCAAATTGGTTGAAACCGGTAAACAGTAAATGATACGAAAGCACTTTTGAGCACTCCTAAAGGATTACAGGAGAGTCATTTCCAAAAAGAAAAAAAGTGAAAAAAATATTCTATAATTTTTTCCACATGGTTTCTCGAACATACATTAGGCAACAAACTTTTGAGACTCACTATATTTATCCAGTATTTTTGAGTAGATATTTTGAGAGCTTATCCCATTACTATTAATATTCATACATGTGTCGGTTTTCTCCTTTTGAATCATTCTTTTGGTCCATTTATCTCTTCAGTCTTAACTCTGAAAATATCTCTATCTATTAAGGAAGTACAATTCCCGCTTAGGGGAATGTAGGCATGGTTCGCACAGAGTGAACCTTTAAACGATGCGATTTTTCTCTTTGTTGGCAAAGAGCTGACCTACCATTTCTCATCTCGTTTCATGAGCTTAATAATGATCTATCTTACTTCTAAGAAATGACGAACTACCTCTTTGCAAACAAAGAGAAAATTTGAGTTGTTTGAAGGTTCACTCTGTGCGAACCATGCCTGCATTCCCCTAAGTTACATGGTTTTCAAATTTGTAGCTTATCTCAGTTTCCAAAAGTCTTAAATTTGTAAATAAGCAATTACAGTGATGCTCATATGTAATAATCCCTATTGAAAATGTTACTAAAAATTCATGGTTTGAGTCCCGTGTCCCGTATTAACTGTTTCGGATTTCAGTTGAGTGGCAATTAATGTTGAATTGACAAACACAATCTCAAAGGATTTATTTTTGTACCAGTCTCAATTTTTTGAAACCTTTTTAGTGGGGACCTTTTAAAAAACCTCTAAGAAGTGAAAACTTTAAATTGGGAAAATTAAAATTTTCCTATCACTACACAGATTTAATTTCTAGATCAGTTGCAATATCTGTAATTTTCATGAATATTCAGAGCTGAAAAAAAAAGAATCACAGCTATATTGCGATAAAAACTGCTCGATATGGCTTTATTCTCATAGTTAATTAGCTAAAGAGAATTCCGTGAATCTCTCTTGGACAATTACCCTGACGAATCTTCCGGGAAATGAAGAAAGGTTTGCCCTGGAAGTGACAAACAAAACAATGTGGGTGAAATTGCGACAGTTTCTCGGAAAATCTCCACCTTTTTTGCACGATTAAATCATGTCTGATGGTCAGTTTGGATGGTCAATAAATTGGTCATATGGTGGAAGTCAATTGACTCACCAGACACAAACTTCCCGCGCTATATTGTTTGGTCTTTGCCGCAGGATGAAAAAAGAAATCGCGGGAGTTTTCAGGGGATTTTCGTGGTGAATGATTTTCCACGGAGGGGCTGGTAAATGGCTACATTCTCTCCCTCTCTCTCTCTGATGATGACGACAAAAAAAAATTTATGCCAGTGTGAATGAATAGTGGAGAGTTTTATTGATGTTTCCAAGTACAACCATCAACCTATGTTTGACCCTAAACACAGTTTTTCTCTCTTTCACCCAAAAGGTGTTCACACAGGTTCCTTTTTTTGTCCTATACTTACTCAAAACTCTCCTCCCTCTCACCTCAAAAAAATAAAAAAAAAGAATACCGATAGTTGGAGCCCCTATTTAATACTATTATACACTCGCGGAAATATCTCTGGGCACATCCGCGGGATCCGCTTGGCGTTGAACGGAAATTACTGAGCAATCACCGGTGAGGGATGCGACATTCCGTGCAAAATATTTGGGTTTGGGAAATTTTGGGGCAATTTTGCAATTCTGAATAGCGTGCAAGTGTGGGGTTGATTCGAACAATTATTTAAATTTAGACTTTGTGATTCTATGGCTAAAAGAAATAAACGTAGGGGAATGTGGGGCAAAATGTGACAAAATATATAATTCTTTTTTTTAGAACTCCTAGAAGACCTTATTAGATTATTCAAATAGAGTAAGTGTGCCAAATTTCGGCATAGTTGCATATAAGCACCGAAGTCCTAAGTTTGAAATGCAATATTTTTAATTCATACTGATATTTGTTACTCCCTTATCGGGAGGATTCTGTGAAACCTTGAAAACTAGTTTATCATCTTTGTTTTCTTTAAATCACTTCCTAAAATATTTAAAAATTAATAATAATGGACATTGCTTTGGGTAGTATTCCGGACACTTTGAGTGAAATACCGGCCACCTTTTTTCTGACGACCTTGTGTGACGCAACGGATAGAAAATTTCAAAACGTCAAGCGAAACGAGTTTAATATTTAATTTAATACGTTTTTATGACCCACAAGCCCTGAGATCTTCCGTGTAATTTGTCCTGAAGACCTGAAGAGTAGCATATCAAATTTACGCGCAGATTCCCGTAGCAATTTGCCCTTCCCGTACTCTTCCAAGGCCTTTTCTACATCATCTTTTTCATAGAAGCGATGGTTTTTTTTTCTCTGGACATTGTAGAACTCAGAAATTGAAAAAAAAAAACAAAGAATGAATAAGACATTTAGAAAAGCAAAAGATGTTGCCGGAATAGGCAACACTACCTCACCGGAGAGACGCTCACAAAGTATATACTCTTTTACGCGAAATACAGGATCCAGCTGGGAAATTTCACCCAAAATTTAAAGATTGATTCACTATTAACATAAACAGAAACAATCTTTAATGAAAACTAATCAATTATCATGAAAAACACCGAAGGAAAACATTTTGCACTTCACCACAAATCGTAAAACTGCTAGAAACACAATCGATCTGTCACATTTTTTGTAAGACTCTTTCCACACTGAGTTTTCACAACGCAATTTAAATTCAAATTATACCTAAAATTTAACGATCTCTGTGGTAATACATCCTAAATTGAATAAATATTAAAAGCAAAATGAATTCATTGACTATTCGAAGATAACACACATAATTTTAATTAATTTATTTTCATGGCCGAAATTACACTCAAAGTGGCCGAAATTAGAAGCTGGTCGAAATTTGGTACACTTTCCCTATGTTTTTCGAGTGATTTTCCAAATCAGTTAATTTTCTCAAGTAACTTAAAAACGTACAAATGTTAGCATTAGGGTAAGAGCTCATAATTTTGGACAGTTTCTAAATTTGGACACTTTGTGCGTAAAATTGGACACTAAAAATAAAATGATAGAAATTACGGATTTTCATTTTAATATTTATTGAATAATGAATTCTATCTAAATATTTGTTCTTTGAAGATTTTAACACTAAATACGTTAAATTTTGAATATGATTTCAGTTATAATTGCTTTGTTGAAAATTCAGCGTGGGCAATTGCTTACGAGAAATATGACAGTACTTTGTTTTTACTTCAGTCTTATTTAGCTGTGGTGAAGTATTAACATTTTTTCTCGCTTTTTTGAGTGATATTATTAAATATTCTTTGAATATTGTGTTGATGCACATTAATGGTGACTTGCACTTTTAGGGCAAAATCACATTGACCATAAAATGCTCGCCGTATCCTCACCGTATTTCCTTAATTTACGCATTTTCATTGCAATTCTTACGCAAATTTTCCATTAGCGTATTCCTTTATCTCGTACTCGGTGGCACTAGGTGAAAATAATACAAGAAAATTAAAAAAAAAATAAAAGGAAAATACAATAAACGGTGAGCAAAAAAAAACTGTACGAGAAATTAATCGTACAGTTTTTTTTTGCTCACCGTTTATCGCATTTTCATTTCTTCAATTTTCCGAAATCAACTCACTTTAATGAATGATATGGAAAGTTTCCAGTCTTCTTGTGACATTCTACGGTTCCCTTACATAAACAGGAAGAGGACTTTGTAATATAGATTTTTAAAATGGAGAACAATGGGCATCCTATTGAGGCGGATTAACTGTCCAAAATTAGAACTAAAGTGTCCAAAATTACAACCAAGGTGTCCTAATTTGAGTCAAATTCACCTTTACATATTAAATCATTTTTAAATGTATTAAGACTAATTTTAGTAAAAACAAAGACGATAAGTAGCTTGACAAGTTTCTAAACAACAGAGAATAACAAAAAAAATCAATTAGTATAGAAAATGTGCTGGAATCATTGAAAAAAAAGTCAAGATAGTCTGTTTACGTGCACAGTTTTGGGTGTGCATCAAGTTCAACATCGTAATGGAAAATCGCAATGTCCGGTGCAGTGTTGCGCTTGCACCTCATTTTCGAAGAAAGAGGAAGAAATTCATGAAATTTAAGAAATGCGAAATTTTACATGAACTTTTACTGGTGAACACCAAACTAACTTCTCCATGAATATTCAAATTGATGATATGTTCTCAAAGAGAAAGAGTGAGAGAATGAGAGGAGGGATTGGTTGTACACTTATTTCCGCGACTGTGCGTGCTTTTGGGGTGAAGGGTGGTGGATTTGAGTTGGAAAATGCTACTCATGTGTTATTTAAGTGAATTTCTTTGCTCACTCGCAGCTCTCGGTACACGACAATAGAAGGGTGACCAATAGAAAAAGAAATTAAATAGGATTTGTTAATGAAATTACGTTACAATATTGAATGGATGGAAGAGGGTAGTAAGAGGTGTTTGGGGGTGTATTGGTTAGACAATCCAGATGATTTAGTATTAACATTGATTTTTAGTATTTGTGTGGGGTTTGGGGGGCATATTTTGGCCAGGTACGAAGGATCAATTTGGAAAATTATGAAAATTGTTAATTAAATGGTTGGTATAGCCAATGAGAAAGGGTGGTGTGCTTGTGGATGGCACGAGGTGTAAATATGAGCGTAAAGAGGTAGAAGCAGAATGGGGTTGGAGTGTTTCATTCACTGCCAATCGAATTTGTGTCAAAACACCATTGAAATAGGTTAATTATTTCCCTTGTGCTCCACTTTCTCACTTATTGCCACGATGGATTGGAAAGTGGACAATGAAAATCGAAGAAAATCCCCAAAGGCGAATGGCGTCTGGAGGAGAATTTAAAAAAAAAAGTCTTGTCTAGGAAAAATATTGTGGATTTATGTATTTTTTTTTATTTTTTCAAAAATCAATAAAATGGCAAGAAAATAGAAAAAATACACTGAGAAAAAAAAGAGGGTGCGATTAACTTTTTTCCCTCATTACTTTAACATTTTAAATGTGTAAAAATATATCAACATTTTTTAATGTTAATTTTACACCTTTCTAAAGGTAAAATTAACATGAAAAAAGGTAACTTTAACCCCTAATACTCCTAAAAAGGGTAATATTTACACCGATTTAGGATAAATAATGCAGGGTAAAATAAACATTTCCGGAATGTTATTTTAACTTTTTCGGATTTCTCTCAAGTGTAGTGATAAGCCTAGATCAACTTATTGTAGGTGAGATTCTTAACGTGATCGAACTCGGAATGCATGAAAATTCGATTTAGAGCTGAAGTTACACAAATTTTGTATTTAATGCAAAATATCTAAGATTTGGATGAACTGACAGAAAGACGATATAGGGTGAAATGTAGACCAGAATGTTATCTATAATCTTCCCGAAGAACTTGATGTTATTGGTTGCTCAGGAGCCGAGATAAATAAGGTTTATTTGTTTTTGAACTCATTTTTTGACACTAGCGGCCCTAGTGTCCATATGACGAACTTCGATTATATCACAGAAGTTTACCAAGTTTGTACCATGTTTAAATGTTCTATAAAGCTGTACTGCTTCGCGAGACCTTTAATTTGCGCCCTCACTCATCAAAATCAGTCAAGTAGAACAGGAGATATAGTGGTTGAATTTCGTGAACTTTGACCCCTCATACACTCAGTCCCGGTATTATGCACTTCGGAATTATGCATGCACCTGACGAGATTATGCACATACAATTATGCAATTTTGCCTACCCTTGAGAGTCAATTTATGAAATCATTTTTGAAATGCGCCTGAAATTATACTATTTTGTGACGCAGGACATTTGAAGACACTAAGCTCATTTTTCAGAATAATACTTCAATCTCTTTTATTAAGATAAAAATTTTAAATATTATAAGAATTTATTGAAGAACGGTCAAAGAGTACCTACTGTTTGTTGATGAATTTCTTTTGAACAGTTGAATCTTATTGTTATGACTACTTTTACTCCGAGCGAAATTCGTTCTACGGCCGATTCATTCAAAAAAAATCGCCTGCGTGTATGCAAATTTTCTCGATGCATAATGCCATTTCGCGCGTTTTTATTTTTCGGTCCCGAAAATGTGCATAATCCCGGGACTGAGTGTATCTCCGGTTCTATTTTAACCAGAGCGGACCCACGTCACCTTTTGGAAACTTCACAGCATACAACACTCTAAAACAGGCCTGAGCTAAAAGAAAAGCCGAAGTGAATTTGGTGGTGCCCGTTCAGATTCTTTGAAATGCCGCGAAAATTCACGTAGAGAAAATGAGAGGTTTTGTTAATGTGAAAATTGTTTAATTCCTTAGAGTTAAGTCATTTTCACAAGAAAATGCTTTTAATAATTTAGTTGAAAACAGTTATTTGGGTTAATTGTAAATACTCTTCGATATTACAACAAAAACATTAGGATGAAATTTTGAGCTGGAAGACTCATATTCTTTTGAGCTGTCCCAAAATTCAGGATAAGTTTGAGAAAAACCCTTTTGTACAACACTATTTTTGGTTAATAAGGAATGCAAAAGTACGCATTACAAGAAGGGACACGACCTACTAATAAGGATAAAATAGAGAAGAAAATATTTTGTGGCATTTTAGAAATTTTTTGCAACCGCAGCGCCGCCAGACGTTTGTCAAGTGAGTTATTTGTGTCTCTATCTCTCTCTCACAGTTGAATTGCGCGCGATTTAAGAACTTTCCATTTAAAGTGATATTTGCATTTAATTTCTTTGAGGGGGTGGTGGGTCAATGGACCAAGTTGCAATTTTCACCCGACATATAACCTTTACCGGAAACCGTAAGACGATATCTTTCTTAGTTCAGGAGCTATTGAGCTCCAAAGAGCGGCCGGACGGACGGGAACATTTTTTAGCCATTCATATATTCGTGGTCAGAAAGTGTCGAAACGTCGAAACACATTTTGGCAAAGTTTGGGGCCGATCGGAGAACATGAGATTTTGTTAGGATGTGAGATTGTTAAGAATCTCATCTAATAAACAAATCGGAGACTCTGTTGATTTTTACTCTATAATTTTTCACGACGTTTCGAGGATAGGGGAAAGTGCTCATGCATCGTACGATCCCAAGCCTCGTAATGACTAAATTTGTCTTATGTTTCTCAATAAATATGACATATCGCATTCGTACACTCAGAAAAATAATCGAGTAAAACTTACTCGATTCAATGTTGAATTAACTTTTTTTCGTTGTGATTTTCCATTAACTATATTTTAGAGTTGATTTTACTTCTATAATATTTAGGTGTAATATTCGGAAGAGTTGTTTTAACTTTTTCTTCCTAAAATTTACATAACAAAAGAGTATAAATAACTCTTTTTAAGACTGAAAATAACTTGTGTTAAGAGTTAAAAAAAATCTTTTTTAGTGTTAAAATAGCTCTTTCAAATCCTAAAATGAGTATGTTTTACAATTTTATTAATTTTTTATTTTATAATTTTCTTTATTAATATTTTCTTGACCTCATGTTCCCTATGTTCCGAGCGAAATATCATGTATGATGATGCACGCACATGTCTTCATGAAACACTGTTAGGCATATTTCTAGTTGATGTTCTATATGAACTTTGTCACACGAAAATCTTCTTGACTGAAGTATATTCTTAAAACGAAAACACTTAAGCATATACTTCAGTCGAGATGAAATTTTACATCGAAAAAGAGTAAGAATTACATCGATATTCATAGAGTTAATTCAACTCTGCCATAGAGTTGTTTTAACTTTTTAGGTTTTTTCTTAGTGTATTTTAAGAACTAGGGGAAAGTGGTCAGTTTTTCAAATTTCGGAGTCACATTTATTCAGAAATATTAGGAAAAATTTAATCATTACGAAGCTTGAGATTGTACGAAGCATGGGCACTTTCCCCACTTGAGAGAAATCCGAAAAAGTTAAAGTAACATTCCGAAAATGTTGATTTTACGCTGTAGTATTGATCCGAAATCGGTGTAAATATTATGTTTTTTTAGGTGTATTAGGGGTTAAACTTACTTTTTTTCATGTTAATTTTACTCTCAAAAGTGATAGGCCGAGAAATGCAAGTCAATTGTCTATGCTTTTTCGCAAGAATAATAACAAAGCTATATTTCAATGATTTTCTTCACCATATTTCCACAAATATTGTCCACAATATGACTCTATGATTATATTGTGTAAATAATCAATTTTTAACAATAAAAGAAGTTGATATTTTGAAGAGTATACGACAAGGTGTTGTGAAAGATGTATAAAAGAGGAAGGAGAATTTCATTTCCTTGATGTTAATGTAAAACAATCATCATCCTCCAAAACGGAATCTTTTTGAATGGGACGAAGAAAAAATATTATTTACTCGCGATATGGGTTGAATATGCATTGAAATACTCCCAATATAAAGGAACTTGTTCCTTTGGAAATATCCTCTTTTCTCAACATTTTCATTTTGAAAGAAAGTCAGTGGGAAATAGAGAATCACTGATTCATTGTGGATGATTATGAAATCAATCTCTCATGATTAGTGTGTTATCAACCACGGATAAGGCACGTGAACTTTCTCAAATTGAAAGTTTATTTGATAGAGTTCTGCACAACTGAGTACAGAGATGATTGTACATTAATGAAATTTACTCGAAAATTCGCACCTTCATGTGTTCCTTCTGAGAAGATACTAATTGACTTAGCAATCACGCAAATTTTACGCGCCAATATCCTCAAATGCGCGGCTAATTTTTTAATAAGTTACTTTATTAGTTTATCATAAGCGCTCATTTGTTGTTTTTGACTTTCTGGCAGAGAGAGGTCACAGTGAATAATCCCATGTTTGCAATTATGCAGTAAAAAAAAAAGAGAGAAGTAACTTTTGATACAATTTTCAGCATGTCTTTTCTACACAATTCTGGCATAATCCCAGAGTATATGTAGTTTTTGTTCTAACACTTGCTGAGTGATTAATTGATATGAAAAGTGTATAATAAATCAGCCTCTGGTGAATGACTGCTGAAAATTTTCTGCATAAACATTATGTTTTTCCAGGCAATTTTTGTGTTATATCCCACAAATTAAAGTTCACAAATCTGAGAGTATCGTGTACCACTATACTATATAGGGGAAAGGTTCATAATTTTGTCCAGTTTCTTATTTTGGACACTTTGAGGATAAAATTGGACACTGAAAATAAATTGATTAAAATGATGGATTTTTATTCCAATATTTGATGAATAATGAATTCTATCTAAATATTTGTTCTTTTTGAAAGATTTTAACACTAAATACGTTAAATTTTGAATATGATTTGAGTTGAAATTGCTTTGTTGAAAATTCAGTGTCAGCAATTGCTTACGAGAAATATGGCAGAACTTCGTGTTTACTTCAGTCTTATTTAGCTGTGGTGAAGTTCTAACAATGTTTCTTCGCTCTTTTTGAATGATATTATTGAATATTCATTGAATAGTGTGTTGATTCACGTTAGTGGTGATTTGTACATTTGACCTGAAGTGAGATTTGCCTTGTGAATTATATTTTTCGTGTGAAAAATGGGAAATTTTCTAAGATATTTACCAGTGAGGTGATGGCTCTTATTTTGGACAGGTGTTTTTCTCACGAAATTTCGTGAAGTTTTAGCTTTTGTGATGACTAGGTTGGACAAATGCCTGGAGAAACAAAGGAGCATCATCTCTACGAAAGAGATATAGCGAGAAATGTCCTGAAAGGCTCCCGGAAAGGTCAGGGAATGAGCGAATCCGCACGTACTTGGAGTACCGAAGTCAACTCACTTTAATGAATGATATGGAAAGTTTCCGGGCTTCTGTGACATTCTACGTTTCCCTTACATGAACAGGAAGAGGACTTGGTAAGATTGGTTCATGAAATGAAGAACAATGGGCATCCTGTTGAGGCGGATTAGCTGTCCAAATTTACAGCCAAGTTGTCCAATTTAATAACCAAGTTGTCCAAAATAAGAGTCAAATTCACCTTTACATATCAATTCATTTTTAAACGTATTAAAACTAATTTTAGAAAAATAAGACGATAAATAGCTTGCTAAGTTTCTAAACAACTCTTCTGAAAAGAGAGTAATAAAAAAAGTCAATTAGTATTGAAAATATCGCACTTCAAACTTGAAACATCGATGCTTATAAGCAGACTGTCCAAAATTATGAGCCTTTACCCTACTGACACTTCCTGACCCCCAAAATAATCTCAACAATATCTCTCTCACCCAAGTCCTATCGATTTACAACTTTGCCACACTTATAAGGAATAATTGTGCTACATTCAAACAATTTATTGTTGTTCCATTTTTACCAGTTTTACACAATCTTTCTGGCTGTTTTTTTTTGCACTGATACACGGGACAAATATACTAAAAAGTTTTTAAAACTTTTAAAACCTCCAAGCCGAAATTTTTATTTGATGGGTTTCAGTCGTACTGTTAGCTTGTCCTAGGCGTTTAAATATTGAAAATGCCATTAAATGCCTGACTTTCATATTTTTCCTGCTCTGGGGTGGAGAAATGGGTGCCTTGTGACTCTCCCCGAAAATTGTCTGCGGTAGCACGGGATACACGAGAGGGGGAACATTGCAGGGCAGACGAAATAGATTCTTCTTCACTTCATCGTTTTATGGATGACTGAAAAAGTTCGAGGACTTTAAAGGGAAATTTTTTACAGTTTTTCATGCAAAAATTTAATTTTAATGCTTTATTTTTAATGGGTTATGTGTTGGAAGGCATACTTGTAAATTAAAGAGGTAATTTGACTAAAGAAATCATAAATTTCTTGTCCGGTTGTACACGTTGAATCAGAGAGTGACAGCAATAACGAATGGTATTCATGTCATGGGTACTTGCACGACAGTAAGCAAAGTACAATAATTCTTTTTTGTAAACATGTTTTCAAAATTTCCTATGAGAGTGAGCGAGATGACTAGATCTAGATCTCACTCACTCTCATTGAAATGTCAAAAACATGTTTATAAAACAAAAGTTATTGTGCGTTGGACATAACACTCAATAACTTTTGTTTTGTAAACATGTTTTTTACTTTTCAGTGAGAAAGAATAAAATCCAAACTAGTCATCTTGCTCTTTCTCATGGGAAATTGTAAAAACATGTTTACAAACAGAAGTTACCCAAGCGGCATTTAATATCCAAATAATGTATGTCTCAAATGTAACCAGTATATTTTAAACGTAATTGAGCTATTTCTAAAAAATATAATGTACGGACACGATGGAAGTATATTATCTGCAAATTATGTGCGTTGTATGCCAAAAAATAACCTAAAAAATGTATAGAAAATAACAGTAATTTGCTAATTGATAAATACCAGTTAATATATCAATATTTCCCCTTAAAATTATGACCAATTGTTTTTAGATCCATAAATAAGTCATAATATTATCTATTTTTGAGTAAAGATGTGTAAATCTATGTCGAAAATACCGAAAGTATATTTATCTTACATATTCTTGCTGTTATGTTTATATAATGTCGTGAAATTGTATAAACATCATATTTTGATATTTTTTAGTTACATTTGCTCTGTAAAGAAGACAAATTGTATACAACTTGTGTTCTTTTTGTATAACGCTGCCAGATTGTCAAATTCTGCTTTGTTTGCTTAGCAGAAATTCGAAATCGAGTGCAAATTTTACAAAGTGTGAGAGCTAATATTTTCTTCCCTTAATTGCAATGTACCGCAAGTACAAGCATTAGGACAGCTTCCAGATCATTTCTCGTGAAATCAAATTGCAGAAAGAGTGCCCAGAATTCAGAAAAAGTTTATGAAAAGCATAATCTTTCAGTGTTTTGACATTTTTGTTGTTTAGTGATAAAGCGTGAGCACACTGAAACCGAACCATTGAATAATGGCTCTCAAAAATTAACAACAAAAACGAAAATATTTTCGGAATGGTAATTTAAGGCACTCAATGGGTCAAGTGGTAGAGCACTCGCTCTATGATGCAAGTGGCCCGGGTTCGAATCCTCTTTAGGTCACCAGGAATTTTTCTGGCGTTGAAGGTGTTCGGATTGCATCCAGTGAGCTTCATTGCACATGATTTCACGTGGCATGGGACTGACAGTCTCATCTTGTACAAGAAAAAAATAATAATGCATGTCTAGAAATCCCCTTGGGGGAAGAACTTGTTCCTTTACGGAATGTTGTGCCAGCATTATTATTATTATTATAAAGAAAAATGGAAAAGATATAACAGTTCTTCAGTCGATAGTTATAAGATTGGTATTACAGAGTCATTATATTTTATTTAGTTATAATCAATACATTTTACCGTACAGGATGACGTGATTAAGCATAAAATAAAAAATTGTTATATTTCGGATATAAAAATTCCGCATTGATCCGAATATGGGGCTCTTTTATACGGTTATACACTGGTAAAAATAAAAGGGTCAAATTTGCCCTTTTCAACAAAAATGGATCATATTTGATCCTTTGAAAGTTTCACTTGAATCTTTTGAAATTTTGTATGCACATTTATCGCGATAGATTACTTTTTATCGTAAATTTATTACTCCTATCATATTTCTCTCATCTGAGCGAACACCATAGATGGCTTTTTCATTGTTTTCATTCGTTTATTCCGGAGTTAAATAAGTGTGAAAACAGTGATCCTTTCAAATGATCATCGGTGACCCTTTCATTTTTACCAGTGTATAGAAGAAATTTGTAAAGTCTTCGCTATCATTTTCATATAGATATCAGACATCTATACTCATTTATGACGATAAATACTCCTTGTGTATTGTGCGTTGGGCATTACTATAGTACATTATTTATTTTATTGGACTTATTATTAGTTTCAATGACAGTGAATGAGACCTATATCTAGTCATCTCGCTCACTCTCATAGGAAATTTAGAAAACATGTTTACTAAACGAAAGAGATTACATGTAAGGCGTAATTGAATAAAAGGTTTAATATGTAGATTATACTTTACAACGAAAATACACTGAATCCAGTCAATTCACCAAATTTATTCACTCACTGAGAGAAATCCGAAAAAGTTAAAATAAATTCCGGAAATGTTTATTTTACCCTGCATTATTTATTCGAAATCGGTGTAAATATTATGTTTTATAGGTGTATTAGGGGTTAAAGTTACCCTTTTTCTTGTTAATTTTACCCTTAAAAAGGTGTAAAATTAACATTAAAAAATGTTGATATATTTTTACACCTAGAAAGTGTCAAAGTTATGAGGAAAAAAAGTTAATCGCACCCCTTTTTTTCTCAGTGCTCAGAAAAATAATCGAGTAAAACTTACTCGAATCGATGTTGAATTAACTCTTTTTCGTTGTTATTTTCGATTAACTATATTTTAGAGTTGATTTTACTTCTATTTAGTTGTAATATTCGGAAGAGTTGTTTTAACTTTTTCTTCCTAAAATTTACCTGACAAAAGAGTATAAATAACTCGTTTCAAGAGTTAAAAAAAAAATCTTTTTTAGTGTTAAAATAACTCTTTCAAATCCCAAAATGAATATGTTTTGCAATTTTATGTTTTTTTCTTATTTTATCATTTTCTTTATTAATATTTTCTTGACCTCAAGTTCCCTATGCTCCGAGCGAAATATCATGTATGATGCACGCACATGTCTTCATGAAACACTGTTACTGTGTTATCACACTTGCACATTAAAATTTTAATGTTGTGAGAGTCCAAATATGTAATTTGTGTGTTTGAATCAATTGATATTTAATTTTTGATCTATTTGTTGATAAAAAAGTAGACTTGGCCAGCAAAATTTGATATAAATTGATTTATAGCATTAATGCGAAAAATTAATGCGATTTTCTCTTTAATTTTTTAATGTGAAAAATATTTATTCATTAGGTAAATTTAAACTTATTTTTGCAGGCCAAGTCCACTTCTTTATCAATAAATAGAAAAACCCCAAATATTAAGTGACTCAAAGACACAAATAACATATTTGGACGCTCATAAGGGACAATTAATGTGAATCACAATAAAATTTTAATGTGCAAGTGTGATAACGACGTTAGGCATATTTCTAGTTGATGTTCCTTATGAACTTTGTCACACGAAAATCTTCTTGACTGAAGTATATTCTTAAAACGAAAACACTTTAGCATATACTTCAGTCGAGATGAAATTTTACATCGGAAAAGAGTAATAATCACATCGATATTCGTAGAGTTAATTCAACTCTGCCATAGAGTTGTTTTAACTTTTTAGGTTTTTTTCTTTTAGTGTTGTAATCTCTAAATTTTTGTAAAAGATGAATGAACTTTCTAAGCAACCCAACTGTTCCTCCTCTTTTAGACTTGTACATAGTGCCAAAGAATTGGATTGCAAGGAACAGCAAAAAAGTGTGTTATTTGTGTTTGATGTAAATAATTTATCCAGTGTTATAGTAGCGGGGTCAGGAGAATGTCATGGATTTAACTTTACGATTTTCTTCCCTCGACACTTGAACATTTCGTTTATATCGCTTATACCGGGAATATTTTATACTGTTGGAGAACGTGTTGTGTGTATGCAATTGAGGTACGGGGGATAACCTTAAAAACTGCAGTTGATGTGCAATGGACAGAGAGAGAGAGAGAGAGGCTTGTTGAGTGGGGCACTTTTAGCCACCCTGAGAAAACTACCGCGCACCATATGCTAGGTCTCTTCTTCCAAAAGTGTATTGTAGGTTCAGGAAAAATTGTCTGAAAGGGGGGGGGGGAAATTCGTGGTATGAGGTGGAAAATTTGTGGGTTTTCGAAAAGTGTTGTGGCAGCAGAAAGCACAGCACAATACGCGGTCTGTTCCACAAATTTACTTACAAATTCACTGCGACGAACTTTATAGCTGCAATGAGGCAATCAATTCGTTTTATGCTAAAACTCTTCACCTAATTTATCCAGAAGGAGCACACGAAGAAAAAAAAAAGAGACCTTTAGGGGTGGTAGATAAAGCGTGTCAATTTAGGAGTCATAAAGTTACATGAGTGAAGAGAAAAAAATATATATTACCACTTTCCAAGTCAATCAATTTGTATTAATGACAGAGTGAAGGGATTAGGTGCGATCGTTTTTTTTTGCACATTTATTAAGCAAAAGAAGGAAGATGAAAGGGGAGAGAATGTCCTAAAAAGAGATGGCAAAGCGTCCCAGCTTTGCGAAATGCTCGAACTCACGAGAAAGTCGTCTTCGTTAGCATATTTTTTGTACGCACATAGGGTTACTGAAGATTTAATTGTGTATAGACAATGAGAAAGCTATTAAGAAATTATTTAACCCATTCCTTACCATGGTATTATACATCATACGCAAACTGAGTGATTTTAGATGATTTATTCTTGGGTAATTGTTATCTGAATTGCTATAGCGAATGAATTTTTAGCTACTTTAGTCCTTCAATTAATTGGAAATACATTTTGTTGTTCTTTTCTCGCTTTGTGGAAAGTCATGCAAAATTTTTGCACAAAATGGCGAATGAAAAATTTGGCATCCCGTCGAATTTGTTCAAATTGGCCTTCAGTCTCTTTCCTAATTTGAATTCTGGTTGCCAATTTGTGTTCTTGGATAGTTACTCTATCTAAATCAATGGAGTTTGCAAAGAATTAATGTAAAGAATTTAAATTCAGTGACCGTTAAGACGTGTCATTGACAGTGGCTCCCCGCGGCCCCATAATAGATAAAAATTCTTTCTTTTTAAAAAAAATTCCAGCAAAGTTATATCTCGTGAGTTTGAGCCTTTTGAACCGCTGGACTGGTTGACATTTATTGTCAGCCACAAATTATCTAAATTACCAACAAATACCTATAAATATAGAAAACTGAAAACCCATTTTTTTAAAAATATTTTCGTAAGGAAATTTTTATTATAGGGGATGTAAAATTGAACAAAAAACGGTACTTAACCGGTTCATTACCGATGAAGACCGATGCAGTCGGGTTCAAAATTTCAATATCTTTCCAAAAAATCCAAATTTAACCAATTCGGTTGAAAAATGAGACTTCCAAAGAAGTTGACCTTTGACCTTCAATAATTCAAAATGGCGAATTTTCCGGTCATAGATATGTTTGGACGAAATGTTCGCCAGGACTAGCTCTAAGACATATCCAAAAATCATTGAAAAAGCTTGGGCCAATTTTTTGCAAAATTGGGAAAACCTCATTTTTGACCTATTTTTTGAGGGATAGGGAACGTATGAAAGGGGAGGGAGGAAAAATAAAGAGGTTGGGCACGAGATAATGTCATTTGAGGAGAGGTCACCGAAGACCGGAAGTCGATATCTCTTACCGTTTAAGCTCCAGAACAGTGCAAAGTTGAAAAAAAGTCGATTATATAACTGCTCTCTCTTTGAGTTCGAGCAGTGAAACATTCCCTAATGACTGATGATCTAAAACACATCTCTACGTTTTTTTCTCATTTTCAGTTTTACACACATCCGCAAGTTTAGCGCTAAATGAGAGCTGGGATCCAGATGTCAGGTAAATTATTAATATTATATATATATTTTTTTGTTGTTGTATTTTTTTCCCGATAAAATCCCCATTAAAATATTCATTGGAAAATTTTCAATCTCTCTCCCTCAAAATGCAACTGAATGTTAACAGGGACGATATGGAAATGATGCTAAATAAAATAGTCCCCGAAGGTTTACCTTATCGACATTCATGTGAGGGACCTGATGATATGGTGAGTGATTATTTTTTCAAAGTGGTTAGATTGAAATAAAAAAGGGAGATATATTTTTATTTTCAATTTGTCAAGACAGAGTTAAAAAGCAAAGTCCAGAGATTTTTCTTAGATAAAAGATTGTATGTGCAGAAGTAATAATATCCGCTACAGATTAACGAGTAATAAAAATATAAGAGCAATCTCTTCCCATGGAGAGGGAACGTATTTAGAAGTAGCTTTTCACTCTCAGACAAAAAAAGTTTGTAGAAAAGGAGTTAAAGTTTTGTAGTTTCCGTATAAAAAGTTACAAATGGAGGTAGAATGTGGTTCCAATACAAAGGTTTGTAGTTTTACAGCCGAATTTGTACAGTTACAAACCCAGGAGTTAAAAGTTTGTAACTCATTCATTTTACAAACAAAGGTTTGTTCAGCTACAAACATTGGAGTTAAAGGTTTGTAGGTCGCCTATTTCACAAACGTTTTGCTCTAGAACAAACTTATTTGTAAAGAGCTGTAACTGTTATGAAATATTTATTAGTTTTTCATTCTTTTTTTAATTTTTAATAAAAGCATATTGAAAAATGAAACTTTAATATTTACAACCCTTTACCTCCAAAGTTTGTAGCTGAACAAACCTTTGTTTTTAAAATGAATGAGTTACAAACCTTTAACTCCAAAGTTTGTAGCTGTACAAACATTTGTTTGTAATAGAGCTCAGTTACAAATTCTTCTGTATAACTACAAAACATTACCTTGAAAGTTTGTTACACAGAGAATAAAAAGAGGTAATTTGGTGGTCCAAAGAGACAAATCCTAGTGGAAATACGCCAAAATGGTGGATAGCCTTGGCGCCTAGCCAAGTATTTTTTTTTCAATCAGTGACAGCAAATATCTTTTAGTAATTTAATTAATAACTTTATTAACCTAATTAGAATCATTTTTATAAAGTTTTCCATGAATTTTGCTAAAATATTGCAAGAAAAATGTTTAACGAACAAAAATAAGGGATTAATTGAGGTCTTAAAGGGGATGGAACTTGACAACCAAAAAATGTCCAAAAAAATGGGAAGATCCTATCACCTTTCAGCCGAATTTGTCCATATAGCTGACATATATGCCTTTTAAACCACTCCCGGGGCTAAGAATCTTCTTTTGTTAGAGGCAAAAGTGTGCAATTTTCTGTGATACAGTCGGAAAAAACAAGTTTTCTACCGAAATTTGATGTAAAACAATGCTGACTGCTAAGTCTCATCGTGTCGTGTTGGTTTTGTCCCAAACCGGAATCCTAAGTGACTAAAAGGGTCTTCAGAATACTGGAACAAAAACTTATCAAAAAGAAGCTTTTAGCAGTTTGATGAACAGAAGATGTTTTACCTCATTTTAGTGGTACAAAATTTTTTTTTTTTTCAAATAAAAAAAAATGATAGGTCTTGTCTTAACTTGTTTTCTGTCCGAAAAAATAATTTTAAAGCACTCAAATTACGTAAAACACCATCTGTGCATTAAACTGCAAGAAGATTCTTTTTGATAAGTTTTTGTTCCAGTATTCTGAAGACCCTTTTAGTCACTTAGGATTCCGGTTTGGGACAAAACCAACACAAGTTATGCAAGCAATCAAAAAGATTAAATAAAATGTTGAAAAACTTTTCTAATAACAAAATTTAATGACTTATATCATCTGAAAATTTATTAAATTGTCTTTCTAAGTGTATTAGAATCTCAAAATCGCAAAAAAGTGAGTTGATCTCTTGTAATTTCCAAGGAGCGATATAATATTCTAAAAATTGCCTAGTAACATTTACTATCTGCCTATTAGAATTTAATTATGTTTTTATCACAGTGGAAAATGTCTTTTCTTGACATTCAGGTGCTTGCTCCGGGCGGGACTCGAACTCACAACTGTGAGAGTCGAGTCAGAGATCTCACCGCCCAAGACCCAACTGCCTTGCCTATTGCGCCACTTAGATTCCCTGTTATGAACAAGTAACGAACCGGATGACTAATTCCAAAATTCAATTACAGTAGACTCTCGCTAATTCGGCTCCTTTAACATCGGGCTACCTTTTAATTCGGGCAGCAGCTAAATTTGAAAAGAGTTTGCTGATATTTTTCAAATTCGATTGAGATTATCGAATAAAGCAAATATGTTCAAATTTGCCATGTTTTGTCTCAGTTGTGATGTGATTTTGCATTATTAAGGGGCTTTCATAAAATTTACAATTATTATGAGCATGTAAATTTAATATGAGTACGCAGGTAAACAAAAAATCGTTGCATTTCAAAAAAAAAGTGATGCACGAATTTCTCTCTAATTCGGTTGACATTTCGGTCCCAAATGCCTAAATTTGCGAGAGTTTACTGTATATTACTCGTAAGGTATTTTGAGTGTTTTATAAATCGGTTTAAATCGATTGCGAACCGGTTATGAAGCTTTAAGTAATTTTTGTCCGAAAATCAATTTTATTACTCTTAAAACTATTTTAGGGGGGATCTTTTGAGCGATTTGTGAATCGGTTCAAATCGGTTGTGAACCGGTTATGAAGCTTTAAGTAATTTTTGTCCAAAAATTAATTCTATTACTCTTAAAACTTTTTTAGGGGGGGATCTTTTGAGTGATTTGTGAATCGGTTCAAATCGATTGTGAACCGGTAATGAGCCGGTTATGAAGCTTTAGGTAATTTTTGTCCAAAAATGAATTCTATTATTCCTAAAACTATTTTAGGGGGGATCTTTTGAGTGATTTGGGAATCGGTTCAAATCGGTTGTGAACCGGTAAACAATCATATTTTTGCTGAATCCATGAGCAAAAATGTGCTAACCGGTCAGCAGTTGCCGGACAAAAAGTACTAACCAAATATGTAAATGGTAACTTTTCGTTTATGGTTTGCTACTTCTTTTTAGCAATTGTTCAATATAGAAATCTTTAAACTGTTTGCTGCCCAACTCTGTCATGAAAGTGAGCGAGGTGAAACCATAAAGTCAATTAGTACAAAAAAGGCACCCACAGAAAAAAAAGAGCTAGAAACTTGGTGTGTTATTGCATTGTGACCAAAAAAATAAAAAAAGATAAATAGAAGGAGAATGTGCAGTAATGTTTTGCCTTTTTACAGCCCGCACATGTGAAAGCCTGCTTCCTGGGCAGTTCATTGACAATCCCCATCACAGACGGCAAACTGTCGCTGGGCACGTGGCAAGGTGTCTGGCTATGTGAGCATCGTGATCATGCGGGTAGTCGTAAGTTAGTGATAACACTGTCCGGCTGTCCGAGGGATTCGGCGCGCAGTCCCCTGTCGCCGGTATCACCAATTGCCTCTACGTCCAGTTAGGGAAGGCCCCGCTCCGCTCGTGACAGTCGGTAATCGTCAGCACGAGGGAGCGAAGAGTCTCACATTCACTACAAAACCAACAAAATGTAAATTGTGAAAAAGGACAGGACAGCAGCAGCACTTGAGTAACAAAAGTTTAAAAACAGGTGAGGCAAAGAAAATGTGCTAGTATGTTCCTTTTGAGGTGGTATAAAGCAAAGATCAATCAAGGTTAAGGTAGGATGATTGCATTGTGCGGGGATTAACACTAGGATCAGAAGTCAGAATTTAATTCTAATCAAGGAATAATTTTGAAAGAGGACGTTTTGGACAGAAGTTTTTGCACTTTCAAACACACATCGATCCTCTTCATTAGCAATATTATAGAGAGAAAAAATGAGTTAGAAATGGGAAAGAAAAGTACTAATGGGGAAAAGAAAAACTAGTGATAAGCCTGTTTTAGCTTATGGAGCTGTGATTCTTTCATTTCAAAGTAGGCTTTATGATTTGAATTGTAAAAGGATGATCAACTTTAGAAAGATTTCCAATAGAAAAATATTGTAGTGAAATATTAAATAAATTTACAGATTATTTTTTTTTGGGATAAATAGAAAAAAAATAGTGAAAACGACTAACTGATGACCATAAGTGCCACTAAGAAGTCGGGATTATAAAAGTAAGTTTTGAAGTTATTTTTGGGTAAATCTTGAGTAAAACTTGAGTAAAATTTACATGAAAGCAAAATAATAAAATTCTAATATAATTTAATAAATTTAATAATGAGAAAGAATCACAGCTTCAATTATTAATTATTATAAAGTTCAATATAAGAAATGTTTTACAAACAAAAAATGGAAGAATAATTAAAAAAAAACAAATATATTGTTATACTTTTTTGTCTACAACCACCAAATTTGTAAATTAACCATCAATTTAAATTCATTATTATTTTTTTATGCGCAAAAAAAAAACATTTCAATAAAATTAACTTTCGTTTCCTGGGTCAATTCGAAAGATAAAAATATATATTTTTTTAAAAGGGAATCAACATCAATAAACCAGCCAAAAAAGAAAAATTGATAAATGGGTGTTAATCTTTCTTTTGTAAACAGAGAAAAAGACGCAGAATACTAAAATGAACAAACACAATACAGAAAAAAAGAGAAATAAAGAATCCTATAAAAATATAAATGAAATACACAAAACCACGTTGCACGCAATTATGGGCATTTGTTATTGTAATAACTTATATATCGACAGGATGGTGATTTCTTGTGAAAACATTACAAGAATTATTCTATGAAAAAAAAACACGAAAAAACTATGCCTCATTCTCTTATTTAAATAAGGGATTGTATTGAAAATTTTAAAGTTCAACAGATTTTTAGGGGAACGTGGGGCAGTCAGATATAAAACTAGGATATATTCCTAAAGTTACCATATTTAGAATAATTATTTAATCTTTATTCAGGGAGTTCCGGCTTGAGAGACAACGGACTGAAAGAATATGATATGAATTGCCTATTATTGGGAGCTCATACATCACGGCGTTTCCATGAGATCCCAAAGATATCTCCCGCAAATATGCAATTCTACTGTGTCACTGGAGTTAATTCACGAACTTTTTTTCAGTCCTGAAAAATTCATTCAAAGCGGAACTCCCTGTATTTAGTTCATAGTTCAGCAATTGTGATAAACGGGGTGATTCAATTGAACTGCAACTAATTTCAGATCACTATAAAATCCAAACAGAGGGATTTGTGAACATTTTTAATGAGGAATTTGGATGAAAACCTGCTAATGGCAGTCGTTCACTGAGAGAAATCCGAAAAAGTTAAAATAACATTCTGGAAATGCTAATTTTACCCTGCATTATTGATCCGAAATTGGTGTAAATATTATTCATTTAGGTGTATTATAAGTTAAAGTTACCCTTTTTCATGTTCATTTTACCATTAGAAAGGTATAAAATTAACATTAAAAATGTTGATATATTTTTACACCTAAAAAGTGTTAAAGTTACGAGGGAAAAGAGTCAATCGCACCCTGTTTTTTTCTCAGTGTAGTTAAATCTTATTAAACTTAAGTTCAGAAAATTTGAATCGTGGAAGAAAAATAATATTAGCGAAAATATAAAAAAGAATGTTGGGAGGATAGTACCAAAATTTATCGCTACCTTATATACGCTATGAAGTTTTTTATTTTGTAAAATCTTGTAAAAGTATTGTCAAAATTATTCTTTTTTCAAAAAAAAAATCCAGATTTTTCGATTGCGAATGGTTTCTAAAGTCAATTATTTTAGATAATTCTCTACAGAAAACACACCGATGCGTAATTTTTGGTATTATATTCGTTTTGAGCGCAAAATGGCCTTAGCGAGATGGAATAGGGTAAATTAAGCTAATTCAAAACCTGCTCTAAATGGAAATTTTTTGCTACTCCAAATGGAAACGTCATTGTGTTCAAGATAAATACAGTACTAAATTATTATATTTATATATTTTCTATACCACAGTTTCATTATTTAGTTAATTTTGCTCCAAATAAAGCGAAAATCCATTCATATTCACAAATTTTAATTTGGTTATTTCTCAGAAAAATTAAAAGTGTACCTTTTCACCATTGAATTTTTCATCGATCGACCATGTTTTCCAATGAAAAACACAATGAGGTGATTATTGGTTATTCGTTTTGTTTAGTATTTATGTCATATTTCTGGCTAATTTTAGTTAAATTAAGTGCTAATCTTTATTTTTACCTGTACGTGAAGTTTTCAAATGAAATAATTGCCATATTTCGTGAACAAAAAGGGTTTTCCTGAAGTGTCTGCAAGTTTTTCAATAGGAAACCCCGGAAATATGATTTTTTTGGAGAGATTTCATTATTGTTTTAGATGGGAAAGAAAAAAAGACCAGGAATTATAACAAATCCTGCGCTCAAGAGCAACTCAACAAGGTTTTGGAAGCCTTTCGTCGCGGTTTCAGTTACACTGTTTGTCTCCAATTAGAAACTTTCCTTGTCTCCATTTGGATTAATATGTTTCCAATAGAAGCATTTTACGCTCGCGTATTTTTCTTGTATTTAAAAAGTTTTCAAATTATATCTAAAGATTTTTCACTAAACAGTAAGATTCTAGAAGAGTCAAGGAGCAAATTCATGTAATTCTCTTCAGAAAAAATATGAACTTAATGTGTTGAATCTTCTGTCAAAGTTCAAACGTCTGGAAATGGTTTTGAATTAGGACATTTACCCTATTTTACTATCGAGGTCACAAAATAAAAAGCAAAATTTTGATTTATTGAAAACGGTCCTACGTCATAAATGGATTTACATTCCAGGACCTCAAGTTTGGACAAGTTACAAGACGTTCAGAGGCCGAATTAGGCTCAAAATTCAAAATTTGTAATAGATTTTCAACTTTTAACTGTTATCCGACCTTATTTAATGACATTAGGAAGATATGTTTTCAAAATCAAAGAAAATCGTATTTTCAAAACTTGCATGTCAATTGAATCGCTTTGCAGATCATATTTCTTTAGAAAAAGAAACATTAAGAAAATGAAACTGACCTACTTCCCTTAATTTAAAAAAAGCGCTTATAAGATAAAGTGTCCTCAAGTCGACCGGTTCCTCAATTCGCCCGGTAGAGTTATTTATTCAATTCATTTATATTTGACGTATGATCTAACATTAATAGGTCAATTATTCCATAAATAAATACGAATCAGTGACAATTTTATATAAATTCACAATAAAAACATTCAAATATTGACCACCGGTCGACTCGAGGGCACTTTACCTTATTTTTAACGTTTATAACGCAGAATTCTTATTATTTATTACTTCAACTGTGTTTCTTCACTATAAAAATTCTGATCGGAAAGATGTGAAATGTTCATAACCTAAAATATGTTCTGATTTTTAGGTTATGTCCAATATAACCTTAAAAAATTTCAATACAATCCCTTGGTTAAATAGTAGAATGAGTCATCGCAATGAAAAAGTAAATCAACTATTATTTTGACAAATTATTATGACTTTCATGTGATGAACTACTTAATTTAATGATAAAACAAAATCGAAAGAAGTGCGAAAATAAATACATTTAATGGTCAAAGAGAGAAAGAAAGAAAGAGAGTGATGAGAAACCTAAAAAAACTATTTATAACGTAATGTCTCTTCTGCACAAATCACTTTAAGAAAAAAAAAGTAAATAAATTTAACCCTTAATCATTATAGAAAAAAATACATTTAAAATACTTAATTCTGTAGGCATGAAAAAACTGTAAAAAAAACATTGAAAAAAATCTGAATATTCTTTGTATATGAAATTTTCCAAAAAAAAAAAACAACTTTGAATGTGGGAAGGGTGATAGAATTGTAGAGATAATTGCAAAGGGAAAAATATTATTTTAGCATTTATCAAAAAAAAAATGAAAGGGCAGAGGAGTCGAGGTATAGATTTATTAAAGAGAGCACGATAAAAACGGCGTCCTATTCTCCTAAATTACTCTGTCAACAAGGTAAAAAAAAGGAAAAAAAACAGAAGGAATAGCAAAGCAAGTGTATAGAGTGTCAAGTTAATTGATGGTAAAAATTGATTAAGACAAAACAAAAATTCAACAATTCATTCATTATGGTTAAATAGTTGAGGAGGATAGTCAACAAATCTCTCGAGGTGTAACAACATTTTTCTTATTAGAACTTCTAACACTAATGATACTAAGGAAAAAAAAAGAAACTTAATGAATAAAAAAAACGTGTAAATAGTGTATGGAGAAGTGGTATAGAAATCATACAATTTTAGCTATTCATTTGCATTTTTACACGTTTACTATTCTGTATAAATCAGGCAATATTCCAGCCACAACATAGGAAAAAAGAACAACTCAATAATCAGGCGAAATTAACATAAACACTCTTTCGTCCAAGAATTTTTTAAATGCCAAATTGTAATTGTCATATAACAAATAGTTGAAAAAAAATAGAATGGACAAGTTAGCATAAATTTAAGGGGTATGTCATTGAGAAGATTTTGTCCATTGGATTTTTTAATTTGTTTACCAGAAAAAAAACCATTGCGCTATAAATTTACCTGCTTAAAAATACCTGCTCGCAAATACTGCTACTATATCGTACATTTGAGTACGTCTAGCTCGCAAGAATTATAGCGTTAAGGCGAAAACCAAGTGCGGAATTTTAGTCTTTACTTCCATGGAGTTTTGGCTGGAAAGATATCGGAAAGTGTACTTGGAATATTCAATGGAAATTTTGTTTGAATTTCCAGGGAATGTTCTAAAATATTATTTGTGGAAAATTTCTCGGATTTATTTCACGGAAAATTCCAGTTTTATATTATCATTCCTGCTAAATCATTTAGGGTAAATTGAGGTAATTTGGAACCATTTACAATTTGAGACATTTGAGATTTTCCATTGTTTCAGATGAGCAAAGAGAAAACAAAGACCGCGAAATAGAAGAAAAAGATGATTAAGAAGAAAAGGAACAGCTTCTACGCTTAGAGAAATCCGAAAAAGTTAAAATAACATTCCGGAAATGTTAATTTTACCCTGCAGTATTGATCCGAAAACGGTGTACATATTACCCTTTTTAGGTGTATTATGGATTAAATGTACCCTTTTTTATGTTAATTTTACCCTTAAAAAGGTGTAAAATTAATATTAAAAAATGTTGATATATTTTTACACCTAATGTTAAATTTCTGAATTATTAAAAATATTAATCGCACCCTCTTTTTTTCTCAGTGTATTCCTTTTGAATTTCTAAATCAGTGAGAAAATCTCAAATTTCCCAAATTGTAAATGGTTCCAAATTACCTCATTTTACCCTAAATGATTTAGCAGGAATGGTAAAATAAAACTGGAATTTTCCGTGAAATAAATCCGAGCAATTTTCCACAAATAATATTTTAGAACATTCCTTGGAAATTGAAATAAAATTTCCATTGAATATTCCAAGTACACTTTCCGATATCTTTCCGGCCAAGACTCCATGGAAGTAAATATTAAAATTCCGCACTAGTTTTTCGCCCTAACGCTATAATTCTTGCGAGCTAGACGTACTCAAATGTACGATATGGTAGCAGTATTTGCGACTCAAAAGTAGACCAACTGAGTCTTTGTCTGATAGATAAATACTCTCCAAGTTCCAAGTTGCCAATTGGCACTGATCCTCCATTTATTTCTGGATGTTTTTTTTTCTGGAAAGTCTCTATGAAAGTTCCGAGAAATTTTTAATAAATTTTTGGAAATATTATGAAGAAAAATATTTAAAAAAAAATCCACTGGAAAAGTCGTGGAATTCCGTAATATTAAACCACGGAAGCCTCTAAGGCCGTTGCATGGAAATTTCCACGGAGAATTTCGTGGAAATAAAGAGGATTTTTTCAAATTTTTAAAGAGCTGACTGCCGATTATACCGCTAATAATCCATAGGAAAAGCCGTGGAAATATTCGTCAGAGAAAAGTCCATGGAAACTCGCGGACATTTCTTATTAGACGGTCCTATACAGAGTTCCGCAACGTCCATGGAACGCTAGAAGAAATTTAGCGTCAAATTCCTCCTCGGAAGTCCACGCGGATTTTGAGCGGTAAAATCCAGGGAACTCCCTGCGACTTTTTAGTGCTAAAATCTGTGGGCATGGCAGAAAAGACTACTGGAAATCCAGTGTAATTGCCGCGGTCATTGGATTGGAAAATTCCAGTGAAATCCGCGGACATTTCACGTGTAATTTTCCATATACACTTTCCATAGACTTCCACTAGAAAGTGACGCTAGATTTCCATGGAACGTTGTTCAAATTTTCCACGGAATGGCCATTTTTCCAATTGAAAAAATGACCAAAAAAATGTTATTTCAAATTTTTCCAATGAAATTTCCGCGGAAGTTTGCTATGGAGTTGTCTTAGAAATACACCGGACATTTTGTACGAAAATGAGACATTGATTGTCGATATTACAACAAAAACATTGGGATGAAATTTTGAGCTGGAAGACTCATATTCTTTTGAGCTGTCCCAAAATTCAGGATAAGTTTGAGAAAAACCCTTTTGTACAACACTATTTTGGTTAATAAGGAATGCAAAAGTATGTATTATAAGAAGGGACACGACCTGCTAATAAGGATAAAATAGGAAAGAAAATATTTTGTGGCATTTCAGAGATTTTTTGCAACCGCAGCGCCGCCAGACGTTTGTCAAGTGAGTTATTTGTGTCTCTATCTCTCTCTTACAGTTGAATTGCGTGCGATTTAAGAACTTAGCAGTGAATAGCTATCTGTCTTCCGACAAAGATATCAATAAGACAATTTCTTTCTATATGAGTTTCTATGTCTGTTATGTCTTTTTGGCGCAAAAATATTTATCATGGCACTGTAAATAAGCGGGATTAGTGTTACCAGTATGGCTATCTGTAATTTTCATTAAAATTATCAACACAAAATTTCTTGGGATTACATACCAAGCGAACAGAAGTCTGTTTAATCACTTTCACTAATTTTCATCGGCAGTTTAGTAAACTGCCACTGGAGGCGCCACTATAAACTTTAACCCTTTAAGGACGATTGGAACACCGGTGTCCCATAAAGAAAATAATTTTTCCTGACTACTTAGTTATTTTTTTCTTACGCCTGTACATAATTGTAAAGTAGAAGGTTGAAGGAATCTAGAATATTTTTGCAAGTCTCGAGCTATTTGCTATGTAGTAAGTATTTAAGCTCAAAAATGAAGAATTTTTAAACTCTCAAATTCATAATTGATTTTATTTATTTTTTATACTTCCAATTTTTTAAGCAAAACCCTTTTTGCAATAAAAACTACATTACTCATACGTAATATTTTTCATTAAAGCGAAAAATATTATTAATTGGTATTGTCAGTAAAATTACTTAAATTTTTGGGCTATTTTTGTCCCTATCGTCCATAGAAGCACAAAATACACCAAATTAGACTCTGTTGAACTTTCCAAGGTTGGACGTAAGACTTATCATTGATTATGTTTCTCAGTTTAATTTTTATTGTTGATTTTCAGTCCGTAAAAAGTGTCTCGTCGTTAAAGGGTTAAAGCGCAATTCGTAGAAAAAAAAATGTAGAAATTCTTCTCTTCATGACATACCCCTATTTTTTACGGAGATTCGGTACGCAATTGGGTTAAGTGGCAGAGTGCATGCTCTATGATGCAAGTGTCTCTGGTTCGAATCTCCTTCAGGTCGTCAGGATTTTTTTTCTGGCATTAAAGGTATCCGAATTGCATCTGGTGAGCTCTTCACTTAAGTTAATCGGACTTTGAACTGATAAACCTCACATCGTTGTCCAAAAAAGGAGTAATAATGCATGTCTAGAAATTATGAGAAGGCCTAGTTCCTCTATGGAATATTGTTCCCGCATTATTATTAATTATATTTTCCAGGAAAAACACCTATTTCACAAAAGTCTCTTAAAAAAAACATTTTTCTATCAAAAATTAAAATATACAAAAAAATTTCTTTAGTGCAATTTTTTCTTAATGTAAGATATTAGTAAATTTTAGGAATTGAAGAATATGGATCTCTAAAAGCAAAAAAAAGAACACAGTGAAATTCGAGGAAAAAAAAACTAATTACAGGGTCATTTTAGTTATTTTTTCGGCAGTTAGAAAAAAATGTATTTTTTTTTGGATAAGCTGTGCAGCATTTACATTTGGCTTTGCGTCTCTCTTTAATCCTATTTAGGATGAGAAGAATGCACGTGTCAATCCGTGACAAGTCATTCAATTTACACCCAGGATAAAATATGAGCTGTCCATTGGTTGAAAGCTTTTCGAATTTATTACAATTTTAAATGTCCAAACAAGAAAATGGCAATCAGAGCGCAAATCTTGAAACTTTTATGCATTTCCGTCTGTGTTCTATTTTAATATCGGGAGAGAGGATGAAAGTCCTATGAAAATAGTCCAGGTTAAAGACGTGAGAGATGCCAGCGAGTAAAAAAAAAATACCAAGCAAACCATAATGATGGAAATTACAATAAAACTATAATGAGCGATTTAACATTTTTTTTTTAGAAAATCGATTTTAGATGTTTTTTCCCACATAAAGACCAATTACATAGCTTTTTGAAGATGTAGCTAATTTTTTGTGAGCATTGCACTGCCAGTTCATTCCTTTCGAATGCCCAAATAGCTTCTACTTTCCTTCTAAATTAATATAACTTTTTATTTTCTTATTTTAAAAAAAATGGCAATTGATAAAAAAACGACAATATGTAAATAGATAAAAGATAAATGAAATGGAATTAAAACAAAAAAAAAAATAACGGAATGCTAAATTGAAAAGAAGCTTAATCGAAAGGACAAAGATATAATAATGCCATTGTGTAAATATTAGTTGGATAAATTAATAACAATTTAAATCGGATTTCATTTAATTTATTCGGATTCTTTTTCTCTTAATTGTTTTTTTTATAATACATTTTCCCCGTAAAAATATCCATGAGAATCGATTACAAAATAAAGCGAGTAGAGAAAGTTAAAAAAAAATGAATCTATTTTGTTAAAATAAAAACAAAAAAAAATATAAAAAGAAATTGAAGGATGATTAAATTAGTGCCGCTGCATTGACGATCGTTGCGCGGCGATTTGACAATATTATATCAAATTAGCAAGGAAATAAAAAGATGTGAAATGTAATTAAATGAAAAAAACTAATGAAAACAATTAAATCTATCGTGTAAATAATATGCAAATTACTAAAAAAAAAATGTGAGGGAAGGCGAAAACACAGACGGTTCAATTTTATCTATCTCCAATGTCTCATGAAAATGAATGACAATTTGGAGATTAATTACAGTGAGAAGCAAATACAAAAAAAAATTAAATTTTTCAATTTTATTTATAAGAAAAATATTTTATTCTGCGTTTTTTAAAATTAAATTTATTTTATTTATTTTACAAGTTTACAGTTTACAAGTTTATTATTCAGTTTACAATGTTTGGTGAAAAATGTCCATTCAGACGCTTCAATCATTTGCACCGGGCGGGACTCGAACTCACAACTGTGACAGTCGAGCCAGGGGTCACACCGCCCAAGAGCCGAACGCTCTTACCAATTGCACCACGGACCCCCTTTTTAAAATTAAATTTAAAATTTCCTACGTATCTTTAAATTACACAAGCGTATGTCCGTTTCAGGTGTTTTGCAGAAAATATCTTCAAAATTTAAAAATTACCTTTAGGGGAGACAGGGGCAGAAATATTCACAGGTAGAATTAGACAGTGAGGTGTTATAGTTTTCCTTAGAATGAATATTGAGCAAACTACTATTTATTCCGAGTAATTAACTCTCTAGGGCACTCAAAGGGTCAAGTGGTAGAGCACTCGCTTTATGATGCAAGTGTCCCCACTGAGAGAAATCCGAAAAAGTTAAAATAACATTCCGGAAATATTAATTTTACCCTGCAGTATTGATCCGAAATTGGTGTAAATATTATGCTTTTTAGGTGTATTTAGGGGTTAAAGTTACCCTTTTTCATGTTAATTTTACCCTTAGAAAGGTATAAAATTAACATTAAAAAATGTTGATATATTTTTACACCTAAAACATGTTAAAGTTAAAAGGAAGAAAAGTTAATCGCACCCCCTTTTTTCTCAGTGGCAGGTTCGAATCCCCTTTAGGTCACCAGGAATTTTTCTGGCGTTAAAGGTGTTCGAATTGCATCCAGTGAGCTTTACTGCACTTGATTCCACGGGCATGGGACTAACAACCCCATTCCTGTATAAGAAAAAATAATAGTGCATGTTTAGAAATCCCCTTGCGGGAAGGTCTAGTACCTTCATGGAATGTTGTGCCAGCATTATTATTATTAATAATAATTCCCTCCCTATTCATTGAAATATTTATCAATCTGATTCAAACATGATTTTCATAAATTATAGTCAAAGAAAAATTTCTTTTGGTAGTTATTTGTGCCCGAGTTTCCCCTACTACAGTAGGTGTCAAAAGTTTGTTGCCTCATGTATTTTAGGAAACCAGGTGCAAAAAATGATAGAAAAAATACTTTTCCAATTTTTCTTTTTGCAAATTAGTTGCCTGCGATCCGTAGATCTTATTTATGTATTTCGAAAAAACATTTCATTTTATTACATATAAAAAATAATTGTTTTCCAAAAGTTGTTCATTTTTCATGCGTCAAAAGTTTGTTGCCTCATTTGAAAAGTTAACCAAAATGGTCAAAAACATGCAAATAACTTAAAATACACCGGCTATATTTTGAGTTTATGTCATTTGAGCGGCCAGTGGTGGGTTTGGACATTTCAAAAGTTGTCTATGGTAAATAGATGTTTATAAAAATGATGATAAATAACAATAAATAAACTGTTTTTTTTTTATATTTCATAATTTAACTTAAAATAACAAGTTAGAAGAAGTTAAAAGGTGGGAAATCGTCCAGAGACACTGCCGAAATGAATCTGCATCGTTAATTACTAAATTTTATGTAAAATTACGAAAGATTATACATAAAATATCCAAATATTATATTAATGAAGTACGAGTACATCTGAAAAACGCTACTGGCACACCTAGGGTATCGACTCAGAGGGTTGATAACAGCATTCTAAGTATCTCTGATAGTGACCCAATGATGTCTGCTTCATAAATTGAAAGACAGTTGGTTGCTGAAGGGACACAGGTTCTTACTGTTACAAAAACAAGCCCATATTAAATGAAAATGGTAAGAATGTTTGGGTGGCTCGCAATATTCCATTGGTAAACAAGACCAGTCTAAATAAAATGTTGTAGAGATTTACTTGAAACATGTAAAACAAGTAAAACTACAACCATTTACCCGTTTTAACCAGATTAGACTAGCTAATCAATGGAATATTGCTTGTCATCCAAACATTCTTACCATTTTCATTTAATATGAGCTTGGTTTTGTAACAGTAGGGACCTGTGTTTCTTCAGCAACCAACTGACTGTGAATTTTTTGAGCAGGCAGCAAAGGATCACTATCAGAGATACTTTATAATGCCGTTATCGGCCCCTTGAGTCGGAACCCTAGGTCTGTCAGTAGCGTTTTTTAGATGTGGTCGTACCTTATCACCTTTTGGCGATTTTATGTATATCCTGTAGAGATTTTCCATAAAATTAAACATTTGACGATGAAGATTCATTCCGGCAGTATATCTGGACAATTTCCCTACTTTTAACATTTTGTAATTTTCAGTTTTTAACCTAAATTATAAATTATCAAAAAACAGATTATTTCTTATTATTTATCAATACTTTTATATACATATATTTTCCATTTACAAGTTTAGAAATGTACAAACCCAGCATTTGCCTCTGAAATGACATAAACTCAAAATGTAACCGGTTTATATAAAGTTGGTTGCATGTTTTGACCATTTTGAATTACTTTTTCAAATGAGGCAACAAACTTTTGGACGAATTAAAAATGATCCACTTTTGGAAAAGATCAATTTTTTATATGGTATAAAATTAATTTTTTTTGAAATACATAAATTAGATCTACGGATTACAGGAAATTCATTTGCAAAAAGAAAAATTCGATAAAGTAATTTTTTCTATCATTTTTTGCACTTGGTTTCCCGATCACACATGAGGCAACAAACTTTTGACACCTACTGTATATTTTATTATACATTTACACTTTTAATTTTTTTCTACTTAATTCATTTTACTGAACTCTGCATACTTGTAGGAATCAAAACATTGAAGGGTATTGAGGCAGTTAAGACACATTTAAACGAGGGTATTTCTATTCGGAATAAAACTTCCTATTGTTGCTTTTCTCAAGATTATAAACCTAACTACCTATTTGCACGGAAGATTTCTTCTGAAAAGCTCACCTTTTTTTATAATTCTGTATAACTTTATAAACAAAATAAAAAACCTGTCAGACCTTTTAGCCAAGACACACTTGGGGAGATTATAACACAGAACAATTTATACGGCGGACTTTTTTCGTCGAAACTGCCCTATCGAAATAAAAATATCTTATTGAGCTGTCTCTCACTCAGGCGTCTTCTATACGCGCGGTGAGTCTCGGGAAAACTCCCCTAGTGGTTCATTCCTGAGATAAATTTTCTCCATCCTCTGTTATAAAATCTCCAAGTGTACTCTAACTAAAATAAATAGTCTGGAAGACTTTCTATTCTATTTCGAAACATTTCGAACGTCAATCACACAGTGTTTTACAATCAAAGAATTTGTTCAATTCAATGAATTGCATTTTCGAACTGATATGATATGACAAAAAAAGCTCGAATGGCATTGTCAGGTTTCGAACTCACGCGTGACAATGCCATGAAAATTACAGAATTCCCCTGCTGATCGATGTCCAATCCAGATCGAGTAAATTTTAAAATTCTAATCGTCAGAAAATCAAGAAATCCTAACATAGAAATTTTTGATTTGTTTATTTTTTTCAGGAAAAATCAATTTTATTTCAATTATAGGGTGCATTCTTCATACAAATGAGAATTGTCATATGACTTAGTTCATGAGAATAGTCATATGACTTTAGCAAGTTCAAAGAGAAGCTAAATGTCTCATTGGGAAGCTACAAAAGCTTTTTCTAATGACAATCGGTCGGTTAAGTTATTCGAAAAGTCAAAGCTCAGTAGTATTTCTCGTATGACAATTCTCAGAGGTCTTCGGAATTCGATCCCAGGGTATGAATTCTGAGATTCGTGAGTTTTTCACGTGATAAACTCACGGTTTTTAGATCCCTTTCCGTAAAAGTTTGGTGAAGCTTTCACAAAATGTGTCACATGAAACACTTGCAGCATAAGAATTCACATGAAAGTTTCTACGAAAGCTTGACAAAATGCTTACTAAAGGTGATCGCAGAGCCGTGAATTTTTCACGTGAAAAACTCACCATCTCAGAATACATACCTAGGAGTCGTATTGTGCTATTCGGGAGTTTCTCACATGAGTATAAAATCGAGAAATGTCCATTATTTTAGAGAGGTTAACTCGATTTTTCCTTAGTAAAATTTAGTGTTTTCTCGATTTTTTGTACTCACGTGAGAAACTCTCGAAATAGCAGAATATGCCCCCAGTTCTGTAACGATATGACAATGTCATATGACAAACTTTCTTTGCTTATTCGAGAACAGGGTAAAATTAAAGCCCAATGAGCATCGAATGGACATTTTAAGGAGCTCTATGAAGCTCTTAATAACTTACCACATAGAAAAATTTAAATTTGTCACATGACATTGCCATACGGTTACAGAATACTCTTCCGGTCTATATTAATTTATTTAAAGAAAATTGAAATTTGCTTCTCACTGGACAAATTTTGTGGCACTAAATCATATAGACACTTTATTTGAAAAATAAAAATTATTCCTTGTCCACTGTGAACGTCAAAGATTCACCACACTAATAAAAAAATATATATAGCCGCAAAAAAGAGGAAAAAAAACATAGTGGAAAAACGATAAATGTAATTAGGTATAAAATCACGAGAAAATTGAATATTGGGATCCCGTTTTTATGGTAAAATTGTGTACATATTGACTAAATATTTAATGAGGGTGGTATAATTGAAATGAAAACTACTGAAGAATTACTAGGTAAAACAAATGAGACGTTATTGTTGATTAATTGAATTATGTATGTATAAATTAATTTTATTATTGCATTGGATGAGGATTGTGGGTAAATTTAAGGAGTTAATTCAAATTTATTAGCAACAAGGAGGAATGAGGAATATATTGATAAATAATTTAAAAAAGAAAAATGAAAGAAATTTATGTGTAAATATTAATTTTGCAATTATCACTGAAAGAAACAAAAAAAAAGATGGAGTGGATTTTTTATAGTCACTTGAGGCACAAAATATTTAAATTGGAGTGCAAAAGTTGTTAAAAAAAAAACAGAGAAAAAATCTTTGTACACTTATCTCACACTTTTTTCAACTGTTCTAATTTACATTTATTTAGGGGAAAGTACTGTGCCTTCGAACGTTCATGCCTTCGAATAATGTGAATTTTCTTTTAGTTTTCTTGAGAAACTTACACATTTCTATCAAATTGTTGATAATTTAGTGTAAATCTCTTACGAAAAACAAAAGAAATTTGCATTGTTCGAAGGTATGAACCTTCGAACGGAGAGCACTTTCCCCTATTTTTATTTATCCGGTGTATTTTGAGGTGGAAAAAAAAACAAAAAATATGGATAAAATTCAGTGTTAATTGATGTTAAAAAAAAAGAAACGGCTAGAAAATATTCAACTACACACGGAAATATAATCAAAAATTCATAATGTTGCAGTCTTCCTCCAAGATTTTGAAATGAATGAAAGAAAAAACGACGTTTTAGTAGGAAAAAAAGTCAAAATAACACAAAATGCAATTATTCTCACTTCCACCAAGGCATATTTTAATAGGCGTTAAATGAAAAAGAATTGAGGTCAGAGAAAGTGCAATTCCCCAATAAAAATTCCACTCACGCTCAATATGTTGAAGGATTTCCCAAGAAGACACCCCCGCCCCAAAAAAAAACCTCCCAAAAACCCAATTTTTAAATTTCTTTGTGAGAAAATCGGAAAAGAAGTAAAAGGTGTTCGGAAAAGGGCAATTCATTCTGAAACATATTGCAAATAACAGTGGACACATTTTACATAAAACTTCTTCTTATTTAACAGAATTCCTAGAAAGATAATTTTCTAGGTAGAGTCATCAATATCATAAAGCCTATTCTCACTTTGAGTTCTCTGATTGGATAAAAAGCTTTGAAAATTTTCGAGCTCTAACCAATCAGACAACTCGATCAATATTGGCTGAAACTTGAAAGGAGTCAAGGCATTTATAGATTTAGCCATTTAGCTAATCCCAGAAGGCGAAATTTATTCATAAGATTAAATATTTTATTATTTGGACAATGTTTAGAGGGCAGTGGGGCACCTTTGAATTGGGGCAGCTTTAAGTTTAATTTGAAAATCAAATTTCAAAGCTGCCCTAATTCAAAAATGACCCACTTCTCCCTAAGTCACAAGATTTCAAAATTAATTATGTGGAAGAAATTTTTGTATAACACTTTGAAACATAACCTAAAAGTAGGTTAGAGTATATGATTCGAATTTTTAAAATCTTGACAAAATTACCCCAAATTCCCATTAAGTACTTGAGTTTCTTAATGTATAACTCCACTTCGTTACTTCGTGACAGTTATCCCAACACATAACCTCATTTTATAGTCTAACTTAACCTCTTTTCATGCAAAGAATCTCTATTCTTCAGAAAAAAATACACTCCAGGAAAGTTTCTTGAAGTTCAAGAGATATCTTGCATTTCAATAGTGCGGTTACCTTTATTCAAAAGCAGCCAATGAGCCAAAACAGAAGTAGATTTTGATTCTCCAATTGTGTCTTGGATAAAAGGAAAATGAAACTCATTTTAACAAAAAGTCGTTGATGTTCGAAGAATTCAAATTCAATTTCGAATTTTCATACTAAATTTTCGAACAAGATGGGGAAAATTTATCAAATATTACACTAAAAAGCTGGCAAAAGAGTTACTCAGTGATTATGGAGTAATTAAATACTGGGGCAAGATTAGTAAACGTCGTTCTGTTTTTTTCCTCACAACAATGTGAAGACCGTCATATTTTGACACTTCAGCACTTCGAAATTCGAACAGGATGTAACTTCCGCTACCTTGCGAAAATATTAAGTAAGTTCTTTTTTGGATCTTCAAATAGATTTTCGAATTTTTCAAGATCTACTTTTGTACGAAAAGAATGTCTGCTCTACTCCAAGTGGATCAACTAGGAAGCAAATAAATTAAGTGAAGCAAGTATCGACTATGAAAATTAGATCGTTTCCCCAAGATGAAATGATTTTTTGATTGCTTTTAACTATAGTAAGGTGGGGTAACTGGATCGTTTTCTAAATTTTGAGGTTATATAGGATCTAACCACGAAAATACCCAAGTTCGAAGTAGCATGAATTTAAAGAAAACTTCAGGAAGTTTAATATTTTCTTTTCAACTTGATTTTGAGAAATATTTAACTTAAAGTTCCTTATAGTCTTTTTTGGCCAAAAGGTTACTTTGCTGAGTTTTAGGTTATATTAACCTTAACCTAAAATTTCAGGATATACATATTTTCAATGACAGAAGCTATTAGTCTGTCATATAAATTATTTTATAGTGGTAAAAATAAAAGGATCAAATTGACCATTTCGCAATCCATTCGGAAGGTGAAATATGATCCACCTTTTCAATTGGTTAATTTCAATCTTTTTTTGAAGGATTAAATCGACCTTTTACGAAAGTGTCAAATTTGGATCCCTTTGAAAGGTGAACTTTGAGGCAGTTTTTCAAAAGGATCACCTGCTGAAAATCGTCAAAATACCCTTAAATTGCACTGAAAAACCACAAAGCTCACTTTTTTCTTCCGTTTTCCATTTGATATCCCATCATAAGTGTCATTTATTTGGAATTCCGCCACAGAAGGATCATTTTGCAATACAATTTTTCATAAAATAAGTGCATTAGTAGGGGAGAGATACATATATTTTAAAGGTATATTTTAAAGAAAGATCAATTTTACCCATTTGTTTTGATGAAATTGAGCCTTTTAGGCTATGATCCTTTAAGAAAGATCCCCAGTGATCTTTTTATTTTTACCCTATTTTTAAGCTAAAAAAATTCTTGTATTTTTTACATTCTGAAAAAGTGATAACTTATTTTGCAATTGATGAATTTGAATGATACATTGAACTCGGAATTATTTTTTTGTGATTCTTTCATAAAATATCCCATTTCGAGGTTAGTTTTTCATAACCTCAAATTGTACGATAAACTATTTTAAAACTTTTTTTTTATAAATATGTTGTAATATATAATTTTAAGCTCTTCTTTGTGATTTTATTGCTTGATTCTGAGATACTTTTTAAAGTTTAATAGAATATTGTTACACTGCTTTTAGGTTATGTCCTACGTAAACTTTATCAAAACAATAAATTTCTGAAGTTAGAAAACAATACCTACTTTTGCTGTTCACAAGTTCTATAATGAACTTAATTACAGTAGACTCTCTCTCAATTGGGCATTTGGGGCAAAATTTACACCTAAAAAGTGTTAAAGTTATGAGGAAAAAAGTTAATCGCACCCCAGTTTTTTTCTCAGTGTTGCAATTTTTGGGGAAAATGATGGCAATACAGTAGACTCTTTCTTAATTGGACATTTGGGGCAAAATGTCATCCGGTTTATCGATAGATTTGGGCATCAAAGCCTTTGTAAATTCCACAAAAAGCGCTCAATGATAAAGAATCACGATAAAATAGGAAGAACTACAGCGAATTTGAGCAAATTAGCTTCATAATTAAACGTAAAAATTGTCAACAAAATTTTTCGCCCGATTGAGCGAGAGTCTGCTGTAGCTACCCGGTAATGTGAGGTTACTGTTGTACATAACCTTCAAAAATCTAACCATAATTAAAATGCAATTAATTTAAACATTATCAAACTAAAGGAAGTGCATTATTTAAGTCTTTGTTTATTCCAAAATTAACGAAATTAGAAAATAAAGACTAAAAATTGGAAATTTGTTTATTAGGATTTGACAGTCATTATTACACCTACCTATTTCTAGGAAGGAACTTTTCTAAGATGAAGTTCTATGTAAATGTGTTACAACTATAAAGGTCCACAACGATGTAAATTCTTTTATTCAAAATTAGTCAAAGTTTTCCCTTAATAATAAAGCTTAAAAAAAAACAAACCTTTCTTATTTTGTCTTTAATGTTAGGGAAAGTAATTTTAAACCGTCCTTGTGTTTTCATAGTAAATTGAGAAGCATGAAATTAATCATTAAAAAAAGGCAATGTGAAAAAGTATAGTCCCTTTTGGTGTGTAAAACCCTAAGTTTTCGATTTTTGTTGAGAAACATTTTAAAAGTTAAAAATCGCACCTCACACGAGGATAACACTTTGTTAACATCAAAGAAGATAGAGAGGCAGAACGATGTATAAAGAAAATGGATCATAATAGGAAAATGAAAAAGAAAAAGAAAACATAAAACCAATGAAAAATCATTGAATACGGTTAAAATTGAATTTAAAACTAAAGAAAAAAAAATCTTTAATTGTGAATAAGTTTTAGACAAAATAAAGTAATAGAATCTGCGTGTAGATAAATTTTAAAATAATAAATGAGAAAAATATTAAATAAAAAACTAGTGCTTTTCTAAGAAACCAATCCAAAAAAAAGAACAAAAAATGAATAAAGGAGTTTAAGGCATTCATAGGATAACGCGATGAGAAAATTTCACATTTTTGGCACATTTACTACTAAATAAAAGAAAAATAATGAGAAATTTATGCGAAAATACAGAATTTAGTAAATAATTAAAAAAAAGAAGAACCTTTTGACAATTTCAAAAAACATCAAAAAAATACGAAACACTGAAAGAAGAAACTCAAAAGAAAATCACCGCTAATATCGATACTCCAATCTTATACGTACATTAAAGAGAATTAAAAAAAAAGTGGAATTAATTTCTATTGAAGCATTAGAATAACAAAGTCGTCAGAATATTTTTTTTTAGTAAGAATTTGTAATAAATCTTGTAAAATAAAGAAACGAAACACTGCATATAAGTTTAAAAAAAAAACGAATTTGTGGGGAGTTAATCAAAAAAACGCATTTAAAAATGTAAAAAAAAATAAAACATTTTTGATGATAACCCCAAATGTTCGAGTTTTTTCGTTGTACGTACTAAGTACAGAATGAAAAACAAAAAGATATTAGTAAAGTTATTTGTGAATAAAGTTTTTCATTTAAATTCCCGCCTCATACATAACACAGCTTCAATTCTAAAAAAAAAAAACAAGAATTATGAAAAGTAAAACCCAAAGAAATTGAGCAAGATAAAAAAAAAACACTCGATAGAGCAACCAGGATTTAATTGTGTAGTAAAAGAAATTGAAAGAATAAATTCAGAGTGAAAATTCAACAAAGAATGAATTAGAGATGGATGCAAAAAGCGCGCCCGTACCAAAAAGAAAATAATAAAAAAAAAAACAAAAATTACATTTAAATAAAAGACATTAAGTATAAATATAAAAAAAAAAAATACGCGCAAACTTAATTATAAACGAAGAATAAAAAGAATATATGATGAAACAGTAAACTTATACGGAAGAAATATTAAATAAATAATAGTTATTATGATAAATTAATAAAAGGACCATTTTTCTTCATTATTATTTGCCCCTTTTATTAAACAGGTTCTATTATGGACGTTCTTCAAGGATTCTTCGTCTTCTTTATAGGCCCCTCCATAGCAAACTTCCGCGGAAATTCCATTGGAAATTTTGCGTCAAATTCCGCTCATTCCATGGCATTTTTCCAAAGAGAGGCCATGGAAAATTTAAACAACATTCCATGGAAATCTAGCGTCACTTTCTAGTGGAAGTCTATGGAAAGTTTATATGGAAAATTACACGTGAAATGTCCGCGGATTCCACTGGAATTTTTCAATCCAATGACCGCGGCAATTCCACTGGATTTCTAGTAGTCTTTTCCGCCATGTCCACAGATTTTAGCGCTAAAAAGCCGCACGGAGTTCCGTGGATTTTACCGCTCAAAATCCGCGTGAACTTCCGAGGAGGAATTTGACGCCGCAGTCTTCCATGGAATTTTTCCAAAGAGAGACCATAGAAAATCTGAACAACATTCCATGGAAATTCAGCGTCACTTTCTAGTGGAAGTCCATGGAAAGTTTATGTGGAAAATTAAACGTGAAAGGTAAGCGGATTCCACTGGAGTTTTCCATGGAATATTCCAAGTTTTCTTGTGGATTTTCCATGGATTTTACCGCAACACGCCCCCTTTTTTGTAGGAAAATTCCTGCTTATTTCCTGGGGACAAGGGGGAGATATTTAGCTGAAAATGTGTACACCACTTCCAAGCACTTCCACGATTTGTATGGAAGAGGCCTTTGCACTTCCAAAAACTTCGCAATACTCTCAAAAATGTGGAAATACTTCCAGCACTTCTTGCACTTCATGCACTTCTCATACTTAAAAATCAGTAATTTATTTAATCTGATGAACAATCTAATTAGGAAAACTTTTAAAAATCTCAAGAAATTAATTTTTGCACATATTTTTTTTAAATTTTTCTTATATTTTGCTTTCCTAGCGCCAGATGAAGGGGTATCAACATATTTTGAAATTTCCTAAGAGACTAGGGAAGCTACTTTTGGAAAATAGAGTCTCTAAAAAAACGGAATTTCGTTTGTAATTACACTATGCAACAGATTGACAACTTTTTTTTTGGCACACGGATCTCACATGGTACGTTTGGTAGAGTCGAGTCCCCTGATCAAGAATCTGTTTTTGGTTTTTCTCCTATACGTCACAATTTTCTTTAATTATTTTTTTTTTGTTTTTGCTGTTTTGTCTCATATTTATCAATATTCCTCCGGTTCTAGTGTACAGAACTTAATAAATGGACGTTGGAGAGGTAAGTGGTTGTGCTTCAACTTGAAAATGATTAGATATTTTTTCAAAAAATCCTTGGAGTCAGAAAAACAAAATAATATTAGACCTTACAATATCCAACCTAGTCAAAATTTTCCCAAAAATTTTACCTAATAAAATACACTGCTGGAAATAAAAAAATCATTTGAAGGTATTTTCAAACCGATATGAAAAATTGACATTTGAATTTAATGCCGTTAGAACTGTGAGTACTGTGATAGAACCTTTATCAAAATGGCGATTTTCGGGTGACAATAATTTATAGCTCCACTCAATAAATTTGGCTCCAGGGTACAGTAGACTCTCGCAAATTCGGCTCTTTTAAGATCGGGCTACTTTTTAATTCGGGCATCAGTTACATTTGAAAAAAGTTTGTTGTCATTTTTCAAGTTTGATTATGATTATCAAATGAATCAAATATGCTCAAATTTAGCATGGTTTGTCTTAGTTTTCACGTGATTTTGCATTATTGAGGGATTTTCATACAATTTACGATGTATATCAGTGTGTAAACTCAATATCTATATGCACATGTCGCCCGAATTTCTGTCTAATTCGGCTGACATTTCGGTCCTATATGCCCGAATTTGAGAGAGTCTACTGTATTTATTTTCAATCAGTGAAGGTAAATATCTTTTAGTAATTTCATTAGTAACTTTGTTAATCTCATTAGAATCATTTTTATAAAGTTTTTCATGAATTTTGGTGAAATTTTGTAAGGAAAATATTATATAGGAAAATATATAATTTTGTAAGGAACCGGTTTCAATCGGTTCTAAACCGGTAATCTTCGATAGTCTATAACCGGTACCTAATTTTTATCCTGAAATCAATTTTGTTACTCCTAAGCTAATTCGTTGGGCGATTTTTTGAGTAATTTATAAATCGGTTTAAATCAATTGACAATCGGTAAACGGTAAATCGAGAACTCCGCAAAGTCTGGGACACTTTTCCATCCCTAATTTTTGTGTAGAGGAGACTGGGGTAAAAAGTCACAAAACGGATATTTTATTTTTTTACAAGCTACTCGAGCGCTTCAAAAATTTCTAATTAGCGCAGTTTTATAGAAAATTTACCGCTTTACAACTTTGTAAAAGTAATTTACTTCTATTTTGTAAGGAAATATATTTATCGAGCCAATTTCTAAAAGGTAATTTTGTGATCATTCTCAAAAATGCTGGGGCAAATAGTATCAGGCATAAGATATTATTACATTTTGATTTGCTTTATTACGGGATTCCGTAAATTTAAAAAAATACCTAGAGGACATATTTTCATAGGAAATTTATTCCTCTACACCTTTGTAAAACACAGTTTTCTCTATCTGAGCTAGAAAAGCGCATTTTGAGCTATATTTTACAAAAAACACACAAAAGACTGCAAATGTTTGACCAATGCAAACAACAAGCGGTGACACATAGCATTGACATTTCTTTTCAATTCAATTCAATTCAATTTATTTGTAAACAATAGGACAATCTGTCCTCTATACAATTGATATAATTTCATAGAGTTTAAGAAAAGTTTTAAATTTTAGAAAAAAAAGAAAGTAAAGCTCATGTGGGGCACGAGGAGCGCGCGGCACCAACAAATCTAAGGATAAGCTCCCTCTTCCGCTCGCGAGGTAAATTATTCCAAAGAACGATTCCCTCAACAAATAGGGAGCCGCGAAGAATGCGACAACCTGAACTGGGCACAAGGAGACACGAAGCCCTAGTTTTTGATCCAGTCACCACAGCTCCGCAAGATACCGTGGCATACCAACACATAGTAACCGTGAGATAAAGTCTACAGCACGAGTCTCCAGATAAGAAAATAGAGGAAGATCAAGGATTGAATCCACCCAAGGAGAAATATGATCAAATTTCGGAGTTCGAAGACATACCGCAAACAAGAGTTAAATGCCCTATTCAGTCGGGTCTGTGTTTCAGCGTTAGCACTGAAAAATAGTTCAGCCCCGTACGTGAAGAAAGGGACAATTAAAGCTCTAACTAATAGAAGCCTTGTACCCTGAGACGTGAAGGACTGAAGGCGTCGCAAAGTTCGCAAAGTGAGGAAAATTTTCCTGCAAATCTCAGCCGCATGATCAGACTATGTCAGAGTTTCATTAAAAATAATACCCAGGTTCCTGGCCCTTGAAGTGAAAGGAATCACCTCATTTGAGAGATAAACTGGGTTTGAGAAATAAACTGGGTTATTTTCACCGTGGGACATCAGAAATTGTTTCGGTTTTTGTTACTTTTTGCTCCATAGCTTTTGTTACTTTTTACCCCAAAATTATATTTAAAGAATTTTAACATTCTAGAAGAGTTAAGGAGCAATTAATGTAATTTTCTTCAGAAAAAATATGAACTTAATTATGATGAATCTTCTGTCAAAATTAAAGAGTCTGGAAATGGTTTTGAATTAGGACATTTACCCTATCGGATTCGTATTCAAAGAATATCCAGGTAATTTAGAAAATATTCACCAGTGCAACAATTTTGGAAAATAAGTAGGTAATTAATTGTTATCTTCTGTAAGGAAAATATTTCAAAAATATGGCTAAAAATTTCGATATTTTTTATTTTCTATATTCCTTGTTCAAATTTTAACAAACTTACGACATTGAAGAAGATCTATGGAGGCTATCTATAGAAAAAAAATTGGGCCGCTATCTTTTTTACCTTGGAAAATATTGAATTTTGAATTTTTCGATTTGTGACTTTTTGCCCCAGTCTCCCCTACTAAAAGATTTATAAAGCATCTTGCAATGGGCATTCGATCCTCAGTAGGCTTTAACTCTTTCGTCTCTTTTGGGACTCTCGTACCCAAAGCAGCATATGAATGTTCTGTGAAAAACAATGTTTTTTAATTATTTAGAACTGATAAAAATCCTATTCTTGTGGATGATTACAAACTATAAGGATGTCCAAATGTAAGATATTTTTTGTAGGACCTCAATTAATTCCTGAGCTTAGATATTTTTGATTAAAAAATGGTGAAATTGGCTTGCAGCATATGCTGCGGTCCGGAAAGAGTTAATATTGTCCTGCTTTGGAATTTATCAAGAAAGTTGGTCATGATATTGTCATAATCGTTACAGAATTCCCTTACAGGTCAATGAGGCAACCAAAGGAAATCAAGGCTCAAAAAAAAAACTTTTAACCCTGGTGAATCTTTTCTATTTGGCCATAAATAAATTTCTTTACAATTTCAAACAACTCTTGAGACTTATCAAACTTTGTTGGCTTTGTAGTCAATGATACGTTCAATGTATTTCTCATGGTTGTTCCTGAAAGCTGCCAGGAGTCCTTTGGCATTCAGTACGGGTTCATTGGGCCCATAACTTAGCTCCTCATTGAACAAATTAGTCATCTTTCCATCGACAGCTCGTAGAATAGCATCTCCAGCGCAGATGTCCCATTTCTTGATGGCTGTCGTGTGAAGGTAGGCTGTGGCATTGCCAGAAATAATCTGGAGAACCTTATATCCAGCCCCAGCTGCTGTCAAAATTTGCATATTCTCCCCAAAGACACCCCTCGAGAAGTTCCTTGCTTCTCCCGTGTGCGAACGAGACACAATCACAGTCACTCTATCGCTAACGTCCTCCTTCTTGACCCTATGTAAATCCTCCGAAGAGGCAACTCCTGCCCAAGCCCATGTGGTCTTCTGGGTAAAGGGATTGTGAATTACTCCAATTGTGGGCTTTCCCTTGATGGCCACGCACACCATTGTCGTAACGTACTCAAAGAGATGCTCTGTGTATTCCTGAGTAGCGTCCAATGGATCAATCCAAACAGTTACATCGTCAATGTCAACAGTTTCGTCAGGAATGGTCAGAGTCTCTCTGAGAACTGTTGGATCCAGATCGAAAAGCTTTACATCTGGACAGACCATCTTGCTGGAGTCCTCTTCGGAGATGATCCTCAATCGGGGGAAGATATGATGAAGCCCAAACTGCATAACACAGTGGGATTTGAAGTCAGCCTCTGTTACAGGATTATTAGCCCCTTCAGCTGTCTTTCCCTTGCTCTTGACATGGAAATCTGCACTTTTGGACACTGTCACCACTTCCACGCCTCCCTGAAAAGCCAAAGTAACCATTTGATCTGGATGATCTCAATAAAACCTTCTTGGGAAATGAGACTCACCTTTTCAGCTGCCTGAATAGCGCCAATTAGAAGCTTCCGTAGATTCACAGAATTGGGGTCTCTGGTGACCAATTCCGAGGGATTAGGACTCCCAATTAGCACATAGTATGTAAGAAAGAAGAGAGCAGTAAACAGGATGAGCAGTCCACACTTATTGATACGTATTGAGCCACCCAGATTCATCTTGGAAATTAATTTGCAGACACACAAATCTCCTCGGAAGTCCCTATTCACCTGAACTCATTGTCTTCCGGATTTAAAGATTCAAAAGGACACTCTGTAGACATAGACCCGCGGATCTGAATCAGCTCAGGGGAAATTCCTCTACGTGGTGAGGAGTTCAAGGTAAGCCTTTGAAGCTTTTGATAATTGAGATTCTCATTTGAACCATAGTCAAATACAAACGACAAACTGGCTACTTGCCACAAAAAAATAAATAATAAAAAAAACATAACAAATTGTAATAAAAGGAGCGATGGCAGCCAAAATCCCGAAAGCCAAAATCTCGAAACCAAAATCCCGAAAAGGTCAAAATCCTGAAAGGGATGAAATTATATAGAGGAAAATGTTTAGAATAATTTCATAAGACACAGAAGATTTCCCTTTGCCTCCAGCAAGTGCTGATGCAAGTATGAATACCTTTTCCAAATTAATATAAAAAAATTAGCCTTCCAGAAGAAATAGTTAAAATATAAATTTTATTTTTAGTTAAATTAAAATGCAATTACGATATCCAAAGAAAAGCCAAAAAAATAATCCAAGTGTTAAAGAAAATTCAAATTAGATTTCAGGCGTTTCTTTTAAATTTAAACGCCTGAAGTACTTGGAAGTGCTTAGAAGTGGAAGAAGTGCTGGGAATCACCTATGGCATTTCCGGAAGTCTGTGACGTTTTCCATACAAATTTAGGAAGTGCTGGAAGTGGTGTACACGATTTTTCGACTAACATCTCCCCCTTGGTTGTGCTTCAACTTGAATATTATGTGATATTTTTTCAAAAAATCCTTGGGAGCGGAAAAACAAAATCAAACTAAAATTTCCCAAAAATGACCTAAGAAAGCAACATTTGAAAAATCATATAAACTAAACTAAACTAAATATTAATGTACTCTCTTCAGCACACAATAGACTCCACTTAGGGCTACATTTTTGCCATAGAAGACACCCTGCTCCGATACTTCTAAATGCCTCATTTTTTGACTTTAACTTTTAATACCCAAAGGAAAATATAGACGTTCTACAAAAAAACATTTTTTTAATTATTTAGATCCGATAAAGATCCAATTTTTGTGGATGATTACTTACTTTAAGGACATCCAAATCTAAGATATTTTATGCAGGGATCCGATTAATTTTTGGACTAAGATATTTTCGTATACTCCGGACCGACAGAGTTAAAGGGATTTCTAATCACTTCTTATTATTTTAATAGGGTGACCGGGGAGGTTTGGGACAGGGGTAGTGTGGTCAAGGCGATTTTTCATTAATTTTTTAAATAAATGGGATTTATCCACTAATCAATCGTAGGCGATATTAAGATGTATCTTGACTAAAAGAATGGATATCCTCAGTTTTAATGTTATAATTCTATGAACACTTTTTTAAAAATTGATAAAAATAGTATATTTTTTATTTCTGACTTTTGCTCTTTGTATTTTATATCAGCGAAGTATAATCAAAACTTTGTTTATTTCATTAGTTAGCAGTGTAATCTAGGAACATAGATAGGTTTTAAATACCAAAACTACGCGTGGGGATGTTTGGGACACCTGAAAGGGGATGAATGGGACGTTGATTTTCGACAATTTTTTATTGTCAAAATGGAAAGTAATGCCCAGTTTCTACTGGAAATCTTCCTCTTGTGCAATCTTTACCAGTGGAGCAGATGTCTCTAACTACAGAGACAAATAAACCATCAATGTTTTAATAATTTCTTCTCCAGAGGATATTCGACCTTTGCCCAATTCCGTTAAAAACTATTTTCTCGAAAATTTCTCAAGCAATATCCTTTACAATTCTCACAAGTTCTCCAGAACAGGCAAGGAGAGAGCTTATTCAGAGAAATAAGGAAAAAACAGGTACCGTGCAGTTGTCGTAAAATCCAACAGGAATCCGTTAATGAATTCAAAACTAAAAGTTGCAAGAAAATCTACTCGTCTGGGGAATTTGATGATCATAATTGCAATATTTAGAATAAAAAAAAAAACAAAGAAATGTAGATGGAAATTAAGAAGAAAATACTTTAAATAATTGATTGACAGTAAATGACTCTACTGTACAAATAAAATTGATATTAATTTCTAAGTATGAATAAGATTAAACATTTTTATTTCTATTAGAAATATTTTTAATTTAGTATTTACAAATAATTAACGTGCTCCAATAATGCAAATTATGCGAGAAAAAACGAGTCCCAAACATCCCCTTTTGCGTCCCATACTGCCCCACATTGGGAAGGTTTGGGACAAACCGTCAAGTTATATGTTTTATCTTCTCCAAGAAAACTCAGCTGTTTTCCAAATTCTATCGAATATTTTTTATAAAGTCAATACCCATAAGTATTCTATAGACCGTATAAATTTGTAATACACTATCGTGATTTTTTGGAATGCTGTCTCAAAATCAGAACATAAAAAGTGTCCCAACCTCCCCAGTCTTCCCTACTAATCAATTTATCTTTTCTGTTGAATTCCAATTTAAAGTAGGACTGCATATTTCCATAGGGCATAAATAGTAAAAATAGTTATTAGTTGAAAAAGGTATTTGTTTTTAATACAGTAGACTCTCGCTAATTCGGCTCTTTTAAGATCGGGTTACTTTTTAATTCAGGCGGAAGTTAAACTTGAAAAAAGTTTGTTAATATTTTTAAAGTTTGAGTGTGTTTATCAAATGTACCATATATGCCCAAATTTACGACGGTTTGACTTAGTTATTATGTGATTCTGCATTATTAAGCGGTTTTAATGCAATTCACAATAAGTATGAGTATCTAAACTTAATATGAGTATATGCAGATGAACAAAAAATCGTTGCATTTCAAATAGTTTAACGCCCGTTCTCTCTAAATCGGGTGACATTTCGGTCCCAAATGCCCAAATTTGAAAGAGTCTACTGTACCTAAAAATTCTCGAGAAGTCTCCTTAAAAGCTTAAAGAGGCCTAAAGAATTTATTAGACCCCAGGGTATGAAAACTCAGAAAACAAAGGAAATACTCACCGAGCTGTCAAACTGTAATGGCGAATTTACACGTTTTACAATGAAAATTACATTTTTGAATTACACACTAAAAATTTTTACACAAATAATTTTTTTACACAAAATTTGCCAATAGTGGTAAAAATTAAAATGCACAATTTCTTAAGTGGTAAATTTGGAAATTACACGTTATTTTTTTTACACGATTTTTACTGTGTAGCTTTGACCTTTATTGCAAAAGATTGATTTTGCAGTAGAAAAACTTTTCACTGGATTTCCAGATTGAATGCAATAGCTGTGCCTTCTACAAAGCCAGCCTCAGAATGTCAAAACATGAGCGTCTGATTGCGAAAGTACCCGGAAATCTCACGAAGAAAGGAATAACAATTTGAAATAATTACCATAGTTTATTCTCACGGATTCTAACCCAGGCCCGGCTCGAGTCCCTGCTGTGAACTACTGCTACCATCCGTAGTGCCCGTAGACAGGAGATCTCCCTCAAAGATATCCCTGAAGCCACTCAAATCTCCACTTTCCGACTGAATGTTCGATTGTGGGTTCTCCTGGACGGAAGAATCTGCCCTGGAAGCCACGGAAAAGTCCATAAAGGCCAAATAATCCTCCTCCTTGATCGATGAACTGGATTTATGCATATTCTGACTCTCCTGCATGAATTTATTGTATTCCTGAGAGATATTCTTGAAGTCCTTAATCTCAATCCTGTTCCTCCCAATCACGTTGTCCTTGTAGTAATTGTGGAGTGTTGTTAGAGATCTTCCACTCATGGCCATGTAGGCTTTTTCCAGAGTCATCACATCGAAATGTCGATGCCTCTCCGTGTCTGGATTTTGGGATATCATCTCATTGCTGTACTCCATTAGAGATTTGTAGAAATAATCGACAGCATCGACGAACATTACCATTGCTGAATCCTGAGCCTCTGTGAATCCTGCCACTTTTAGCAGTCCTCCCAGTGATCTCCTAATTGCTGCATCTACTTCAGCTCTTTCCAATCTTGGGAAGGTTTTTGTTTGCTCTCCACGAGTGAATCTTGTCTCTCGCGGTTGATTGAAGCAGAACGGATTGTTGTTCTCCTTGATCAAATTGGCCGAATTTCCCGGTGGGAACTCAATTCTTGGCATTTTCTGACAAGGATTGAGGACATAATTGAGACCCTGAGAAAGATGCAAAAGGGTTAAAACCTTAAAACTCGCCTTGAAGATTTCTTATTAAAATCTTACCGATTTGTCAACATAAGTATCAATGAGAGTTTGTATCATTTCACGTTGATTTATCACCTCAACTGTTTGCGTGACGATAACATTTTCCGAATGTAGCCTGGAAAGATAGAGTTTCATGAGTTTAACGTCCGGAGGATGCTGAAAAACTAAATAAAACTCACTTTTCCGTTTGAGCCTGATGAGTTTCTCTGCTTTGTTGCAGCTCTGCAAGGAGATCGCATCGACTTTCTGAGTAAATTATATCATTCGGTTGATTTTCCTTCTTTTTGTCACTTCCATCCGTGAAACCACCCCAATGAGATCGATTTATCATACTTCCTGGCCAGGAAAAGGAGAGTATCAATATAAACAAAGCAAAAGTGAGGTTATGTTGGCGAAACTTCGGCCGGACGTCACTTGTATTCACCACACACTTTTAAATTTGAATTTTATCGTTAATCAATTTATTATGGCTCCGGCACACCTTTTAGATCAGGAAAAATTTCATGAAATCGAAATTCACATTCCTTTCTTTCTCACCCGTTTTGCATATGTCTATCCCACTCTTTCGAACTCTTCTTCTTCATTTAAACATCAGACCAATTTAAATTTAGTTTAATCAAATTTGGAGTGCAAAAGAATAAGTCAGACATATGCAAAACTTTGAGAAAGAAAGGGATGTGAATTTTGATTTCATGGAATTTTTCCGATTTAAAAGGTGTGCAGGAGCCATTAGCATTTAGATTAGATTTCACGAAATTTATTTCACTGTTCACTTTTTTTTCTTTGAATTTATATCGTCAGTTAAATCAGCATTTATCATAACTTCATTTTTGCGATTTTGAGATATATACATATTTAGAATCGGCTTAATTTTGTTTATTAAACGCATATGAGAAAAATAAATTTTTATAATCCCTATAAAAATTATTTTAACCCTTTAAGGACGATTGGAACACCAGTGTCCCATAAAGAAAATAATTTTTCCTGACTACCTAAAGTTATTTTTTTTCTTATGTCTGTACATAATTGTAAAGTAGAAGGTTGAAGAAATCTAGAATATTTTTTGCAAGTCTCTAGCTATTTGCTATGTACTAAATATTTAAGCTAAAAAATGACGAATTTTTAAATTCTCAAATTCATACAGTAGAGTCCATATTTGGTTTCAAATTTGACACTTGGGTCGCACTATAGTCCATGTCATTTTTTAAAATTATCAACGATTTTTAGTATTGAAATTGCTCGACGGCTTCCACTTTCTTTGCGATTGTGGTACTTGTCCTTGCTCTCTTCATTGTGGATCACAATTATCACAACTACTTAATAAAGTTTTCCAAAAATATTAAAATAATTATGACAAAATTTCATGTCGCGTACTAAAAAACATAGCCTAATTTAAAATCAGTGTTTTGAAATCAACGGTCGATAAATTATGGACTATAGAGCGATGTCCTATAGCGGGGTTCTGTATACTGTAACGGAATGTGTAATACTGTAACGGAAGTGTTTTTTTTTACATCTCACGGTATCAAATTATACTTTCTTGTTTTACATTACGTCTTTTTTCAACGTACGGCCAAAATAAGCGAATAATTACACAGCTATGTACATTTTTTAGAGATTTCATGTAACATTATATAGTTTTCAGACAAAATGTGTAGAAATTACATGAATGTGTACTAGTACACAGAATTACACGTTTAATGTAAAATTTACAATGAAAATCATGGTAAAGGAGCCAAAAATTTTTTACTGTGTATATAAAAAAATATTTGAGCTAAAAAATAACGAATTTTCAAATTTTCACTTTGGTGCTTGAATTTTAATATTTTTAATTTTTTTAAGCAAAAACCTTTTGGGACTAGAACAAAGTAAAAATGATAGTTTATTGGTATTTTCAGGAAAGCTTCATAATTTTCATGGGTCATATATGACCCAATCGTCCATAAAGGTAAAAAAAACATCGAATCTGTCTCTAGTAGATTTTCGAAGATTTGAGGTTAGACTGTTTCATGTTTTTGATTATGTGTGCGCAAAATAGTTAATTATTCGTGTAATATTGTGTGATATATCAATTAGCTGAGATTTCCCAGTGCAATACTGACTGAAGAAGGTAATATTTTGATAATTTATGAGATACTCTGCGTATATGTTGTAAATTCATAACTTTTTACTCTTGTACATGACTTAAAAAATGGAAAACAAATTTCATGATCAATGAACCCGAAATCATTCACATATTATGACCGGAAGATAGCGATGATGCCGACAATCTTTTCCTGAACGAAAGCAACGTAATATATTTGGAACAAGACGTGGATGAAATGGACTTTGAAGGCTTCATCGAAAACGCATCAACTCCGGAAGAACTCCCAGATCCACAGAAATGTGCAACTGTACGTCTTAAATTCCCAGAGACAAACAACATTGCACCTACCCATTACCATCAAACATGTTTCGAAGAAAACTGAGGTGCACATGGTGCTATCAGAAAAAAGGATTATAAGACCAATTGTATTTGTGAGGCATGCGACATTTATCTCTATGTTACCTTACCAGTATGTGAAATTTGTTTCGATGAATATTATAAAAATTGAAAATGAAGTAAACAATAATACATTTTTTCATAAAAATTATTGTTTTTGTGTACAAGTCTTCAAGAGTCTTTGAGACCAAAAATTGAATGAGATTTTTTAAAATTAATTTTTGATCGTTTTAATTTTTACTCGTAGGGGGAGGTGGGGCTACTTTGAGCTGTGGGGCTACATTGTTATACAATATTTTCGCATATTTCCAATGGAAACTTGGTTTTAGCATGAATTAATTTAGATAGACAAAATAATTGTGGATCTAAATAAAATATTTGTAAGTACCAGCTTCATTTAGAAATAGGCGAAAAAGCCGTATAACAATCTAGCCCCACAGCTCAAAATAGCCACACCTCCCCCTACTCTAAATATTTTTTTTATTATTACAAATATATTCAAGTTACTTATTTTGCAAAAATAACAGAGCAAACGAGTAAACTAGTCGTCTGGAAAATTTTGTGGTTTTTTACCTTTAAGGACGATTGGGTCATATATGACCCATAGTTTTCCAGGACTGCTAGAGATGGGAAAATTTCTTTTTAACCGTAAATCTCTTATTTAGGCTAAAATATCGAGGGAAACTTGATTTCGGTGAATTTCGCTCAGCGGAAAGCTTCTCGTCCTTAAAGATCTAACTGAGCAGAGGAGATGGTGATATCATCCGCCATTTTGATTTGCTGATTTATTCCTTGGTGCATGTCGTCGTCAAGAATTAGTATTCCATCTTCATCCATTTCTCTATCACTCATCTTGGATTTTTCTTCACACTGATCTAATCTGTGCTTATCAAACTCTTCACTGCGTTGATATTTCGACTTTTGGTACTTTGTTTGCGTCAAAAACACCCTTTTGTTCTTAAGCTTCTTTTAGGCATTATGTTGTCAAAATCTTTAAATTGGCAATTATTTCACCGAATATATCAAATCTTCAAATATTTTATTGATCTCTCGATTTCAGAAAATTTTGTATACTGTTTTGCACTGAATTAACGTTTGTTTCACTGTTATTAATTGATTTTTTCTCATCTGAAATTTTTGCCGTCTGTTGTACGAATATTCACCACTTTTCGCGAAACTGTCACAATTTGATCGCTGATTTCGCCGCGCGCGGCGAAATCAGCGAACGTGTCAGTGAATTTTGGGACAGCGCACCACGAACTGTCATAAATGTCACAGTGTTGTCATTTATTGGAAAAATTCTGTGGCGATCGAATGAAAAAATTGCAGCAAAAAGGGTGGAAAAGTGCATTAAAACTGGCGATATTGCGACTAATTGTGTCACCAAGTGTTGCTCCAGAGTGCACAGTGTGAAAACAAGTGGTTATATTGTGTGAAAATATCGTGTAAATTGGTGATATTTGGCCTTTTTCAACACCTTACTCGTCCCCCCGGATTGAGCTTTTTCTTGCGGGCGAGAGTCAAAAGAAAAAGACCCATCTCGCGCGCTAGGCTATTTTTCTCGATTGTTTTTGCAGCTCAAAACATCATCCAGGGTGGATAGATAGTGAGAAATCTCCCAGTGAATTGATGTGTCCATGAAGGTGATTGTGGTGCTCAAGTGATTCGGGAAGAATTAATTGAAATATTGAGTAGTTTTTCCTGTGTTACTCTCTCTCTTGGTACGGGTAAAAAGTTTTTGGTGGCGTGTTTGGGAATCGGGCGTTAATTGATTTTCACTGCAATTTCTTGTTTGCGCTGCTGGGTGTTAGAAATTACCTGTAGGTGATAACTATAAACAAAACTTCCTGGCCACCAAACCATCAGCACAGTCACAAGGATGCCTCTCTGGAAATCACAGAAGTCTCCGGCAGAACTGGTGAAGGCTCTCAAGGAGTCAGTTAATTCACTTGAACGGGGTGACAAGAAGGCAGAGAAGGCTCAAGAGGATGTCAGTAAGAATCTAGTAAGTATTCCTTTTAAACTGTTTGCCTTTTAATAGCTCCGACGAAATAGCCCAGAACACCGAATAGAAAATCGATAAAACAAATCTCCTTCCAAGGCCTTCCAAAATTTACTTTTATCCTACTGTCAACACATCCTTGGTCAATTATCCTCTGCTACCCTAACTCCTTCATCCAACAGAAAACCTTGACACATCCCAAGGACATCGTATCATCTTAGAATCCCTAAGATCCTTCTCCTTCATCTTACATCTTCATTAAATATTAACCCAAAGAAAAATATGAATCCCCAAAGGAATCAAAAGACATCCTCAGAATCCTTCCAAAGGGATTCAGTAGCAATCTCCCTCCCGCAAATACAAGATACAAATAAACTTCTCATATTCAATTGAGCCAAAAAGCAATTAGTGAGGAAATTGCCCACTAATTGCAAGTTTAAAATAATTAACGAGCAAATGGAATTCACAGAGACTCTCTAAAAAACCATCGCGATATCTTATCGAAGACTCTCTTGGCATTTTTTTGCACACACTCCGCTGGCATCTCTCGGGCTGTGAAATTATTGGGATTAGTCACAAGATTCACCTCTGAGGTGGCAGTCGCAGTGGCTGATTCTGCTGCGGATTTTTTTTTCACTTTTGGTTCACAGACATTGTTCCAGATTCTGCGACGCCGCCAAAATACAAATCGTCTAACACTCAGAGAAAATCTGTTTTCGGGAAATTGGGGTAGATGGTTAGTGTTGTTGGTAACACTTCGTAAAATCTTTGAGTCATTCATTAAAAATATACGATATACACGATAATATTTCAGTGGCTCATAATTTATGAGTCAATTGCTCTGAAATACACTTGAAAGTCTCATTATGAAGTATAGAGCTTAAGAGCATTTAACATTATTTTTATGATGAAAACTTTAGAAGTTAGATTTTAAATCTTTTGCGGTAGGGTAAGTGTGCCAAATTTCGGCATAGTTGCACGCAAGCGTCAAAGTCTCAAGTTTAAAATGTAATATTTTAAATTCAAATTGATTTTTTTTATTCTTTCTTCTTAAAGAGTGTTGCTTGGAAACTTGTAAAGAGTTTACCGTCTTTATTTACTCTAAAATCATTCTTAATACATTTTAGAATGAATAAAAATATAGACATAGCTTTGGTGCCCTATTTCGGCCACCTTAATTTTCATAGTTCCTTGCCCTTCGGGAATTCTTCCAATATCTTTTTCACGTCATCTCGTTTGTCGAAGCTACATTTTTTGTTGTTCTTTTGCATTGTATAATCTCTAGAGTACGTAAAATCTAAAAGTTCATTGAAATTCGAGGAACAAAAAAGGTGGCCGAAATTGCAAGCTGGCCGGAATTTGGCACACTTATCCTATACAAATTATTTGAACTCTAAAATATTTATAGGGGTTTTCAGGCTTTGCATATACTTTGGCTTCGAACACTTTATATTTTCCCGTATTCCTTTAATAAATCTTATCTAATTTTTTTTTTCTGGAAACGGAAGACTTAACACTAGCTATTAGAATATATTGCTATAGATCAGATTAATTAAAGAAATATAGGGCAAAATATGAAGTGTTCGAAGCCAGAGTGTGCGTGAAGCCTGAAAATTTTTCCATATTAGGGAAAAATGGGGATATCAAAGACAAAGTAGAATGACATATCTTTCAGTAAAAAATAAATTTATTTTAGCCAGATAACTTTAAATCGGTATTTTTATGGAAATTGGAAATGAGTTTTTTTGCACAAATATTTTGTGTTGCTTTTTCTCTGATCTATCACACAAAACTGGGAATAGCAACTAAATGATGACTTAATGAGCTCAAACTTTCAAAAGATATTAGTAAGACTATTACCGAGGACACTATAGCACTTTTAAATAAATAAAAGCTTTTTAATCGCAGTAAATGTGATTTTTGTGAAGACCGTCTTGAGACGGTCTTATCTGTTAGAGGGTTAAATTCTCTTCCAGTTGAAATAAAAATAAAAAATTTTGTCCGAAAAATGCATCTTTTTAAAAAAAGAACTTTCAAAAAAAGTTCCGATTTCACGATTTAGATAGATAGATAGATAAAAATGAAACAAACGTCAGCACTTTGCAACGAGTACACTGAGAAAAAAAGAGGGTGCGATTAACTTTTTTTCCTCGTAACTTTAACACTTTTTAGGTGTAAAAATATATCAACATTTTTTAATGTTAATTTTACACCTTTTTAAGGGTAAAATTAACATGAAAGAGGGTAACTTTAATCCCTAATACACCTAAAAAGCATAATATTTACACCAATTTCGGATCAATATTGCAGGGTAAAATTAACATTTCCGGAATGTTATTTTAACTTTTTCGGATTTCTCTCAGTGTAGCAAAACTAATATGGCTAGACTGTCTAACAGTAAGTACTTAAGTAAGGCCTTTGTAAAAGTCCTTAATTAAGTAGTTTACATTAAGGTGGTTCCCCTAATTATAGGATCGAGAGAGGTCTAATTTTTTATAGCTTAGAAAGTTGAAATATCTATGAATACACCTTAAAAATTTTAGAAGCTAATTTGAAGTATTTCCGAAGATACAGAGACAAAGCAAAGGAGCACAGAGCAGATTTGCAAGCGCTATCCAATTTGGACCAATATTCAAAACTTTGAAGAGCATTTTCCCCACTTTTTTTTTTTAAATTTATTAGGCTGGGAAGAAGTTGGATTAAAAAAAATGGTTGAAAACCTATTTTTCTTTCATTTACAGCATGTTAAATTTTGTTCCAAAAATGCATATTCCTTAAAGAACCCGGAAAAAAAAGTTACGATTTCACGATTCTCTTTGGGTTTTCAGACAAGAATTACAAGCTGCAGATATCCTACCAATTCTGTGGCCACATAGCTAGGGTAGATTATTTCCCGACAGCTTATGTAATTGATCTAAATTTTCATTAGTATTTCAATTACTCTTTTTGGCTCAAAGAATATCGATTAAAAGTTTCATTAATCTAAAACTAAATAAAAAGTCTGCAACCAAGAACACAGAGAAACATAAAATGCCAATATAACATTTAAATACTTTTATAAAATATTATTCTACAATTTTTTTTTTTAATTTACGTAACTCAGTAAAAATAAACAAGTTAAAATTTCTTGATTGAATAAAAAAAATAATAAAATTGAGATAAAATGTCAGACTGCTTCTTTGAAATTTAAGCAATAATCCGCATATAACATCAAATTTTTAATCATGTTTTTATTTAATTTCTTTATTCTTATTTATTACTTTTATTTATTGTTATTATTTTTAACAAATATTAGTAAAGATAGTGATTTATTCAAAAATATATAAAATAGAAAATTACTACTAATATTTATTTCAAAAAAGTTTCTCAACTTATTAAAAAATCTCTACGGGATTTTTCGAGTCCCGTAGATTTTCATATTACAAAATGTTTTTTTTCACATTTCAACATTTTTAAATACATTTTAAATCTTATTAACAGAAAAAAGAATATTTTTTAATTAAATACCTGACAAAGTGCAAATATTAATTTAAGGATAATAAGAAATAAAAATATAAATAATTTTATTAATTGAGTGAATGAGACACAGATCTAGTGATCTCGCTCATTCCCATAGCACATTTTGAAAACATGATTACAAACAAATGTTATTGTGCGTTGGGCATTAATTTTAGAAATACAAAAATCTTAAACAATTTTTATATTACAAAGATTTAATTTACAGCAAACTCAGGATAATTTATCATTCCTGAAAGAATTTTTCATCAATGAATGATTTTTTTAGCTCCTTCAATTAGGCAGTTTAATGATTTAAAAATACACGGTCATTAATATAATTGGCGAATAAAAATGTTCGGAGCGTCCAGGAGTTTTCGGTAACGAAAACTGGTAATTCCTCAATAAGCTCAATAATTACCAAAAAATGGTTATCGTTCAGTTGTCGCTGTCTCGGCTATTTACTCCTATCCTAGCTATGTGGGCGCTCGATAGCATCATCAGTTAATACGTCAGACTTACCAAAATTTTACATCATGATGATTAATGATGATTGATTAGTGTTACTTGGGTAGTACTACATTGACTGTCGGATAAAGTCGAAATGAAATATTCCCATAATTCAGCTTTTTGTCAAAGATACAATAGACTCTCGCTAATTCGACTCTTTTAAGATCGGGCTACTTTTTAATTCGGGCGGCAGTAAAATTCGGAAAAAGTTTGTTGACATTTTTCAAGTTTGACTATGATTTTATGAAATGAACCCAATATGCTTAAATTTACCATGGTTTATCTGAGTTTTGATGTAATTTTGCGTTATAAGGGATTTTCATTAAATTTACAATATATTGGGAAAAAACGGGGGTCCAATTAACTTTTTTTCCTCATAAATTTAACACTTTTTAGGTGTAAAAATATATCAACATTTTTTAATGTTAATTTTACGCCTTTTTAAGGGTAAAATTAATATGAAAAAGGGTAACTTTAACCCCTTAATACACCTAAAAAGGGTAATATTTACACCTATTTCGGATCAATACTGCAGGGTAAAATTAACATTTCCGGAATGTTATTTTAACTTTTTCGGATTTCTCTCAGTGTATGAATAAACTCAATATGTGTGTAGTGTATCCAAATCAATAAAAATCGTTGTATTTCAAAAAGTTTATAGCCCGAATTTCTTCCAAATTCGGGTGACATTTCAGTCCCAAATGCCCGAATTTGAGAGAGTCTACTGTATTGCAGATTAAAAAAAAAAGAATACTGCCTAAATTGCAATGAAGCTGAATGAGTAAAAAAATCTAAGAAAATTCCCCTGAATAAGACAATGTACGAGGCGCATTTTTTGTGCGGAAATTTTAAGAAAAAAGAAAACAGTTTCACAATATTATTGTTTGTAATTTTTTTTGTGGCTGTCGACCCTCTTTGACTCACGAAATGTTATTATTTTGTTTCTTCCGCAATTGTCTGTATTTGTCAGGTACTTATCAAGAATATGCTGTACGGAACTTCAGATGCTGAACCACAGACAGATTACATCGTGGCCCAATTGTCTCAGGAGCTGTACAATAGTAATTTACTGCTGTTGCTCATACAAAACCTCAACCGGATTGACTTTGAGGGGAAGAAGGATGTGGCGCAGGTCTTCAACAATGTACTGAGACGACAAATTGGCACGAGATCACCAACAGTTGAATACATCTGTACAAAGCCAGAGATTTTATTCACACTGATGGCTGGGTATGAGCATCAGGAGATTGCACTAAATTGTGGTACGATGCTTCGTGAATGTGCAAGATATGAGGCATTGGCCAAAATAATGCTGCATTCGGATGAATTTTTCAATTTTTTCCGCTATGTCGAAGTATCGACATTTGACATTGCTTCAGATGCATTCTCCACATTTAAGGAGCTGCTGACGAGGCACAAGATTCTCTGTGCTGAGTTTCTTGAGACAAACTATGATAAAGTGTTTTCGCACTATCAGCGACTACTGAATTCGGAAAATTATGTCACACGGAGGCAAAGTCTCAAGCTGCTCGGAGAGTTGCTGCTGGACAGGCACAACTTTACGGTATGTTTCTTGTTAAATAATTCTGCATTTTTTTTTACCAATTAGGTTGCTTTTTTTCACTTTTTATTTGATCTCTTGAAAGTCGTACAATATGCATTTAGATGGGACTTCTCTAAGAGTTGCATTAAATCACAAATGTTACATATTAATCAGAAGGCATTCTTGAAGTCCAAAGAGATTTTCAAGTTTTTTTTCAAATTTATTCCCTTTTTATTTTATAATTTCTCATTTTTCTTTTTGAAAAGAAATTCCAACGCCATTTAGATTGTTTTGGGAAGTTTATAAAATTTTTATTCACAATGTGCTCAGTGTTTACAATGCAGTTTATTTTCTTGAGTAAATTATTATCGGGTTGCATTTCACTAAAAGTCCATAACACAAATATTTTTAAATTCTAAAAGAATTTCCTCAGAATAATTATTAAAATAGTGTCAAGAAGATCATTATAGAAGTGTGTTTTTAAATTTTTAAAACAATATTATTGATATTAGTCTACCAGAGTTATTTTTCTTAATCAAATAATGAGGTCTTCAAACTTCTGAGTATATTGATCTTAGGAAAGTTTTCACCCTTCAATCAAGAAAAAGGGCGAGTTACAGAGGCTATTTGGTATTGATTTATTTGAAACAGTTAAAAAAATATGTTTGATGCGTTTTGATGAGGTGTTTAATCGATATCCTTATTACTTTATTTTAAATTTAACATAATTGATTTTTAAAAGCTAATTCGTGATATGGAAAATTAAAAAAAAAATATAGAAAGTGTATCGTTTTTAAAATGCATTTGTGGAAGGTTGATCCAATAAGCTTGATGTTCGTTGATCGACTGATCGTTTATTGAGTACTTATGCTTAATATACATACACTTGACATGCATATACATTCATATATTATGTTTATGCCACACCTCCCCCCAAAAAGGAAAAAAAAATTATAATCTAACATGATTTTTTTTTACATTTTGTATTTTCTATTTTTTTTTTTATTTAATTTTTTTTTTATATGTTCTTTAATATGTAATCCCAGTGTAAAACTTAATTATGAAAATGTTTTAGAATATTGTTATGAACTATTTTTTCCTTATTTGTTTCTATATTTCTAATTTTACTGTTAACACCTAATCTTTTTGTAATTACGTAGGGACCCTCGTACAATACGTCTAGTTTCTTATTATTAAATTTCTTTAACCATACAGTATCATTAACATTAAAATTAGATTTCCTTATATTTTTATCGTAATAGTACTTATATTTTAATTTTTCTTTATCTAATTTTTCTTTAACGAATTTCCAACATCTTTGTAATTTATACTTTAGCTCTGCTGAGTACAAATCTATATTATAAACAGGCTGTACACACTCTGTTTGTAATGTTGACGGAAAATTCGCTATTTTACCGTATACCAGTTGGAATGGACTATAATCATGGACAGTTGGTGTTGTATTGAAACAAAATTCAAAATATCCTAACCAATTGTCCCAATCGTCCTTTTGCTCATTAATATAGGACCTTAAAAATTCATTGAGAGTCTTATGACTCCTCTCAATACTACCAAGAGATTCATGGTGATATGGGGTCGAATGAACTTGGTCGATGTGAAGCGTCTCACATAACTTTTCAAAAACATTATTAATGTATTCTGTGCCCATATCCGATTTTAAGGTTTTCATTAGTCCGTATTTCAAGATAAAATGTTCTGTGATTGCTCTGGCAAGTGTATTCGCTTCTTTATCTGCTATTGGCACTATGCAAAGAAATTTAGTTAAATCGCATTGCAAAGTTACTGCGTAACGATTTCCACGACTTGTTCTAATAAAAGGACCAATCGTATCGACCGATACAATATCAAATGCACTTTGCGGAGTATGCGTTAACATCATTGGCTCCTTCTTATTCAAACTACTTTTTGCAATTTGGCAAGATTGACACGATTTTACGTAATTAGAAATATCCTTAGACATTCCCTTCCATCGATATATCTCTCTTAATTTTTTATAGAGTCGATTTTGGCCAACGTGACCTCCCATGGGACTTAGATGGTGTTGGTCTAAAATTGCTTTAACTTCTTGTTTATCAGAAATTAGTTTTGGCGGCTTATACAGTAATATTCTAATACGCCGCAGCGTTTTATTAGCGATTGCTTTAAAACTTTCAAAGTTAATAAAGCGAAAGACAGCATTTTGTAAAGATAAAGATATCTCTTTTACTTTTAAATTTATGCACGTGCTTTCAATAATTTGTAGATCTTGCTCTAGTGCCAGATCATTATAATTTGCCGTCATCTTTACTGTATATTTCGAATTATTTTTCTTTTTAAGCGCGCTTGAGCCACCTGAGCAATTTGATGGAATTAAATCTGTGTCTGTGTAGAAAATGAGTTCAGGCATGTTCGAAATCTCAGAAAGCTTAGAAACCTCGACTATACCAAGGTGATCAGGCTTAGCACAGCTAGGAGTCATTAAACTTTCTAATTTTTTTCTGATCTTTCAATTTTCTTTCATTTTGAGCCATACTTCTAGTTTGAACAGGAAGAACTAGAAGATTTTTAAGAAATTCTGAATCAATATCAATTCGACTAAGTGCATCTGCATTCGCGTTTTCTTTACCAGATCTATGTATTATATCGAAGTCATATTCCTCCAAATCTAAACGCATACGCATAAGTTTCGAAGACGGATTCTTCAAGTTGAACAAATATACCAAAGGCTTATGGTCAGTGATTATTGTGAATTTACGACCATAGAGGTAAGGACGAAAATGTTGAATGCCCCAATGGATTGCAGTTAACTCTTTTTCTATCGTAGATTTATTCTTTTCGCCTTTTGTGAAAGATTTACTTGCATACGCAATCGGTAAGTCTTCACCAATTTGTCCTTGAGACAAGATAGCAGAGGCTGCAATATTGGAGGCATCAGTTGTTAAAAGAAAGTGCTTATCGAAATCTGGATATTGTAATACTTTCGGACTTATCAGATCTCGTTTGAGAGTATCAAAAGACTTAGCACAATCATTGTCCCAGGAAAATTTAATATTCTTTCGAATAAGTTTATTAAGGGGTGCTGCCTTTTCAGCAAAGTTAGCAATAAATTTACGATAGTAGTTGCAGAAGGCAACAAATCTGCGGACATCGTCTGCAGATTTTGGGACTGGATAATTTTGGACGACGTGAAATTTTGAGGGATCTGGTAGTACACCTTCAGGTGTCAGTCGATGACCGAGATAAGTAACTTCATTTTGCAAGAATTTGCATTTATTAGGGTTAAGTTTCAAATTGAATTTCCGCAATCTAGTAAAAACTTTAATTAAATTTGAATTGTGGTGGGCTAGACTAGCACCAAACACTACCAGGTCATCAATATATAAGAATGTTGCTTCGGGAGATAAACCGGACATAGCTAAGGACATCATTCGTTGGAAGCTATTGGGGCTAATTTTCAAGCCAAATGGAAGTCGTTTAAATTGGAAGTGTCCTTGGCAAGCCGTGAAGGCTGTAATTTCGCGTGAATTGTCTGTAGGGTTAATCTCAACCTGATGAAATCCTGATTGAAGATCTAAAACGGTGAAGAACTTTGCTCTTCCTAATTGATCTAAAATCTCTTCTATTCTCGGAAGTGGGAATTTGTCTGCTACTATAGATTTGTTAACCTTTCGGTAATCAATGACCAATCGCCACTTCTTTTCCACACCGTTGGATTTCTTTGGTACTAAGAGAATGGGAGAATTGTATGGTGAAGTTGAAGGTTCAATTATGCCATCCTTAAGCATATTAGTTACTTGCGTTTGAATTTCAGTAGCTTGAGATTGAGGAATACGGTAATTTTTAATATAGACTGGTTCAGAATTCGCACATTTAATTGACTGTTGATAAAAATTATTACACGTTACTTTGTCATCTTTTAAACAGAAAATATCATTAAAACTGCTGCAAATTTTTTGAATTGAATCTTGAGCAAATTCTGGAACGTTGGATAAATCTATTTCATTAAAAAGTTGTTTTAATCTTCGCTCATCATATTCCTTATCCTTCTTTAAAGAATCAACAGTGTAAAATGAATTTAAAGGCATAACTTTCGGTTTAAAGTTTTTCAATATTAATTTCTTATCCGTTGTATTTAAAAATGATACTAACGGTACATTACTGACAATTGAACTTGACGAATACACTCCAGGAGCAATTTCTTCTCCAATGACAACTGAATCTTCGGTTATAATTGCATCAACCCTTCTTACGACTTGGCTTCGAGGTGGTAAAATTAAGGTACCTTCCTCAGCTCTGTCATAGAGAGGAATTGAAATGACTTCATCTTGTACGGATAAATGTAATAAGTAACTATAATAGTCAATATTACATTTATATAATTTTAAGAAGTCTCTTCCTAAAATACCATCAAATGGAATTGTGAAACTATCATCAATTAAATGAAATTTATGTTGAACGGAATGACTCGAAAGCAAATTTAAAATAATATTACATGTTCCAAGAGATTTAAAATTTTCTGTACCAACTCCTGTAAAATTTACGGAGTCATTTCTATTTTGAAAAGTTGAGTGTATTAGTTTTTCAATTTTAAAAAGTGATATATCTGCACCAGAGTCAACCAAAAGGGTGCAGATAGATTGTGTATCTGGTACAAAAATTTTGATAAAGTTGGATAAAGAAACGTTTACTGAGTAAATCGATGGTTTTGCATCATTGCCCCCGGCTGTTGCTCCGCTGGACCAGGGGCCACAGCGTTTCCCAAATGTTGACAACAGCCGTACGTTTGGTACGCACCAGGACTTTCTTGCATCATACAAACACGATAGTTATTGCTGTTATGAAAATTACCCCGTCCGCGATAATTTGCTCGATTACCATGACCGCGGTAGTTCCCTCTATTATTGTAATTTCCTCTATTATTTCGGCTGTTATTATTCGAATTATTTCCACTACCAGAAGATTGTCCTCGACTACTGGAATTGCCGCGTCCTTGGTATCCTCCGCGCTTGGAATATCCTCTTTGACCGTTACTATTGAAATGTTTTTTCTGACCATATGATTTTACAAAGTTAACTTGCTTTGTATCTTTAGGGAGAGAAGCTTCAGCTTCATGAGCTACAGAAACTGCTTCAGAAAAAGTTTGAGTGCGTGACGCTAAAACAACTACCTTAAGATCATTCTTGAGCCCATTCTTGAATGCACTTGCTGCTGTCGCATCATTCAGTGCCCGAATTACTTCCGCATTACTACCATCTTGAGCAAGAATCTGAATCTTTGATAATTCATGGGAAATCTTTTCTATTTTATCAGCAAATTCGGTAACTGAACTTTGACCTTGTCGAGCTTGTGCTAATTCGTGAGTTAAGGTACTGACTGTCTTCTTAGATTCGAAGCGTTCAGAAACAGCTTTTTTCAACTGAGCATAAGTTGTAATGTTAGAAAAACTAATAGAATTTTTGGCTTTACCCTTGACCTTTATGCTAATTACAAAATTGATTAACAAAGTCTTGCTCTGTTCATTCAGGGTGTTCCAATAAAATTCTACAGCCGAAAGAAAGTCTAACATCTTATCACTTTCTCCACTGAAATCAGGAATAATTTGAGAAGCCGTTTTTATATCGAATTGAGCCATGTTTTCTATTGATGTCTGTTCTGTTTCTGTCCGATCTTCAAGTACTAAATTTTCTTCAATTTTAGCTTTATTTATCTTCTCCTGTATAGTTTTATAAAATTTTTCAATTTCATCAACCAAATTCTTTTCTTCTTGACCTTTCTTTTTCAAAGTTTCTAATTCTTGAGGTTCTAATTGAGTAAGTAATCTTCTATAGGCAATGACAAAACTATTATGCCAATCATTGGTAACTTCTCTTTTTATTTCTACATAATCAACAGCATACTGTCGATCAGCATTGTGCTTCTTAAAATTCTGTAGGAGTTTCTTTAAATCCTCAATTACTTTATTTAAAATTGAAAAGTCACCCATTTAGTTAATAAAAACTTAAAATTTACCCATATCTTAGATAATATAATTTGACCTATATGATTGACCTACTTTCTATGTTATTGTTTACTAAGTGTTGACAATACTTGCAATTCATTGTTTTGCTACTTGATCCGACTTTGCTTCATCAGCTGCTAGTTGTTGTTCGGTGAACTCTGCAACTTTGCACACGCTGTCTTCAATCGGCAACTCAGCAATGATGAATCGTTGACTTCATACGATCCACTCTCTCGCCAAAGTCCATCGTTGGTCGCTCACCTTAGGTGCAATTGCCTGTCGACTCAGCAACCGGATGCTCCCAGACATCATCAGCCAGACTATATGCAACGTACGCAGGACTTTAGAAATTTGAACTTTGTGGGATCATACCTCTACGTGAAAAATTATTCATGATGAATTTTCGGAGATGTGGCAATCTTGTAGTTTATCCTATGACAGCTTCTTTCAGCATTCTCCTTTTTTTTGATGATTTATCTCGCTGATGTTTCGCTGATCCTATTGATGTGCAGCTGATTTTCTGGACTCGGTTTTTTTTTTTATTCAATGCATTTTTCTCACTATAGTTATAGTTCATTTTAATCACTATTCTGGATGTTAGAGTTTTTAAATCACTTTTTTTCACTTTCGTGTTTATTGTCCAGATTCTAAAACGTTCTCTGCGGATCTTCTCAATGCTAAAACTGCTGCTTGTTGAGATGCTCTTGCCTTAATACGAGCTTTCCATTTTCTGTAGATTGCATACAGGATGATGGTAGTGATCACTGATAATATCACAAATAATATTATTTCCACTCGCTGTAGCTTCGCGAGCTCCTCTAATATGTCTTTTTCGCATCCCATCTTATCATTCTGTGGCACTATCTCAGCATCCACTTCATCTTCACGCTTATACACTCGACGATAATGGTAGCGATTATTGCACATTTTCACTACCGATTAACTTTTGGGACACAATGAGATTTTTAAATTTTTTAGGATGTGGCATTTTGTGACCGAGTCACGATCGCCATGTGGAAGGTTGATCCAATAAGCTTGATGTTCGTTGATCGACTGATCGTTTATTGAGTACTTATGCTTAATATACATACACTTGACATGCATATACATTCATATATTATGTTTATGCCACACATTGCGGAGACACATTTATTCAGAAACAGGAAAAAATTAGTCATTATGAAGCTTAGGACCGTGTAAAGCATGGGCACTTTCCCCTATGCTTTATGCGAATAAATATATTATTATTAATATTTACGACCATTTTGTAATGTCCAACACACAATAATTTTTATTTCGTAAACATGTTTTTGATATTTCAGGGAGAGTGAGTGAGATATAATGCCCAGCATACAATAATTCTTGTTTGTAAATATGTTTTCAAAATTTTCTATGAGAATGAGCGAGATGACTAGATCTAGATCTCATTCACTCTCATTGAAATGTCAAAAACATGTTTAATAAACAAAAGTTATTTTGGGTTGGGCATAATGCAAAACGCACAATAAATCTTGTTTTTTAAACATGTTTTTTTGATTTTTCAATGAGAGCGAATGAAATCTAGATCTAGTCATCTCGCTCACTCTCATAGGAAATTTTGAAAACATATTTACAAACAAGAATTATTGTGCGCTAGTCATTATGCCCAATGCACTATATTTTTTTTATTTGTAAACATTGTTCAAGGATGAACATGGATACACAACATTCAAATATTTTAAGAAATTGTTCAATGTTCATTAAAGCCCACTTCAAGCACATGTTAATGGTGTAGGGACTTTATCATCAAAATTTACAGCGAATCTCGATATATCCTGTGAGGGAACTATCATCAAACAAGTCCTTTAGACTAAAAAGGCAGAAAACCTTCATCTTTCTTCTCAGATTGTTGATAGGATCCGTTGAAAGACTGAACTATTAGAATAGAATATTGAGTATTGCTGAGTGATTGCAATGCCCAAGAATGGGGCATGTTATTTCCCTTACTATAAGGACCAAAGGAACGGGACTAGTCTCAATATATTTTCTATATCCTTAACTAATAGGACAACAGAGTCTCGTCCTTTAAGGACCCATAGTTTCCTTAATATATCAAAATCACTTTGTGCAATTTGCTCTTAAAAACCTCTAAATTTATCGATTTTTGACTTGAAATTTCGAGGACTTTTAGAATGAAGCCTGGAATAAAATTTGTATCAGAGTATTTCTGGGACTTTTAGTTCCAAGGATTCACCCATAAAATCCTAATCATCTTTACAATTTAGCTAATATTAATGAAAAAGGTTATGATGCTTTCCAAATCATAAGAGCAAAATTGTACATTTTTTAAGGCTAAATTTAACCTATTTACAAAGGTAAATTGGAACTTTGACCTATGCCAAACTATTTTTGAACTATTCAAAAACATGTTTGCTAAATCAAAATTTATAAAATAATCAATAGTTTAAGAACTATTGATTATCCGCAGACTAGGTAGCTCCTGGAGCCACTCGCAGAGCAGGGAATTGTTCTGAGCTATTCGGAATAATTTCCTCCTCTAGCCTGAGCTCTGCCCAAGGCGGAGCTTGGACAAAAATGTTTTCAAAATTTCCAATGAGAGTGAATGAAATCTAGATCTAATCATCTCGCTGACCCTCACAGAAATTTTGAAAAACATGTTTACAAAACAAAAGTTATTGCGTGCTAGGCATAAGGGCAGAATCACAGTAAAATGCTCACCGTATTTCGTTAATTTACGCATTTTCATTGCAATTCTTACGCAAATTTTCCATTACCGTATTACCTTATCTCATACTCTGTGGCACTAGGTGAAAATAATATAAGAAAATTGAAGAAATAAAGCGAAAATTCGATAAACGGTGAGCAAAACAAATTACGATTAATTTCTCTTACAGTTTTTTTTTTTGCTCACCATTTATCGAATTTTCGTTTTATTTCTTTAATTTTCTTATATTATTTTCACCTAGTGCCACCGAGTATGAGATAAGGTAATACGGTAATGGAAAATTTGCGTAATAATTGCAATGAAATTGCGTAAATTAACAAAATACGGTGAGGCTACGGCGATCATTTTATTGTCAATGTGATTCTGCCCTTAAACTAAAACATCTGATGAAGTCTCATTTTGATAGGGAAGTGCGTGTTTCCCTTCGAGATTGTCGTGAAAATTGTTTAATATCCCAATTTTCTTGTGAACTTATTCACTGGAACTAGATGGGTCAAATATCCAGAGCGGCGTGAACAGTGTGGCCCAAAACAGTAAACAATTTTCAAAGTCCGTGGTCAGTAATTTTGACAGATGTTTTTACGAAGCTACAAAATTCAATTTTCCTCAGCTGCAAAGGTGGTATTCTTTATGAATTTTCCTTGACCCACAGAAACGACCTCCTTCGAGCAAAAGATTTTCATGGTAAATACTAACGCTCTTGATCTCAGACTCAGCTCACAGTGCTCCGAGGAAAAATTTTATTTAAACAAAAATTTAGTATATTTATCCCTGAATACGGAAAGGTATGTTATAATATGGAAAAACTTCTGACTTTATTGTTATTTAGTGTAACGGTAGCGAATGCAAACAAATTCCCATACAAATTTAAATCGAATATGAGAAAGTGACTTCAAATTTCAGGCAACTTGCCAGGGGGTTGCTAGCCCTAATAAACCCTCTATAACTTGGAATAGTTGCTTTTTCGAAAAGGCACTTGAAGTGTGAAAAAAGCATAAAGTATTACACATCAGAATTAAGGTAAGGGGCTGTATGTCGGCCACTTAAGGATGGGTTTTATGAAAAACTTATGTAAAAGGACATTTAATTTGCCTGTTTTGATCAAATTTTCACCCTAAGTTGTAGTATAGATCTTTTTCCATCTGATTGTACACTTTATTTGGAGATAAAATAATTTTAGATTATTAAAAAATTAAAATGTTTTAAAAATGTAGAGTGTTCCTCAATTCGGCCACTTCAATATAAGCGTTTCTCTACTCGGCCACCTGGGGTTCCTCTAGTCGGCCACCCATTTTTCAAATTTTAAAAGCCCGTAACGTTTTTACGGACTAGAAAAGGATATTGAGAAAGAAAGAAAGAAAACCTTTAAAGAATAGTAATTTTAAGAAAACAAAAAATTGTAAGGGAAAAATTCTTTTTATTCTTTTATTTAGCCGGCCGAATTGAGGAACATGGCTTTAAAATTTCACACCTTCACATTTAAGACAGAAAATTAATATTTTTATCAATAATGAAAATAAATTTATTGCACAGTGAGTTAGTTAAAGTTCTCAACTTGCGGTTTGACTCAAAATTTGATTGCTAAAGTAATCTTTACAGGTAATAAATCGAATAACTCTTTGTGAAAAAATGTCGTGAATATTATAAAGAACATCAAAATATGCTGAAAAATGACCAATATTGCTTAAGGTAAATTTGAATCCTCTGACTTTTAATAATTTTTTTTTATGTTTTGTGTCTAATTTCATTTGTATTCTCGGTCATTTGTGTTATTTATACAATTATTGACCTTATGATGTTATAAAACTCCTGGAATATTATTGCAAAATTATATAATATGAATAAATAATTCCACCGGCCGACTTGAAGAACACATAGTGGCCGACTTGTTAAACGGCCGACTAGAGAGTACCTTACCTTACGATTTTAGGCCCATTTTTATTTTTTCCTTTTGGACCCAAGAGAAAAAGGTTGAGGCTTTCAAGTTTATCAGGAAATGTGAGATATTGGACTAGCTTTTAGAATATATGACCATGGATGAAATTCATTTAGTAACTCGGAAAAAAATTAACTTTTACGAAGCTACAAAACCTTCCCCTACATGTAACTGATTTGCAAACAGAAAAAATAAATAAAAAGTAATTTTTTCTAGAGCAGACTGGGGCAGAAAGTCACAAATCGAAAAATTCAAAATTCAATATCTTTCAAGGTAAAAAAGATAGCGGCTCAAATTTTTTTCTATAGATAGCCTCCATAGACCTTCTTCAATGTCGTAAGTTTCTTAAAATTCGAACAAGGAATTTAGAAAATAAAAAATATCGAAATTTTTAGCCCTATTTTTAAAATATTTTCCTTGCAGAAGATAACAATTATTACCTACTTATTTTCCAAAATTGTTGCACTGGTGAATATTTTCTAAATAATTTGGATTTTTCGAATACGAATCCGCTATCTATTTTAGAATTTCACAAAAGTTCTTTTCTCCAGAAATCCTTTTATTAAAAATGGCCACTTGGGGTAAAAAGTAACAAAAGGTATAGAGCAAAAAGTAAGAAAGAGCTAAGCAATTTCTGACGTCTCACGGCGAGAAGAAACGTCATTTCCGGGTCTCGCCGCTTGTTGTTTGCATTGGTCAAACGATTTGCAGTCTTTTGTGTGTTTTTTTTTTCTAAAATAGCTTGAAAAGCGCTTTTCTCGTTTTCTCACTTTTCTTGCAGAGAAAACGCTGTTTTACAAAGGTGTAGATGAATAAATTTTCTATGAAAATATGTCCTCTAGGTCGTTTTTCAAATTTACGGAAGCCTATAATGAAGCGAATCAAAATATGATAATACCCAATGTCTGCTACTATTTGCCCCAGCATTTTTGAGAATAGTCACAAAATTACCTTTTAGAAATTGGTTCGATAGACGTATTTCCTTACAAAATAGAGGAAAATAACTTTCACAAAGTTGTAGAGCGGTAAATTTCCTATAAAACTGCGCTAATTAGAAATTTTTGAAGCGCTCGAGTAACTTGTAAAAAAATAAAATATCCGTTTTGTGACTTTTTGCCCCAGTCTCCCCTATTGTTTTTTTCACCTGGTTTTCCGATCATACATCAGGCAACAAACTTTTGACACTTAGAGTAAAATGGGGTAATTTGAAACCATTTACAATTTGGGACATTTGAGATTTTCTCACTGTTTTAGAGATTCAAATGGAATAGAAGCTGTTCCTTTTCTTCTTAATCGTCTTTTTCTTCTATTTCGCGGTCTTTGTTTTCTCTGTGCTCATCTGAAACAACAATGGAAAATCTCAAATGTCCCAAATTGTAAATGGTGCCAAATTACCTCATTTTACCCTACTGTAGGTCTAGTCATCTTGCTCACACTTATGGAAAATTTTGAAAACATGTTTACAAATAAAAGTTATTGTGCGTTGGGCATGAAGTCTCCAATAGAAATTCATCAACATTTACTTTTAAGATTTTTATTCTGTTTAATAATAAGAAAAGAAGAATCAAGAGTTAAATTGTTTGATTCTTTTTGTCTGTTTAGGTTATGACAAAGTACATTTCGAATCCGGACAATTTGAAGCTTATGATGAATATGTTGAAAGAGAAATCGAGAAATATACAATTTGAAGCCTTCCATGTATTCAAGGTAAGAGATATGCGACCATAGAGAGATAGTGCGAGTAAAAAATATTGCTTTTTTTCGGTAGGTATTTGTGGCGAATCCAAATAAACCGAAGCCAATACTGGACATTTTGCTGCGAAATCAGGAGAAGTTGGTAGATTTTCTCACGAAATTCCACACAGATCGATCCGAAGATGAACAGTTTAATGACGAAAAAGCTTATCTTATTAAGCAAATAAAAGAACTCAAGCCAGCCCCTGAACAATAGTGAAATATTTAACATTTAATATCAATTAATATTATTGAGAATAAAAAAATAAATAAATAAATAAAGAAGAATACTATATTCAGAAAAATATGCAAACCTAATAAAGAAAAAAAATATTATTGATAATTATTATTATACAATAATGAGCTGATGGAACACACTTTTGACGGTGAAATATAATAATAATGTAATATTTAGAGAGATGAAAAGCAAAAACAGAAAACTTTTAAAAGGAAGAAGATGAGAAAAAACAATATATTGTAATTAAAATTAAAGGAATTTTAGAAAATAAAGAAATAAACGAAAGGATGATGCAAAAAAAACTTTTTAAAATGGAATTGGCAGGATTGGATTCTCATAAATTAATCTGATTTTAATTAGACGAGAAATTATTGAAAAAAAAATGTATCTTAGAACTTGTTTCTTCTTAGTACAGTTTCCAATATAAAAAAGGGATGTTTGATAGACAAAAAAAATAATAATAATAAATCATTATTAGCTGATGACAGAAAAAAAAACTTGTTCCTACGTTCTTAAAAGTAAACAAAAAAAATAGTGAAGAGAGAAAGGGCGATAGAGTGAAGGTAAAATGAGAAAAAGCAAATATAAATCTGTACTGAATTTCGTGAATAAAAAAAGAAAAAATAAATGAGAAATAGTTTTCTCGAAATTTCGAGTTCATCCTGCAGCATTTCCCAACTTCATGGAGTTTCTTACCCTTCCAGGATAATCTCAATTCTTGAATTTTTACTTTAATTTGTAGGCACTTCAAAATAAAGGAAAATATTGAATTTTTTATCATGTTAATTTCCCACAAAAAAATAGAAATTAAAAAAAAAATGTGACTAGAAAGGAAATAAAGATAAAAATACAGTAAATAAGTTATTCTTCCACAACCCTCTACCCTCTTACCCTCCTCTAATTGTATCTTATTTGTGTATATTTAGCACAAAATGGCCAATATTATTTATATATTAAAGAAATGTAATTATTTAACATTTTACTGAATACGAGAAAAAAAATAAATTATAGACAAAAAAGCAGCAAAACGAATACTGTGAGTAGTGAAATAGAGAGAAAATGCAACTTTCTTGAAAGAGGAAAATAAACAATTTTTTTTTTGGTGAGAAAAAGAGAAAATAAAGAGTCGAAAAAAAAACACCAGCAATCGATATTTTTCTATTTGTCAGGCAAAAAAAAAGGTTTTGTCAAATTTAAAAAAAGGAGAATAAACGAAAAAAGGTTCGTCAAAATGTTATTTTTATTAAAGATTAAAGAAAAAAATAGCAGGATTGGAATAATGCAACTTTTATGCACAACGCACAATAACTTTTGTTTATTAAACATGTTTTTGACATCTCAATGAGAGTGAGCGAGATTTAAATGTAGTCATCTCGCTCACTCTCATAGACAATTTCGAAAACATATTTACAAACAAAAGTTATTGTGTGCTGCTCATTAGAATACGCTTGGGCTTAATTTGTTTTTCCTTTTCAGCAAATTTGGATAAAAATTTGGTAAGTTATATTTATTTTGCAGTCTATTTTATTTATTAAAAAATACCTCCTATAGGGGAAGAGCTCATAATTTTGGACAGTTCAGGAACCACCACTAAAGGAAAAAATCGTTTTTGTATTCGAATCTGGCAACACTAAAAAACTGGCTGATGTTGCATTTAATTTTTAATGTTTTTAGGAATTTTTCTTATTCTTGTAGAAATCTTGCCTAATTTTGTTGCAAGAGGTCTAATGAATATAAAAAATGTGATAATTGTGATAAATTTGTGACACTTGCAGGGTTTTTTTTTGAGAACAAATGACAGTGGGTGAACGAATACTGATAGAAAAATGGAAATTTTATGTTTCTTGTAAGTTTTTGATTCTTTTCTTCCTTTACAAAGAAAAAGAAACTAATTCTAGAATCCTTAAGTATAAAAAATGTGAGATTTATCCGTTTTTAGAAGGATAAAAGGGATTTTTTTCGAGTCAATGACACTTCTGGTGATCTAATGGAATAAATTTCAGTGTCCGGAGGGCTTCCAAACAGCACATAGATTATCTGGAAGTCTACCTAGAACTTCTAAGGTCTTTTCTCGAGAAGATGGTATATCAGGATGACTTAACTCTTTCGCGTCATTAGGGTCATATATGACCCAGGAAAAAACAGTTTTTTTTTGACAATTTACATTAATTGAAATCTATCGGTTTGTGCACGACATCATAATAGAAGGATGTAAGATTCTTGGCTAATTTTCTCAAGACTCCAGATATTCAGGAAAAGAAAATATTTGAGATCAAAAATCACTAATTTCGAACTTTGTGAAATGACTTTTCTTTTTCAAAATTTTTTATATTAATTTATTTTTTTCAGCAAAAAGTTCTTTAGAAACACAAAATAGAATATCCAAAAATTGTATATTGCATATCTTGATATAATAACCTACTCTCAATTTTCCAGAAAAGCGCGTAGAATTTTCCGGGTCATATATGACCCTATTGTTGGCAAGGGAAAAGTTTATAAAAGTGTTTTCGTGCCAACAATGTAGTTGGGACATTTGGGACATTGTTTTTCTTTGTGAAATCCAGGAGCAAAATATCTTTCTCTTGTACATTCAACTTATATCTGATGAATTATAACATATTTTGCAATATTTTAGAGTATTCTGCAATCGTCTCATATTGTGCAATTGTATTGTGTGTGAATAAATATGTGGATGAGTGTATTTTTGCCAAATACCACTCAAAATATTGTGACAGTGACTGTTCAAAGGATTTCCAGGAAGATTCCTTGAACACCAGGAGTACAGTGTTCATCAAGACAATCCAGTTTGCCATGGTTTTGGCCAAATTAGTAACTTCAAGCAAAAAAAACTCTTAAAAAGCCCGTGATATAGATTTTGAAAATGGTATGTACACTTCCCTTGAGGACAATAGGGTCATATATATATGACCCGGGGTTCTTCCGAGTTTTCACGCATTGGAATTTTTTTTCCTCTCTGAAGTATTATATTTGATCATAAAGCATTAGGAAAAACTCAATTTTACATGAATTCATCTGCTGAATAAAAGTGGGACGCGAAAGAGTTAAAGGGTTAAATTTGGATTTATTGGAAAGGTTTTGAAATTTCCAACCGTTTGTTCCCGGGATAGAGGTCAAACTGTAAAGGATATTGACTTACAGTGTTTTATAACTCCCCCTCCATCTTCAAAACCATGTGTTTTGGTTTTTTTCAAAATTGGCCCAGGTAATTTCAATGATTTTTGAAGTAGCCTATACAACTACCTCACGGACCCCATGTTTACTACTGCTCCAATTTCCCCTATATTCTTTTAATTGGTGTAATTCCCCGCAATACTAAAATTCACAAAATAGGGTAAATTAAGCTAATTCAAAGCTTCTCTAAATGGAAATTTTTCGTTTCTCCAAATGGAAACGTCATTTTTCCCATGATAATTACAGTACTAAATTATTATATTTATATATTTTCTGTACCTCAGTTTCATTATTTAATTAATTTTGCTCCAAATAAAGCGAAAATCGATTCATGTTCACAAATTTTAATTTGTTAATTTCTCAGAAAAATTAAAAGTGTACCTTTTCACCATTGAATTTTTAAAAGATCGACCATGTTTTTCAGTGAAAAACGCAACAAGGTGACTGTTGTTTATTCGTTTTGTTTAACATTTCATGTCATATTTCTGGTTAATTTTAGTTAAAGTTACTGCGCGGATGCTATTCGGCGGCATTTTCAAGCTGAACCATTGAGAGATTAAAGCTCAACTTTTCTTTTTTTTGTATTTTGATTCATTCTTTGTTAATTTTTTTCGGCATTGAATAAATGAGCAGTAAAAATATAAAATTGATCAGTAACAAAAAAATTTGAAACAGTGATATTATCGTCCAAATTTTGGCAAAGGGAAAATAAAGGGCTTTTCACTCTATATGGAACAATTTTAAATGTTAAATATGTAAATTAGGCCCATTTTTGTAAAGATTTAAGTTTTTTACTGACCATAATTAGATATTTTACTGCTCATTTTTAATATTTTACTGCCTATTTAGAATTTTTTACTGATCGTTTGTTTTTTGCCATTTTTTTCTTCTGTTATATTGATTATTTTAAATTTTTTTTCTTTCACAATTGTAAAAGGGATGACTCTATTATTGTGAATTTATAATAATAATAATAAAAAGTATGTAAATTAAGTGCTAACCTTTACTGTTAACGGCACGTGAAGTTTTCAAATGAAATAATTACCTATTTCGTGAACAATAGGGTTTCTCTGAAGTTTCTGCAAATGCTTCAATAGGAAACCCTGGAAATATGATATTTTTGGAGAGATTTTCCAATTGTTTTAGATGGGAAAGCAGAAAAGACCAGGAATAAGAACAAATCCTGCACTCAAGAGCAACTCAACAAGGTTTTGGAAGCCTTTCGTCGCGGTTTCACTTAAACTGTTTGTCTCCAATTAGAAACTTTCCTTGTCTCCATTTGGATTAATATGTTTCCAGTAGAAGCATTTTACGCTCGCGTATTTTTCTTGTATTTAAGAAGTTTTCAAATTATTTCTAAAGAATTTTCACTAAACAGTAACATTCTGGAAGAGTCAAGGAGCAAATTTATGTAATTCTGTAATTTCTAATGTTTTGAATTAGGACATTTACCCTAATTCCCAGTAAAAATTCACAAAATGCTGTATTTAAAAAAAAGAGATTTATTTGCATATTCTGGATAGTTTTAATTTTGCAATTTAACAATTTACATTTCATCAAAAAGATCATCAACATTGGTACTTGCTGCTGCTGCTGTTGCCTTGGCAGAAGCTGAATCTGGATCAATTTCATAGAATTTCTTGGCTTCTTCATCCTTGACCGTGCTGTCTGAGTGCTCTGTGGCCGAAATGAGCCCAAGACCTTCTTGAACGACCACATCTGCCCAGAATTCTCCCCTTTTGCGTTCCACCAAACGCTCCTTGAACTCTGTAATCCACTCATTGTAGCTGTACGGAGCATGCATGACCTTTACGGCCTCCCTGAAGGCAAAAATTGCCTTTACAATCTTCTCCTTTTGCATAACGGCGGCACTGAAGACCAAATTTGCAATTACTCTTTGAATCTGTGCACAGAGCGTTGAGAATTTGTCTCCGCGATGCATTAGGAAGGCAAAATCTTCTGCTGGAGACACCGTTCCCACTTCCACAATGTCCTGCTCAACGACATTGAGGACGGAAGTTGCATCGTTGTCTGGGATTTGATCAGTTGGGGCTTCAGTTGGATCCACGAGGGGTTTGAAAAGCTTTTTTAGCCACATATCTTTTCGGCTTTGAGGCTTTGGGGTGAGTTTGAAGGAGTTTTTGACGTTTTCTGCTGCTTCTTGGGCAGATGGTTGGATTTTCTTGGGAATGGACAGATGCTCGAGGAGATCTTCACTGAGAGTGGGAAGCGGTTGGGATGGATTCAGAGCTCTGGCAGCCAGAAGTCTGTAACGAAATTGTGCTGGAAGATTTAGGGTGTTCCTGGCTGAAAAAGCTTCCTGACCATCTTCTGTGGCTTCCATCAAATTCATCGAATCAATTAGATTGTCTATGGCTTGATACTGATCCTGGGATGGTTCGGTTTTCTTATCTGTGAAGGCATTGAAGTGAAAATCTACAAGGCCATCACCAAAAGGAACTTCTATCATGGTTAGAAAGAGGATTCCCTGTTTCTCTGAGGGAATCAATGTGACAATTTTGGGTTTGGAGGATTTATTGTAGACCTTCCGGGCAATCATAACCATTCCCAAATTCTTCATTGCTGCAATCAGGGAAGTCAGCATTGCAGCTGAAACTTGGCATCCTTTCTGCGGAAGGACAACATGAGTCCCAGATCCTGTAAAAAACTTCTGCCTCATGTACTTTTCAGCCGTAAATCCCAGGCACATCAGGCACTTTCCGGAAGTTTTGAAGTCAATGTCCAGTTCAGTGTCATAGGGCACAATTGTCGATCCGTACATGTACGCCTTTATTAGATCCTCCATTTCAGGCTGATACCCTTCTCCGCCTTTTAAATGTCGATAAGAGACTTTAGCCTCTTCCTCCGTGTACTCAGCGACTGTCTTCCAGGATTTCAGATAAGTTGGTCTCTTTGTATAAAGATACGCAGCAGTCTTGATCTTCAACTGTGATCCAATCTCCAGTTCACATGGCCAGGGCATTGCTCGTGTCTTTTTCTGCTGGAAATACGTCAACTGAGCCAGTGCATTGGAGAATGTACAGAAGATTCCATCAATCTCATCAATAAGCTTCACAATGGCATCTTCATGAGCCTTCTGGGAAGAACTCTTCCCCTCCCTCTCACTAAAAGCCACCTCATCCTCCGAAATGCTGTACAAATTGCTCGTAATGACACTCAAATCAACCCTGGCTTTTCGAATCTCCTCAGCCAATTCCTCAATCTTGCCCTTGGGCAATTGAAGGGTACAGAAAGTTGTCATTAGGACAATCTGGAAGTTCTTAAATTTCTTCCCTTCTGTCTCTTTACCGAGATAATCTACAGCCACCTCAATAGCTTCCGTCCAATCCGCATCCACACTCTGAATCTTCAAATGCTGCTCAAATTGCTCCACCATCTCCCAGCTAGCCTCACCCAGATTCATAGCTTTACTAATATTTCTGTACTTACCAGGCGCCGCAGCATTCAAATCATTGCTCGTGTCATCCGTACCCATCAGAATCATCCCAACCTGGTCATGGGGATTTGTAAAGATCTTTCTCTGCAGGATTTTCATAAGGCAGGCCTTGGAGAGGTCAAAAAACATCTCATCGTCGCATCTCATTGCCGTACTGGAACCACAGTCAAACACAATCACAGTAGCCTCCTGCAATTTTTCCCAGCTATTAAAAAATTGATTCACCGAGATTTCTATAGATTTTACCTTAGCTGAAGATCCCATCTCTGATTCTTACACTTTAACTTGGGAATTATTGAAAAATCATAGAGGAAATCAGGAAAACTTCTGGGTATTTGCAGTTTGTTGTGAAATTGCAAAAAGCGGGGGAAAAGCGCCCCTCCACAGCTTCTTCTTCTTCTCTTCTTTAAAGTTTTTGTAGGGGCCGGACGTCTTTTGACATCCACACAGCCCGCCCCTCCACAGCGACAGTGCGGCGAATTTTTGAGAGTTGTCCCAAAGCCAACCATACCCGGCTGGCTATTCGTACTGACTTCACAGATCGTACTCAGTATATACAGTGTATTAATGCGAGGAAAGTACTATAATTTCCACACTTAATATTTATATACTATGTATTTACGTGAAAGCCGTGAAAGATATACAAATTTAAATAATATACTCAAGTAATACGTTGTATCTTAGATTTTTGTGGACGAGAGTACCCATAAGTAATAATAATAAAGTTTGAACAAGTTTTTTGAAAATTTAAGAAAGAATTGTTTTTCGAATTCATGCAATCTGTAATTGTTAGTTATCATACTTATTGGCCCCGAAAGGTTTTTCCTTATTCTGGTTTAGAAATATCAAAAAAGTCACAATATCTGCAAGGAAGCAGAAAATCGAAAATTCTCGATTTTTGACCAAGAATATCTTAGCTCAGGAGTTAATTGGGATCCTGCAAAAAATATCCCAGATTTGGACATCCTTATAGTTTGTAATTATCCAGAAGAATCGGATTTTTATCGATTCTAAATACAGTGCTGTCTCTCTATATGCACAGTTTGGGTACTTCTTTTACAGTTCTCTCTCTGAATATGCACAACTTTTTTTGAAATTCCCAACGGTTTTTTTCTTTCTTTTAATAAATTATCATTTTTTTATTGTTCTACAATTTCCCGTGTTATTTTAAATAAAATATGAGACAGAAAAAAAAAATTAAGAAAATTAAAAACAAGAAAAATTAGTTACCAAGAAAATAATTTTCTTTATTACTTTGTCAAAATGTAAACAAATTGATTTTAAATGCAACCAACACAAAAGTTGTGCATACAGAGAGACAACACTGTAGTCCAAATGTAGTCGGGCTTTTGCCCTGAAAGATTCCTTATGGAGACCAAGGCTTATCGCGGCCAATTGCTCGGCAGCGACCCAGCTCTGTGCCCCCATCCGAACACTTCCAGGCCATGTTACCGACTGACTGACAATGTTGCCTGTCAGCCAATCTCCCCCACACGGCGAGCAACAGAACTATACCGCCAGTAAAAGGCCTTGCTTGGAGCGAGAGGCAGGAAATATGAAATTCCCGCGAACAGGAAAGGGAATCCACCAGCCGGGCTCTATTTCGCTATCAGGTGGAAAATTTCGACTACACAAAAAAATTCTTTTTTTCCATGGGTACCCAGAGTCCCGAAGGGGACGAAAGAGATACCGACTATTGAATTGCCGGATTAAAGACAACATCCAGATTCTTGGCAAAATTTACCTTAAATTTTCTTTTACTTCTTAAAAAAGCACTTTTTCTTTATTTTTATCCGATGTTTTTCAGTGTATGTCACTTTGGCTTGAGCCAACATCAGGACGTCATTTTGACACTCTTTCAAATAACACGAATATTTCTTGCTAGTGTTTGCCTGTATCGAGTATAACTCTTTCGAGTCATTAGGGTCATATATGAGCCGGGGAAAAAACAATTTTTTTTGACTATTTATATTAATTGAAATCTATCGGTTTGTGCACGACATCATAATAGAAGGATGTAAGATTCTTGGCTAATTTTCTCAAGACTCCATATATTCAGGAAAAGAAAGTATTTAAGATCAAAAATTACTAATTTCGAACTTTGTGAAATGATTTTTCTTTTTCAAATTTTTTTATATTTATCTTTTTCAGCAAAAAATTTTTTAGAAACACAAAATAGAATATCCAAAGATTGTATATTACATATTTTGACATAATAAACTACTCTCAATTTTCCAGAAAAGCGCGTAGAATTTTCCGGGTCATATATGACCCTATTGTCCCCAAGGGTAACAGTGTTTTGCTTCCAAACCTATAGCGAAATGTAGTTGGGACATTGTTTTTCTTTGTGAAATGCAGGTGGGACATCTTGCTCCTGGACATTTCATCTTATATCTTACGAATTATAACATATTTTGCAATATTTTAGAGTATTCTGCAATCGTCTCATATTGTGCAATTGTATTGTGTGTGAATAAATATGTGGATGAGTGTATTTTTGCCAAATACCACTCAAAATATTGTGACAGTGACTGTTCAAAGGATTTCCAGGAAGATTCCTTGAACACCAGGAGTACAGTGTTCATCAAGACAATCCAGTTTGCCATGGTTTTGGCCAAATTAGTAACTTCAAGCAAAAAAAAAACTCTTAGAAAGCCCGTGATATAGATTTTGAAAATGGTATGTACGCTTCCCTTGAGGACAATAAGGTCATATATGACCCGGGGTTTTTCCGAGTTTTCACGCAATGGAAAATGCTGAATAAAAGTGTGACGCGAAAGAGTTACTTTACCCTATTTGGGACATTTCATACAAAATCTACTATATCGCTTCTTGGAAATTACAAGGGGCCAACTCAATATGAGCCATTTTTCAGGAGACAGCGTGAAAGATTCAACTTTGTATAAATAATTATATCAATTAAGTATGTTAATAAAAACAATTTAATTCTTTTCTATTTGTATGAGCATTATTATAAACATCGAAACATGCATATTTTTACCTTTCAAAATATGTTTTTTTTTTGAGTTAGCTCTTTGTCATTCTAAATTATGCACAAATTTTCATGATATTAGAATGACACGGGATCAATTTGCTTGAGTTAGTCCCTTGTTTCACAAAAATTTGAACGATAAATCTATTTTGTGCCCCTTGACTTCAAACAAAACCGCGCAAGCAATCATAAAGAGTAAAATTTTGAAAAACTTTTCTAATAACGAAATTTATTTACTCATATCATCTGAAATTTTATTAAATTCTCTGTCTGAGTGCATTAAAACCTCAAAATCGCCAAAAAGTGAGTTGGCCCTTTGTATTTCCAAAGAGCGATATGTATTTTGTATGGGCATACTAGTTTCGTATTAAGTATTACACTCAGTATATAATACTGAGTTTGTACATAGTAGATAAGCCGGCTGGGCAGTGCGGCGAATTTATGACAGTTGTCCCAAAGCCAACCATATTGAGGTGGCGAAAAGAAATTAGTTGAAAAATAAATCGCGAAAATGGCTTTTGCTTTGGCCAGAGTGCATGCAATTCCAAAGCAACAAATTGGTGAGTTTCCTCTTTTGACTAAACCCACAAATCTGTCAATTTCCCCAGCGAGCTTTGTGGGAAATTCATATGTTTTCCTCCGGATGCAGATTCAGTCAGATGTCAAAATTATATAATTATTTTACGCATTTCAGCGGCAATTTATCCACTTTTTGTGCATTGCCAGCGTCGTGGGAACTCATCTGGACCTCCACCACCACCCAATGCACCCCCGCCGCAGACGAAGACAAAATTCGGGCCATTGGCTGATCAGGATAGGATTTTTACGAATTTGTACGGGAGACACGATTGGCGGCTCAAAGGGGCTCTCAAACGCGGTGATTGGTACAAGACCAAGGAGATTCTGCTGAAAGGAGCTGATTGGATTATTAGTGAGTTCATATTTTTGGTTTTTAGAGCTGTTTTTTGAGCCAAAGTCTTGTTTTTGGCAGATGAAATCAAAGTGTCTGGTCTACGGGGTCGTGGAGGAGCTGGATTCCCGTCGGGGCTCAAGTGGTCCTTCATGAATAAACCCTCAGATGGTCGTCCAAAGTATCTCGTGGTCAATGCTGACGAGGGAGAGCCTGGAACGTGCAAGGATCGTGATATTATGCGCCATGATCCTCATAAACTTGTTGAGGGCTGCCTGATTGCCGGACGTGCAATGGGAGCTCAGGCTGCCTACATTTACATTCGGGGTGAGTTTTACAATGAAGCCAGCAATATGCAGTATGCCATTGCTGAAGCCTACCAGGCTGGATTGATTGGGAAGAATGCCTGTGGCTCTGGCTATGATTTCGATGTATTTATGCATCGTGGCGCTGGAGCGTACATTTGTGGCGAGGAAACGGCTCTGATTGAGTCCCTGGAAGGGAAACAGGGCAAGCCGAGGCTCAAGCCACCATTCCCGGCTGACATTGGTGTCTTTGGATGCCCAACGACCGTGACAAATGTCGAAACAGTGGCCGTTTCACCGAGTATCTGTCGCAGGGGCGGAGTCTGGTTTGCCAGCTTCGGACGCACCCGGAATTCCGGCACGAAACTCTTCAATATCTCCGGCCATGTGAACAATCCCTGCACCGTGGAAGAGGAAATGTCTATTCCTCTCAAGGAGCTGATTGAGAGGCATGCCGGAGGCGTTCGTGGAGGTTGGGAGAATCTCTTGGCTGTCATCCCTGGAGGCTCATCCACTCCGTGCATCCCGCAGAATGTCTGCACTGACGTCATGATGGACTTTGATGGTCTCGTAGCGGCTCAAACGTCCCTGGGAACGGCAGCAGTCATTGTCATGGACAAATCCACGGATATCATCCGTGCCATTCACAGACTCTGTGAATTCTACAAACACGAGAGCTGTGGCCAGTGTACTCCGTGCCGCGAAGGATTGGGCTGGATGAATAAGATCATGGGGCGCTTTGTGACAGGAAATGCCAAGAAGGCAGAAATTGATATGCTCTGGGAGATCTCGAAGCAGATTGAAGGGCATACAATTTGTGCCCTGGCCGATGGAGCAGCTTGGCCGGTTCAGGGACTCATTCGGCACTTCAGACCGGTCATTGAGAAGCGCATTGAGAGCTTCCAGGGGCAACAAGTGGCACAGAGGCAGTGATTGTTGGGGACGTCCCATAGCAAGAAACTCTCCATTGAGGATCACATTCAATTGTAAGTAGATGCAATGGAGAGATATTTAAATTCTAATTCAAAATAAATAAAAATAAAATATTATTGTGTAGTTGTCTCTTCATTGTGAGAGAAATCCCGAAAAAGTTAAAATAATATTCCTGAAATGTTAATTTTACCCTGCATTATTGATCCGAAATTAGTGTTTATTACCCTTTTTACGTGTACGAGGGGTTAAAGTTACCATTTTTCATGTTAATTTTACCCTTAGAAAGGTGTAAAATTAACATTAAAAAATGTTGATATATTTTTACACCTAAAAAGTGTGAAAGTTCTTAGGAAAAAAAGTTAATCGCACCCTTTTTTCTTCTCAGTGTTGCAATTTTTGGGGAAAATGATCGCAATACAGTAGACTCCCTCTCAATTGGGCATTTGGGGCAAAATGTCATCAGGTTTATCGATAGATTTGGGCATCAAAGCCTTTGTAAATTCCACAAAAAGCGCTCAATTATAAAAAATCATCATAAAATAGGAAGAACTACACAGTAAAAAACTGTAAAATTTTACTACTAAAATAGTGCAAAATCGAATATTTTAGTTGTTTAATTTAAAAATGTTTAAAAAATGCACAACATTTTTTTAATTTATTGACACGTGATTGAAAATTACCACTATTATAGTTGAAAAATTTTCAACAATGCTGTTTAATTTAAAAATGTGTAAAATTTTAACACTATAATAGTGTGAAATCGGATAAATTAATTATTTAATTGTGATCTGTGTAAAATTTCTCACCGTTATAATCATAAAAATTTTTCAACAATGTTTCGTGATTTAAAACTGACAAATTCCAAAAATTACAACTATTATAGTATGATTACAGTTCTTCACATTATTATAGTGTGAAAAAATACACAATTTTATGGCATTTTTTGTCACATGATCAAAAATTAACACTAAAATAGTTTGATCATAATTTTTAACACTATTATAGTGTGAAGCCTTGTGTATTTCAACGATTTCAACCAAAGTTGTTGAATTTTTAAACAGAAGTTGTGTAAAAATTGTTGAATTTCCAATTAAGACTTATACTTCAGTCGAGATGCTTTTCATTGGACAAAAGTCATATACAGTGCTGTCTCTCTATATGCACACTCTCTATATGCACAGCTTTTGTGTCAGTTGCATTCAAAATGAATTTGTTTACATTTTGACAAAGTAATAAAGAAAATTATTTTCTTGGTAACTAATTTTTCTTGTTTTTAATTTTCTTAATTTTATTTTTTCTGTCTCATGTTATATTTAAAATAACAAGGGAAATTCTACAACAATAAAAAATGATAATTTATTAAAAGAAAGAAAAGAACGGTTGGAATTTCAAAAAAAGTTGCGCATATTCAGAGAGAGAACTGTTAGAAAAAAAGTACTCAAACTGTGCATATAGAGAGACAGCAATGTAGAACATCAAATATTTATATGCATAATAGGGTAAATGTCCTAATTCAAAACCATTTCCAGACGCTTTAACTTTGACAGAAGATTCAAGACATTAAGTTCATTTTTTTCTGAAGAGAATTACATAAATTTGCTCCTTGACTCTTCTAGAATGTTACTGTTTAGTGAAAATTCTTTAGATATAATTTGAAAACTTCTTAAATACAAGAAAAATACACGAGCGTAAAATGCTTCTATTGGAAACATATTAATCCAAATGGAGACAAGGAAAGTTTCTAATTGGAGACAAACAGCGTAAGTGAAACCGCGACGAAAGGCTTGCAAAACCTTGTTGAGTTGCTCTTGATTGCAGAATTTGTTCTTATTCTTAGTCTTTTCAACTTTCCCATCTAAAACATTATGAATATCTCTCCAAAAAAATCATATTTCTAGGGTTTCCTATTGAAACATTTGCAGACACTTCAGAAAAAAACCCTTTTTATTCACGAAATAGATAATTATTTCATTTGAAAACTTCACGTACCGTTGACAATAAATATTAGCTCCAATCGTCCTTAAAGGGTTAAATGTGAAAATTATCAACAAAATTTTTCACCCGATTGAAAAAGAGCCGATTGAGCGAGAGTCTACTGTAAATTGAATTTAGTCAGTTTTATGCGAGCTTCAGACCCAAGATTTAGCCTACACTTATAGTCATTCGAGGAGAGTTGGAACAGTGGGACAGATGGACCACTTCGCCTCCTGCCTACACTCTATGTACGATCTCCACCTCATTTATGTGCAAAATTCCGTCAGGTGCATAATCCCGAAGTGCATAATGCCGGGACTGAGTGTAAAATTGAACTTAAAAACCGATTTACACACGGCTCTTCGTTATCCGGCTGACTGGGGGACAAAATGACATTTAGGTTTTTTGAATGATCAACGGTTTTTCTATTTTGTGCAGTGTGAATTTATTTTCTGTCTGACAAAGAACAAGAGAATTTTCTTCATTGTGTGCTTATGTTTCATTTTTTATCACAATTCTGTATTAAAAACTTCGATACAATGATAACACTATGCAACACAATTTTTGGCACACGGATCTCACATGGTACGTTTGGTAGAGTCGAGTCCCCTGATCAAGAATCTGTTCTTGGTTTTTTTTTCCTATATAGCTTAATGTATACTATTTCGTGACGCGGGAAATTTGAAGACACTATACTTATTTTTCAGAATAAACTTTAAATTCTTTTATTAAGGTGAAAATTTTGAATATTTTAACAATTAATTGAAGAACTCTGGCCAAAAACTATTGTTGGTTGATAAATTTCTTTTAAACATTTGAATCTTTTTGATCTGAACTCTTTTACTCCGCGCGAAATTCATTCTACGGTCGACTTATTAAAAGAAAAAAATCCTCTGCGGATATACGAATTTTCTCTATGCGTAATGCCGTTTCGCACGTTTTTTTCGATCCCGAAAATGTGCATAATGCCGAGACTCAGTGTATTCGTTTTATGAGTGAACTTTGCGTGTTTTTATGCACAATCTTACCCGTTTTATGACTGAACTGTGCGTGTTTTACGCACAATCTGAACCGTTTTATGATTGAGCTGTGCGTGTTAACCTCCCAAAAGCTATGTTTTGTGGATACCAGGGAATGCTAAGCCCAGTTTTTAATGTCAGAAACTGATTTTACTATGAACGAGCTTAGTAGCTTAGAAGCTTAGGGCATAACCGATTGAAACTTATTCAGACTTGTTATGCAGTAGAGAAATACGCTCTCTAGGACCTTATTAAACTCCGACTTAAAGAGTAAGAGGTGAAATTTCAATCGATTGAAATTTACTAAATTGAAACGGTGTGTCAGCGTCATAAGAATTTGAAATTTATATCAAGTAATACGCCTTATATGAATCGAAATCCTGGTAAATCCTTATGAGCATAATTTTAAATGGTCATATTGCATTCGGTGATCCGTCTTCTGGATAAATCTGGCATAATTTCCTTAGAAAAGTACACTTGCCTGTTACTAGAGTGCATGAACACGTTGTTAAAAAAGCCAAAAATGACGAGAAAATTTATGAAAAAGTGACTTTAGGAATCTCCATAGGCCACAATTCTTGACCGATCTTAATGAAAATTTGGGAAAATGTTTTTCAATTAATGCCAAATGAAATAAAAATAATTTTGGTTAAACTAATTTTAGTGGGGTCAAGGAAATCCAAAAGTCAATATCTCTGAGCGTTTTACCTCTATGACAGACGAATAAAATTTTTCTAAGGCATGATTCTTTGGTGAAGGGCGCAAAAAATCAAACACAAATTGTATTGATTCGTTTCTTTTTTTTTTGGATAAATATCTCTGGAACATGTTGCATCAGTCATTATACATAAATTGTTTGAACAATTTTTTTCTCTTAAATGGTATGTCACTCTGCTGAGAGAGAAAGACAAAAACTAATAATTAGTAATCCTAAGCGAACCACTTTGGGTGTAAAGCATCACTCATTGAGTTGAATCCTGTCATTCTCCAATCCTTTGATATCAATTCCCGCAAATTCTTCTGTCGGTGTGCTCAGCCAGTCACTGGCAGCGCTGTCTGACTTGGGAATTCCACCTGTATTCGTGGAACTCGTGTCACTCTTTGTGTTCGTCCTGGACGACACAGTTAGCAGATTGTCGGGTGCATTGAAGGGATTATCATTGCCTGGAGCACCTCGATGGGGTGAAGTTGGTTTTGTGGGCTGCGTAATGGGTTTGGCAAATGTTGAATCAATGGCTCCATATCCTCCGCCTCCGCCGCCGCCACCTTGTTTCTGTCCAGTTCCCGTGGCTGATGATATTGACGTGATATTGGCCACATTCCTCAAGCCACTCTGATAGTAGGCCGTGGAAGGTCCTTCGGGCGGATTAATTCCTGTGGAAATGAGATAATCATGCTCACTGGTACCCCTGGCCATCTGATACGATGTCCTGCCCCTCAGTCGACGACTCAGTGAACTCCCAACCACTCCTAAATGCTCACTAACATCCTGCTGGACATCCGAGAAGTCCAGCATCGATGTGATTGCTGTCATCCAATTTCTGTCGCTGTTAAAGTGTGGAATGTTAATGTGAAAGGGATCATGTGGAAAACTGTAATGATGGGCAATGGCTGCCAAGAACATCTCAATACAAATGAGGAAATTCTGCAATTTTGCCGATAAATCTTGATAGCTGTCGTGCTCATCTGACCCAAAAATGTTGCTAATGACTCCAAAGTATACCAAGAAATTAATTATGACACCCTGGAAGAACGAGAAGAACACCACGGCTTTGATGCACAAAAATTTGGGTAGCGGACGCATCGGCTGCAGTTCCACTTTGTTAGCTTGATAGAAGAGTACCAAGCAGTACATTGCACAAAACTGGGACAGATTATTCACGACTAAGATATAAGGATAGGCCACATTGACACTGAAGATGCCTTCACCATACACTCCACCCAATTCGCAGGCCCTGCAATATAAAAGGCACAGCTATCGTATCAAGTTCCACCTAGATCGATTTTACATGATCGATTTTTCTTTGTGTTGATTCTTGTCACGACTATTTGGTGGATTTGGAACACGCCGAGGACTGAGGAAAACAGTCGAGACAGGAACCAATCCAAAGAAATGTCGATAATGCAGAAGCACTTGAGAATAGTAAAATGCTAAAGAAAATCAGCACAAACAGCAAAAAAGATAATTTACAACAAATCCTTAACTTACACTGATACAAAAGTAGTTATAGGTCGTATCACTGTGTACTGGAGAATCCCATGTTTGCAGTTGTGAATAAATTCCCTGGAACAGAGTTTTCAGTAATATTAGCTACAGAAAATTATTGAATAAATCTTGAAAAAATATGTATGAAAATTTATAAAAAAATATTGTTTTTAGTCCTCAATCAATCATTGGAAACACGTTTAGAAAAAAAACTGAAAGATTTTGAAAAACCTAATAAGGGCTCAATTATACCGTAGAATTTGGCTCAACGCAATTCTTTACCCCCAAAATTCAACTCACAATCGAATTTTAACGTATTCCGAGTTGCAAGCACCGCGAGTTGCACGCATTTCGAGGTCACCTGTAAAGAATCTCAGCTACCATAAGCTTATCTGGGCTTATCACTGGTTTTTGATTTTTTTTGAAAGGTCTTGAAATTACTAACCCGACTGAATCGGATTTAATCGGAAATGAACCGGTAAAGTACATGTAATAGATGTAGGTAAGTGTGCCAAATTTCGGCATAGTTGCATTCAAGCGTCAAAGTCTCAAGTTTGAAATGTAAAATTCTAAATACAAATTTTTTTTTTTTTTTTTCCTTCTTCTGAAAGAGTGTTGCTGGGAACCTTGTAAAGAGTTTACCGTCTTTATTTACTCTAAAATCATTCTTAATACATTTTAAAATGAATAAAAATATAGACATAGTTTTGGAGCCCTATTTCGGCCACCTTTATTCTCATAGTTCCTTGCCCTTCAGGAATCCTTCCAATATATTTTTCACGTCATCTCGTTTCTCGAAGCTACATTTTTTGTTATTCTTTTGCATTGTATAATCTTTAGAGTACGTAAAATCTAAAAGTTCATGGAAATTCTAGGAACAAAAAAGGTGGCCGAAATTGCAAGCTGGCCGGAATTAGGCACACTTACTCTATATCATGTATATTTTAAAAAATCTTTTGTATTTGTTCGTAAGCTTGTGACACGACTAGAGGTAAAACAGTAAGAGATATTAACTTCTAGTCTTCGATACCGTCCTTCCCCTAACTCATATTATCTAGATCTAGAGGACACTCTTTTTCCTTGTTTCAATCATATGTCCTCTCCTACATCATCATGTTTTTTTTTTATTTATTTCGAAACCGTTCATAGAAATTTTTGAGTTTTCGAATATGCTTTAGAGGCACAAATTTTTCAATATTGAATATTTACGAAGGTCAAAGTTAAACCATTTTGGAAGGCTTATTTGTCAACCGATTTGCTTAAATTTGGTTTTCTTTTTTATTTTTTGAAAGAACTTGTAATTTCTAACGGGTAAAATATCCGTGAAATAATTATAGTAGACTCCTGCTAATTCGGCTCTTTTAAGATCGGGCTACTTTTTAATTCGGGCAGCAGATAAATTTGAAAAAAATATTGTTGACATTTTTCACATTTGCTTATTCTTGTTAAATGAACCAAATATGCTTAGAATTTGTCCGTATGTTTAATACTCATGCCAAAACATTTTAAAATGCACTCTTCTTAACCCTTTTTAAGGACGATAGGGTCAAAAATCGGGGCTCAGAAAAAATCACTTTTTTTTTTAACTTTTTACTAAGCAATTTTCTATTTCGGAATGGTTTACTTATTTATGGCTCTCGCACACCTTTTAGATCAGGAAAATTTCATGAAGTCTAAATTCTAATCTTCTTCCTTCTCACACGTTTTGAATATGTCTATCTCATTCCTTCGAACCCTTCAATTCTTTTAAACATCACGTCAAATTTAATTTAGCTCAATCGAATTTGGAGTAGCTATATGGACCCGAGTGAGTCCGACAGCGTCACATAAAATAGAAGAAGAAGAAGAAGAATTTGGAGTGCGAAAGAATGAGATAGGCATATTCGTCGGTTCCGAAGAAACTATTGTAAGTATAAAATGCAACTTTTCAGGAGAGAAGTTTAAAGTTTGAGATACAATATTAAGCTATAAAAATTTTACTGTAATTAGTTTACCTCTACTTTTTGCAATATATCGTAGAAAAATGTAAGTGCTTCCGCATGAAACACGTTCCACGATTGCAGTTTTAGTGGAAAATGTAAAAAAAACCTATTTATTAGTGTTTTTTGGAAAATTTTACAAAGTCTGAAAAATCTGTAATGTACCTCGACTTATCATAATATAGCGCGGAATTTTTAACAAGATGCATGTGATAAGTCGACATATAATACTATAATTTGGAAAAACATCAGAACTCGGTAATTTAAAATCACTTACAATAGAAATTATTTATATTGAATTTGATATACAGATTTTTTTAAAATATAAATAGAGCGTATGTACAGCAATTTAATTTAAATCATGTGAATATTTTAACTGCTCGAACTCCAAGAGAGCGCAGTTTTCACAATCCACTTTTTTTTTATATGTAGCAAGAAATACGATTGATTGATAAATTTCTTGTTAGGTATTGTTTAAAACCCATATTAAAATTTCTCTGAGACAAAAGTTAAATCAAGAGAAAAGTAAAGTCAGCATAGTCAAATATCCAGAAACCTTAATATTTTTCGTTTTTTATTGGAGAAAATAATTTAATACTATTCATGACAAATAACTGAATTGAAGATACAAATTTCATATATAAATTTGATTTGTCCATCACATCGATCACATCTGTACATTTTTATTGCGCACTTTTCCAAATTTATAAATTCACAAGTAAAATTATTATGTACTATTTTTTGTGAAATTATAATTTTATTACATGCTCAAATTTGGTTAATTTTTACATACAAATTCGCTTTATTTTTTTTAACCTTCCTGACTATTTTGATAATGGCAACAATTGACTTCGCGCTAAATTTGCAACTTTTATTACTTTTAATTTATGACTAAATTTATACAATAGTATTGCCATGCAAACACTCGGATTTTATTGTACAAAACTCCAAGTTATAGTATTGTAAAGTCATTTTGCAATAAGAAAGTCATCAAAATTTCCGTGCAGAATTATTGTAAGTCGCAAATTTTCCTGATTTTTCCTATTGTAAAACGAGTTACAATACCTAAAATTTCTCATTTGATTTTTTTTAAAGATTAGAGTATTGTAAACCATTTTACCATAATTAAAGATTAAATATTTTCCGGTGAATACTATTGTTATCCTTTTTACAATAATATTGTTTGAAATAGGTTCGAAAAATGCTCCGAACTATTTTTAGTTTTTTTTTTAATTACTTGCAGGAATATCTTAATCAACATAAAATTTTGTGGGGATGTAGATCTAAGGTTTCTGCATCCATTGATACCATCTCTTTATACTATTGTAAGTAGACTTACAAGAGTCTTTCGAATTCGAAGAAGATTTCGAATTTCGACTTTATGAAATTTTCCTGATCTAAAAGTTGTGCCAGAGCAGAGCCATAAACTTCGTAATTTTTAAAACAGGTAAAAAATGTTTCGATGGGACTGAAAATTATTTAAGTGATTATGGGAAATGAACACAGGGCAATGATCCTTCTAAGACAAACTAGAACATTCCACTGTCTAACTTTGCCCCAGTTTCCCCTAAAAATTGAATAGGACTAGACTAGAAAGATGTTTAAGACAGAATCGAAAAAATTAAGAGCATTCAAGCTCAACCACTTCATTCATTTTTTCTCAGTCCTCTCAATCAATGGATTGTTTTTTTTTCGGAGAAAGTTATCTTGGAAAGCTTTATTTTGGTTTTTTTATCACCCTCTATCAATTTTATTGCCACAATTTCCTCCTAAAATTGCTTCTAAAAGATCAATATTGCTTTGAGAGGAATTTCAACATAATCGAGTTCTCTTGCTGAGAGATGCTCAGCGTGGAATACGACTCATAGGACTCTCCATGAGCGCTGACAAGAATAATAAGAATATGTGACTTACGTTCCCATCTCCCAAGGACGCATCCAGCACAATGGAAAGATATGCTTCACTGAGGGCTTCAGCTGCATATTAGCCTCAAGATCCATTTCGAGATTCAAATAATTCAGGAGATATACCATGAAATTGTAGATGACATATGCCTCATAGCACTCCCGGATACTGTCCATGTAGATGACATGGGCAGGAAAGAGAAGTCCCAACAGCTGTAAAAGAATTGGACGCTTAGGGGCATTTATTGAAAGAATTTCTTAAATGGGAATAACTTACGGCATTGAGAGCGTATATTGGGACCATCCACAGTATTCTGGAATTGAGAAAGCGAAAGGGAAATCAATGAGAGGGCTTCCAGACAAAGAAAGGCATTCCCTCTTCCAATATTTACCTCACAATATGCTTCTGCAGGATAGGTTTTGTGTAGTTGATCATGTGCTGTGTGATGTGCCAGAAGGATATTGGAAGTGCAGTGAGGACAAACAGTCCTCCAATGAGGATAAGTTGATCTTTCCTGGTGAAGCCATCCTTGACCGAGTTCACGATAAGCAATGGTACAACAATTATCACAAACAATGTATAGCAAACAATGAGCAGAGGACGTATCCAAATACGCCATTGGGAAAAGCAATTGTTACATCTCTCTGTGCACATGTTTTTCAATTATCAGACCACAAATGCACCACAGGAAAGACCATTTTATTTATCGCGGAAACTGCAAAATCGCATACGCGTAGATGACTTTATTTACCTTTTGGCTATTCACCACGCTTGCAGCGCACTCTACCAGAAATACTTGAAAACAATTATTCCGGGAAATTAGCGGTTTTCACTGAGAGAAAAAAATATTAAAATTTAGTCTTTTCTTCATAATTTCAAGTTATTTTTAAGGCTTAAAAAATATTAAGATTTTTTATTTTTAATATTAGTCCTATGAAGAATAAATTAAGTCGGAACTGAAAATAAGATGTTTTTCGAATAACTTTAAATATTTTTTTAGAGATTAGCAGATGACTGCAGAATAATTTCGTCAGTTAAATCAACATTTGTCGTAACTTAATTTTTGCGATTTTGAGATATATACATATTTAGAATTAGCGTAATTTTGTTTATTAAACGAACTTGAGAAAAGCAAACTTTTATAAGCCCAATAAAAATTATTTTAAATAAAAATTATCGTAAGTGCCCTTAATTTAGAAAAATTTATCAGAATTTGTCGTAACTTCCATTTTTGGGGGTTACGACAAATTTCCATACAAAATTTTCAATAATCAGCATTTGCCGTAACTTCTTTTGCTCACTTGCGTGGCTTGTAATTTGCAGCAAAATTGCAATATTTCTCAATAAAACGTTTACAAACTCTTCCAAATATCGAAAGACAGTGCGAATAAGTAACATGAACTCATTTTAATTCAATATTTGCGAGAAAAAAGTGAGAAAAAATCCCTGCCCATCTGTCATTAATTCAAAACAAAACGAGCGACGTGGCGCACAAGATTTATTCAATAAAACTTATGAAATAAAAGCTTTTAGGGACAGGGATAACAGTATTATTGACTAATTTAGTCAAATAAAGGCGCTTATTATCACTTGAGTCATTTAAATTGTTACAATGCATTTTTGAAAATTGTCGTAACTTCCAGAATCTCCATACATTGGTAGTTACGGCTTTATAAATGATGGAAGTTACGATAAAATATTGTTGTGTTTCTTCTAACATATTTCTCAATATTGCAGCTTTTAAATAATTATAATTTTATAAAGATTTTCTCGAGTTAACTTACAGTTTATTAGTGCCACTTTCATTATTTTGACTCAAAAGTATCGCATTCGGGGCTCATTTTTAAGAAAAATAATATTGAACTGAAAATTTCGTCTCCTGAAAAGTTGTCAAAACGAAGTTACGACAAATGCTGATTTAACTGACGATTTCAAGATTTATTTCGACTGATTTTAAGAATAAATATAAATAAAAATAAGTTATAATTTTACTATAACTTATTTTATATATAAGAGTATATATTAGATGAGCACATATATTCTGTCAGTAGAAGAGGTCGAAAGTTTGGAGTGGTATATCTCAGTTCCTGATGAACATAATTGGATGAGTGAACTATTGTTAGAAAGCTTGGTTCATTAGCTTTTAGAATCTCGTATACTTAATCTGCTAAGGATAAACCATGGTCATCCAGAACCATTTATGTCGAAGAAAACACTTTTTGCAACGTCTTTTTTGGCCATCTACTGCTGGGACCAGGAGTAACCCACAATTCTCGCACAAGGACTATTTGTTAGAGGAACTCAAAGGGTATAATTTGTGGAAGAAACTTTTTTTTTGGACATCTTACTTTTTTTTATTCATCGAGTTTTGCAAGAATAGAAGCCGCATTCTGACAGACGCTTTCCACCTTAATCACTAACTCCCCATTACCGCACAAGGCCTTACTCTCGTTTGACTCCTCAATTTGACAGATATTGCAATGATATCGTCCCACTTGCTATTCATTTTCCTAAAAAAAAAACATGAGAAATTAAAAAAAGAAAATGAAGGAAGAAAATTGTTTACTTCTGGTGCTAACGGCTTGGCGTTCACTGCCAAAATGGCTGACCATTTCGCTGAAGAAGCACAATTCCTTTTCTCACTCTCTCACATAGCACGGACTCATTGCTGCGCACTATATTCGTTTCTTTCTCTCTGAGAGAATGAAGAATAAAAACAAGTCTCCGCAAAAGATTTGCATTTAAGACTAAAATTATTAAAAAGTAATCGAAGATATGAATGAAAAGATTAAAATTTATTCTATTTTTGCAGAATAAAATTAAGTTGTTAAAAATTATAATTTTAAGATTTCTTTTTTCTCTCAGTGTGGTTTATTTAAAGTAAAAATTTAATGAATTGTTTTTTTTCTAATTTTTTAATATGTATTATCCACAATTCAAACTTTAAATGAATATTTTCGCTCTGGGTAACTTGGCTTTCCTCTGGACACTTTTTTAAGGGGATTCTGATAGCATTCCTATTTGTCAAGAACGCGACGAATTACATGAGTTATCCTGGGTATGATCGAGCTCTAACGGCTTAAAATTCTTATTCTTTTATACTTTTCTAAGGTTCTCTTTTGTTTTTTTTTTGGTACATCACTATGCACAGGAACCACCGTCACAGCCTTTTAGGCAACACACGACTGTGAAGGAAAACCGGAAAACAACATAACCTCAAAATCTATTTGGCGGGGAATATTTTTAATCAATTTTTCAGCGAAGACTTTCTGAAAAACAAAAGTACAATGCAAAAGTCCTTCTAAATGCGTAATTTTGTTTAAAAATTACTAGAAAAAAGCAATAAAATAATAGGATTAAACAGATTGGGCAATTCTTAACAGAATCATTTTTGAAAACTGCTGGCTGACACGACTGTGAAGAAAAACCAGAAAACAACATAACCTTAAAATCTCTTTGGCGGGGAGTATTTTTAATCAATTTTTCAGCGATGGCTTTCTAAAAATCAAATGTACAGTGCAAAAGTCCTTCTAAATGCGTAATTTCTTTTGAAAATTACAAGAAAAAGCAATAAAATATTAGGATTAAGAGCAATTCTTAGCTGCTAGCTGTCTGTCTCCTGTGGCTTTTACAACTCGCAAATTGAGAAGTTCTGTCTTTAGTTCATTGAGCTACTTGAGAAGGTCCTTTTTGTCCTTTGTCCGTGAGTCAGGATACTTTAATTTTGCTTTTATTACAAAAAAATACTTTCGTGTCGTTCTCGTTCACCATCTAAAACCGTTAGTAGAAGGTAATTTTTAAAATGAAATCCGCAAGAGGGCGCAGTGAGCATGAGGCGAGTGTCCCAAATTCGCCATCATCGCTCTCGCCCTCGCCTTGCGTGTCACGTCATTTTTTGTACAGATAGGAATTTTCTTTTTCACTTTTCAAGGCATTTTCCACGTTTAAATTAATAATATTCTCCTCAGTATCGCTGTGATTGATTGTTATTTATCGTATTGTGTTATCTTTGGCCAATATCTTTTTCATACGACAGTGAAATATTGGAAAAAAAAATCTTTCTGACAGCAAAACTTCCACGATCACGACGGAAAGGAAAAGCAAAGAAAACAGCTGAGTTTTCAGCTTAAATTATGGTGTTGTCCTGCCAATGTCCGCTAGACATCGTTTTCCCGGCCAGGAGTCCGGTGACAGTGTAATTACCTTTGTTAATGTTGAAGAGGACGAGGATAAGTATCAGAAGAAGAAGACAGCCTGGTCATTCAAACCAGCTCAATTGACAGCTTCTATTAAGGCTCTTGCGGGCTCACCAGCTGCTCCTGAGGCAGTCAAAGAGGCACCCAAGGAGGAATCACCAGATCCTCTGGATTTTGACTGGTTGCGCGGGGAAGAAGAGGAATTAATCGTGATGACGGCGAGAGACAGAACACTGGAATTTTCCAATGCCATCCGCTCGATGCAGGGCAGGAATATTGCACGGGCAGTGAATATTCGGGATCCGCGGAAGGCTAAGCAGATGCAGAGCTATTCGGAATTTATGATGGTGGCCAAGCAGATTGGTAAGAACATTGCCAGTACATACACAAAATTGGAGAAATTGACGCTTCTGGCCAAGCGGAAGTCTCTGTTTGACGATAGACCAGTGGAAATTCAGGAGTTGACGTACATCATAAAAGGGGACTTGAATTCGCTCAATCAGCAAATTGCCAAGTTGCAGGATATCGGCAGGAGTCAGAGACGGTCCAGCAGCGGGAAACATCTGTTGTCACATTCCTCAAACATGGTCGTGGCTCTTCAGGCCAAATTGGTCAACATGAGCAATGACTTCAAGCAGATCCTGGAAGTGCGCACGGAAAATCTCAAGCACCAAAAGACACGTAGGGATCAATTCAGCCAGGGACCGGTTACCAATTCCCTGCCACCTTCATCCATGCGGGGATCAACCCAAGGGAGCCTTCTGCTGAGCGAACAGGATGATGATTCGGTGAGTTTTTCGATCCCTCATAAAGAGTATTAGAAACTCTAAAAAATACTTTTGGGAATTATTATCAATATTAGGCGTAGCCAGGATTTACAGTAGACTCTCTCTCAATTGGGCATTTGGGGCAAAATATCATCCGGTTTATCGATAGATTTGGGCGTCAAAACCTTTGTAAATTCCACAAAAAGCGCTCATAAAGAATCACGATAAAATAGGAAAAACTACAGCGAATTTGAGAAAATTAGGTTCATAATTAAACGTGAAAATTGTCAAAAAAAAATTTTCGGCCGATTTAAAAATAGACGATTGAGCGAGAGTCTACTGTAGTGGGGGCGAATTTAAATTATTTGAGGAGAATCTCTTTTCGAAGAAATTTTCGTCAAAAATTTTCTTAAGGCATTTTTTTTAAAGAAATTGCTCTTAGTGTTTAGAGGCCTTTAGAGCCTAACAGAAATGGTACATTTTTCTTAAATTCTTTATAATTTTTAAGTCTTAGATCCAACAAAAATAAATATAACACGAAATGGTAGGCACATATACAGAAAATATATTTTTATTGAATTTAAAATGTTACTGGTGTTACAAATAGAAAAATTGTGAGAAAAATTCAAAAAATTCCTAATTTTACGTCCTTTTCATATATGGGTTTTAGGAACTGTTATATTCGTGCAATCATTATTAATTTTGAGCCAATAACATTTTCCATAACATTGGATACTCTTTCATTTGGTAAAAGTTTTAAAATGATTGCATTTGGTTTTATACTAAAACTAAAAAATCACTTAAGAAAAAATATAGGGGAAAGTACTCTCCCTTCGAATGTTCATGCCTTCGAATAATGTGAATTTCTGTTACGCTTCCTGGGAGATCTCCACATGATTGTTACATAATTATCAATAATTGATGACAAACTAACTAATAGTTAATAGAAATATGTAAGTGTCTTAAGAAAAGTAATAGAAAATTCACATTATTCGATGGCATGAACGTTCGAAGGGAGAGTACTTTCCCCTACCACATTTTTGTACGGAAAATGTATGAGAGTGCTCTGCCCTGAGCCTAACCACCCCCCTTTTTTGTCTAAAAGCCTCTACACATTGGGAGCAATTTTCGTTAAAAATTGTTCTTTTGAAGGAAATTGTCTGCGCAGGTGTAAACGTCAAAATCCTGTCAAAAATGCAATTTTTGACGAAAATGCCTGAAAATTAAAGAAATGAAATTTCTTTAAAAAATGCCTTTTTAAAGAAAATTTCACCTATCCTAGACAGAAACGTCAGAATTTTTAAAAAAGGCAATTTTTGACGAAAATTGCTTCTAGTGTGTAGACACCATAAAACACAAAACAACCAAGAGTTTTCACGAAAAAAGGCAAAAAATCATTAATTCAATCTACGATTTTCGAGGTTTTTGAAAAAAAAAACAAACACTTAAGAACGTGTTTTTGAGGCATTTTTAAACCGATCTTGACGATTTTGAAGGACTTACACAAAGGGGTACAAAACGTTCTAGATAGAGTGTAAGCGATTCTTGAAGGAAATTGCGTTCAAGCATGGGGGGATAATGTTCTGCTCTTAAAGGTATCTACACGTTGGAAGTGTTTTTTGTCAAAAATTGTATTTTTGACAGAATTTTGACATTTCCACCTAAATGATACACTAGAAGCAATTTTCGTCAAAAAATGTTTTTTTTTTAATTCTGACGTTTCTGCCTACAATTCTGAAAAAAAAACTAGTTTGCAAAAATTTGCATTTGGATGCAAAAAATTGATTGATTTTGGAAATTAGCTGTAAAATTAATCGAAAAATTTGCAATTGGATATAAATATTTTCATTTGGGTGTAATTTTCGCAAATTATTGCCCTCCTTATGCAAAGTTTTGCAAATTATTGCCTACAACTGAACACTACAGCTGCGCCATCTACAGTAAGTAAGACATCATAAAGCAAATTTAATGTTATTGTCTGCCGTATAGACACAAAATCGACGTACCCGAAATATTAATGAAGAAGCCAATTGCACTTAACAGTTCGTCAGTTAAATCAGCATTTGTTGTAACTTCCTTTTGACAACTTTTCAGGAGACGAAATTTTCAGTTCAATAATATTTTTCTTAAAAATGAGCCCCGAATGCGATACTTTTGAGTCAAAATAATGAAAGTGGCACTAATAAATTGTAAGTTAACTCGAGAAAAACTTTATAAAATTATTTAAAAGCTGAGATATTGAGATATATGTTCGATGAAACACAATAAGATTTTATCGTAAATTCCATCGATTATAAATCCGTAACTTCCAATGTATGGAGATTCTGGAAGTTACGACAATTTTCAAAAACGAATTATATCAATTTGAATTATTCTAGTGATAATAAGCGCCATTATTTGGCTAAATTAGTCAATAATACTGTTATACCTGTCCCTAAAAGCTTTTATTTCATAAGTTTTATTGAATAAATTTTGTGCGCCACGTCGCTCGTTTTGTTTTGAATTAATGACAGATGAGCAGGTATTTTTTCTTACTTTTTTCTTGCAAATATCGAATTAAAATGATTTCATGTTATACTATTCGCACTGTCTTTCGATATTTGGAAGAGTTTATAAACGTTTTATAGAGAAACATTGCAATTTTGCCGCAAATTACAAGCCACGCAAGTGAGCAAAAGAAGTTACGGCAAATGCTGATTATTGAAAATTTTGTATGGAAATTTGTCGTAATTTCCCCAAAAGTGGAAGTTACGACAAATTCTGATAATTTTTTATTAATTAAGGGCACTTACGATAATAATTTTTGTTTAAAATAATTTTAAATCGGCTTATAAAAGTTTCTTTTTCTCAAGTTCGTTTAATAAACAAAATTACGCTGATTCCAAATATGTATCAAAATCGCAAAAATGAAGTTCCGACAAATGCTGATTTAACTGACGATAAGTGAATGGTATTCTAAAATTTCAACTCTAAATCGAATTTGAATGCATTCCGAGTTAGCTCACGTTAAGAATCTCACCTACAATAAGCTGATCTAGGCTTATCACTAGCTTTCCCTACCAATTGGGGCAAGAATGGACTCATTTTAAAGTCCTAGGGATCCTGGACAAGTAAAATCTGGTTCTAAAGGGCTATCCACTATTTATTTACTGATAGATAAATCTTATTTGATTACAATTTGGTTTCTTCAGGTGCAAAGCCTTTACTTACCTTTACTACTTTACTTAACCTTTTGTCTTACTTCGAATACCTTATATTTTTTGTCATAATCCTTTAATGAATCTGACTTATTGTCAGATGACAATATACGTGATGGCATTGTCACGCGTGAGTTCGAAACTTGACAATGTCATTTGAGCTTTTTTTGTCATATCATATGAGTTCGAAAATGCAATTCATTGAATTTTTAATGAAATCCCTTTACTTGATGATTTTATGAAAATACAGTGTACGTCTTGGTTGATTTGTTTAACAAAATTCATTGTCATTTGAATTGTCAGAAATCTCAAATATGTGACTTCTGACAATGCCATGTGAGCTGAAATGGCAATAACACGGCTACAGAATCGCATTTTCGAAAAAGCTCTCCAAAGATTCGAACCCAATTTGTCATATGGCATTGCCAGAGCGTTACAGAATTCCCCTCCTGGATACAGTGGTGTCTCTCTATGTGCATAGTTTGGGTACTTTTTTGACAGTTCCGATCACTGAATGCACAACTTTTTTTTTTGAAATTCCTACACTGAGAAAAAAAGAGGGTGCGATTAACTTTTTTTCCTCATAACTTTAACACTTTTTAGGTGTAAAAATATATCAACATTTTTTAATGTTAATTTTACACCTTTTTAAGGGTAAATTTAACATGAAAAAGGGTAACTTTAACCCATAATGCACCTAAAAAGGCTAATATTTACACCGATTTCGGATCAATAATGCAGGGTAAAATTAACATTTCCGGAATGTTATTTTAACTTTTTTGGATTTCTCTCAGTAGAGAGACACCACTGTAAACTTATTTTGACGTCTATTCGGTTTCAAACGGGTCTTGCTGATCCCTGTTTTAGTTTGTTAAAATTCTTAGTAATTTTTTATGCATGAGAATCGTGACTTATGTATTCAATCCGCCTCTAGGTTCACATTTCTCTGGGAGACAATGCTTCGGCATCGCAGCCTTTGCTTCCGCGTCAGCAAATGCAGCAGCAACTTATGCTGTACGACGAATCGGACAATTATGTTCAGCAACGAGCTGAGACAATGCAGAACATCGAGAGTACGATTGTGGAATTGGGCGGGATCTTCCAGCAACTGGCTCACATGGTGAAGGAGCAGGAGGAAATGGTGGAACGGATTGACAGCAATATTCAAGATACTGAGCTCAATATTGAAGCGGCTCATGGGGAGATCCTCAAGTATTTCCAGACAGTCAGCAAAAATCGCTGGCTCATGATCAAGATCTTCGGGGTGCTCATACTATTCTTCATCTTCTTTGTGGTCTTTATGGCGTAGCCCAAATATTCTCTACAACAGCATCCTTGTAAATGTTGATGAAAATAGAAGGGGATTTATTTAAAAGACTTGATGTTTTCTTCAGTAGATTTTTTTTATTTATATCGCCCTCAAAATTTTTTCTTTTTAACTCTCATTTATTACAAAGAATGGCCTCTGGTGACCTGTTTATTTTCCTGCACATTCCTTCGATATCGAAGTTTTCTTTATTGAAATTTCTTTTACCCTCGTTCACATGGAATCCATGCCTTTGATTTTTTTTAATACATTTTTCCTTCTCTTATTTACAATCACACCTAATCCACCTAATAATCCACTTGGATGATTCTTTTTTTTTTTCTTGAGAAACAAAATCACCTAAAAATATGAACATTTCCTGGGATAAAACCAAAAAAAATCTGAATTAACACTCTAGGAACAAAAAAAAAAAGAAAAAAGTCTTTAAAAACAATTAACCATCTAATCTTTAAGACATTGCATTGTTTCGTGAGACACTAACGTCACAAAAAAAATTCATCTACGAGAATATTAAAGGAGATTTATCGAAAATTTATGCAACACTTTCAGGGAAATTTGCAGAAAAAGTTAATTAAAACCTCAAACACATTTTCTAAAATTAAATTTTAACAAATATGTTTTAGCAATGAAGCTTCATTTAATTTTTTTTATTGTAAATGGTGTTCAGTTCTTGAAGCTTTCTGCTAGAAGTTAATAAAAAGCGCAAAAAAAAGCATTTTCTTCGTCGTCCGTTAAAAGTAGGTCAAAGCTTTGAGCGAAAGAAAAACAAGCAGAAGTTTGAAATCTGGTTCCAAGTACCAAGTTCTGCATTTATATTTAAATGGAATCAACAAGTGCAGATTAATCCAGTTTAATGCACAAAACAGCGGCCTAGATTTTCGATTTTCTTGTGCTTGAAAGGCAAGAAAAATTGCCATAAAACCCAATACAACGAACTTCCTTTAAGTTAAAGCCACATTTTAGAATAAGATGTTGGACTGGCAGGAAATTAAGCTATCAATTCTTTTCACGCTTTTCACAATTGTCCCAAAATCAACAAGTTTAAAGGAGTAGAGATGATTTTATTTAATTTTTCTATCTGTTGGTACACAAAAAAAAACAAACATTTTGTAACTGTGTACACTTGTACATTAAAATTTTAATATGATTAACATTAATTGTCGCTGGTGAGAGTCCAAATGTGTAATTTGTGTGTTTGAATCATTTTATATTCAAAATTTGATCTATTTGTTGATAAAAAGGTAGACTTGGCCCGCAAAATTTGATATAAATTGATTTATAGCATTAATGCGAAAAATTAATGCGATTTTCTCTTTAATTTTTTAATGTGAAAATATTTATGCTTTAGGTGAATTTAAACTTATTTCTGCAGGCCAAGTCCACTTCTTTATCAATAAATAGAAAAACCCCAAATATTAAGTGACTCAAAGGCACAAATAATATATTTAGACGCTCACAAGCGATAATTAATGTGAATCACATTAAAATTTTAATGTGCAAGTGTGATAACGCCGTAAAACTGTTCGTAATTGTTTGTGAATTCCTACTTGGGGACTTACAAAATGCTCGTAAAACGTATAACCTACTAAAAAATTCGTCAAAGTTTGTACTTTTTCACATTGTTCATAACATGATCACTTGACGAGCATTTTTGTTCTTTTACAAACATTTGTTCGTATGGTTTTGTTTGACAAAACTTTACGAACAAATGACAAAATTTTACGAACAGTGTTTGTGAAAAAAAATACAAAAACTGTTCTTAACGTCACCATTTGACGAGCATTTTTTGTTTTTTTTTTTTTTTTGACAAAAAAACATTCATAAATGTTCGTAAAATTTTGTCATTTGTTCGTAAAGTTTTGTAAAACAAAAATATACAAACAAATGTTTGTAAAAGAACAAAAAACGCTCGTCAAGTGATAATGCTACGAACAAGGTTTATGAAAAAAGTACAAACTTTTACGAACTTTTTACGTCCTTGTGACGGCTCCTCGCAAAAGCATCGACTAGTGAACAACCAAGCTCTATCGAAGCATCATTAAAAGGATCCTCTTCAAAAGCCCAGTAGTACTCCGACATTAAATCAGATGTCTCAGAAGGCAAACCAGGGATGTAGCTAATGCGACAGCCCCTTGGAATGCACAACCTCGACATCTTTTTAACTACTTCCACATACCGACCGTAATTTTCCGGTTTTGGATCGATGCCTCTCACAGCCAAATCAACATTCGACGAGAATCTCTGCCAATTTGTCTTGCAGAATATGGAACCTTCGCCGAAAAGGAACAACTTTGGGCTGTACGGCAGCCGTAACTTGGTACACGATGGGTCTATGCTTGGAGTGTGGTATCGGGGGCAATATATTTTTACAGCAGGAAGGGGCTAATTTGTCTTCCGCAAAGATGAGATCAGGATTGTAATACTGTCGCCGGGAGCATGGCAAGGAACCTCCACGTGTATTTAGAGCTTTTCAGAACTAAATCGGTGCTCCTGGACAGTCCCCGGGGACTGACTAATCCTTCCACCACGAGGCTAAAAATTGAGTGTCGAAAAAACACACGAACACCTGAACCACAACGCAAGTGTAAACCCATAGATTTTTATCTGGTGGTCATGACAGCACTCACCACGAAAAGGTCCTTTTCAGGACCGGCTCTCAATATAATTTCAATGAATATTGAGGGCCTGTCGACGATAAAAGAAGATCTTCTTTGTGAACTTTGTGTAGCAAACAAATGTGACGTCCTTTGTCTTCAGGAGACCCATAGGGGCCCCACGCAACGTCGCACAGTGGAGCAGAATACCCAAAAACCTGGCAAAAATCGAAATGTTTTTTCTCGAATTTTTGAAAACTAACACCGCCAAATGATAGTTGACTAGTATCCTCACTAAACCCTATACTCCGTTTTTTTTCTTCATTGAAGTTATGGTACCTTGAAATATTACACCAAAGTTGACCTTACATTGCGATTTTGTCGATTTTATATGGAAAAATAGCATATATTTGAAGTATGAATATAGTAAAAATTCCACTTTCTAACCAAAATTATCTTATTCTAGAGGTCTTGTTCTGTCAAAAACCGTCGAGAAACCTTGCACCTTTTTTGAGTTTTTTTGGCAATGATATTTTGAAAATGTGGTAAATTGACTTTTGAGGGGTCATCGAAGACCGGAAGTTGATATCTCTTACCGTTTGAATTTTATATAGGTCAAAAGAATGAAAAAGTGCGAAAAACAGTATTTAGAAAAAACCGAGCTATTACTGTTACTTTACTAATCCATCACCGATTATGACCGATACAGTCGGGTACAGAATTGAAAGATCTTTCAAAAATGTCCAAATTTGTTCAAAACCGTTGAAAATTAGGCCCTCCAGGGTGGTTGACATTTGACCCTGAATAATTCAAGATGGCGATTTTTCCGGTGAAAGGTGTCAAAGGACGAAATATTCAGCTGAACTACCTCGAAAACATTTCCAAAAACGAACGAAATCGCCAGGGCCAATTTTTTGCAAAGTTATAAAAAACATGTATTGAGAGGGTTGGAAAGGGTGGGGGGTAATTTGGGTAAGTTAGTTCAATAGAAAATGTTCACTTGTGGGGAGGGGGGTCACTAAAGACCGGAAGTCAATATCTCTTACCGTTTAGCAGCCACAATGAAGAGAAACTGAAAAAAAGTCGATTGTTAAAATTAAAACTGCTCTCTCTTGGAGTTCGAGCAGTTAAAATGTAGAGAAAAAATGTTGATTTCCAAAAATTAATAGAAATTAAATTATTCTAGAGACATTCAGAATGCATATATAGGTGCTATAAAATATTTTTTGCCAGGTTTTTGGGTATTCTGTGCGTCGTTCAAATTTGAGGAACTCGACTGTACTTCAATCGTAATAGCAATTAAAGTCTCTCGATACGATTAATAATAATATTGCGCACAAGTCCAGCATCTTGTCGATCTCAGTAGTTTCCTGCATTACATAATTTTACTTACTTGAAAATTACGTTTTTGTTACGTTAAGTTCGTTACTTTGTTTAGAAAATATTACTTGGGCTGTAAATTATACTATTTCCCAATTGTAAATTTTGTTTGTTAATAATTACAATTTCACATTTTGTAAGCTTAACTCTATCGCGTCATTAGGGTCATATATGACCCGGGGAAAAACAATTTTTTTTGACTATTAACATTAATTGAAATCTATCGGTTTGTGCACGACATCATAATAGAAGGATGTAAGATTCTTGGCTAATTTTCTCAAGACTCCAGATATTCAGGAAAAGAAAATATTTGAGATCAAAAATCACTAATTTCGAACTTTGTGAAATGACTTTTCTTTTTCAAAATTTTTTATATTAATTTATTTTTTTCAGCAAAAAGTTCTTTAGAAACACAAAATAGAATATCCAAAGATTGTATATTGAATATTTTGATATAATAAACTACTCTCAATTTTCCAGAAAAGCGTGTAGAATTTTCCGGGTCATATATGACCCTATGGTCCCCAAGGGTAACAGTGTTTTCGTCCCAAACCTCTAGCGAAATGTAGTTGGGACATTGTTTTTCTTCGTGAAATGCAGGTGGGACATCTTGCTCCTGGACATTTCATCTTATATCTGATGAATTATAATATATTTTGCAATATTTTAGAGTATTCTGCAAGCGTTTCATATTGTGCAATTGTATTGTGTGTGAATAAATATGTGGATAAGTTTATTTTTGCCAAATACCACTCAAAATATTGTGACAGTGACTGTTCAAGGGATTTCCAGGAAGATTCCTTGAACACCAGGAGTACAGTGTTCATCAAAGCAATCCAGTTTGCCATGGTTTAGGCCAAATTAACAACTTTAAGCAAAAAAACTCTTAGAAAGCCCGTGATATAGATTTTGAAAATGGTAAATACACTTCCCTTGAGGACAACAGGGTCATATATGACCCGGGGTTTTTCCGAGTTTTCACGCAATGGAAATTTTTTTTCCTCTCTGAATTATTATATTTGATCATAAAGCATTAGGAAAAACTCAATTTTACATGAATTCATCTGCTGAATAAAAGTGGGACGCGAAAGAGTTAAACCCCGAACTTTCTGCAAAGCAAAAATAAAGAAAATAAATCAAGCTGCAATTGACATCAATTTGCAATATTGGCAGTAGCTTAAACACAAAATTATTATTCCACACAAAAGTCCTGTCTCTTAAAAATTACTTTATTTATCATTTTTTTATCATTAATACCTCCAAGATGTTTTTTTTTTGGAACTTACAAGTATAGGAAATTATTAGTTTTTTTTTCTTTAGAATTATTACTCTTAAGCCTATTTTCGACAGGACTTCTGCATTGAATTTTTTTAGGAAGACATTATTTTTTTTCCTTTCACTTTAATTGCAAATTTCCCATGGTTGCAGTGTGGACAATGATAAATATTTATTTTAATAGGCAAAACAACTTTAACTTTTTTTGTTTTTCCTTGAAAGGGAAAGTGCGAGCGCTCAACAAAAAAAATTGCATATAAATAGTTTCCTAAATAAAAAAAATAATAATAATAAAGGAGATACACTCGACTCTTCGTTATCCGGCTGACGTGGGGACAAAATGACATTTTGGTTTTTTGAATCTGGTCAACGTTTTTTTTTTACATTTTCTGCTGTGGAAATTTGTTTTCTGTCGAAAAAACAACAGAATTTTCTTTGTGGTGTGTTTATGTTTCATTTTGTAGCACGATTGTGTGTCAAAAACTTTGATAAAATGAAAATAATGATCAACGCACAATAAATCTTGCTTGTAAATATATTTTCAAAATTTCCTGTGAGAGTGAACGAGATGACTAGATCTAGATCTCACTCACTCTCATTGAAATGCCAAAAACATGTTTACTAAACAAAAGTTATTGTGCGCTGGGCATAACACATTAATTCACTCTGGAATAACTTCATGCTTCGTAAACAATAGTTTTGAATACATAAACCGCCATAGCGTTTGACAGCTGTCACCCGGATAACGAAGAGCCGTGTGTAAATGATTCCTAATTGAACACTCTACCTAATTTTAAGAGAATAATCACTAGATTTGCGATTGCCACAGGTCATGGTGAGACAATCACCGGCATACTCGAGCTACTGGCCAGGAGACAATTCCCACTGTCTGCTGTACTTGGAGTCGTTTTCTTAGTATCATCCTCCTCCGTTGACGGATTGCTGGAGGATGTTGTCTCTTGGCTGGTGTCTTCTTTAAGTATCGTGGAGAAGTTTTGGAGGGAGTAGGAGGAGAGATCATTGTGACTCTTCCTGCGTCTCTTTTTCTTCTTAGTCTTCTGTTCGTCATTGTCATCATCATCCGGATGACATCGAATAAATTGATTAATTGTCAGTGGATCAACCCATTTATAGTCAGATTTAGTAGCTCTTGAATGATGCCTCTCGTCCACTTTGCTTTGGTACAACTTCAGCCTCTCATCGGGACAGATAAAGGATGCCAGATGAGCCGGAATATCCGGCAAATCGAGGCTAACTTCATTGTTAATGTAATTAATGTGAATGGGCGAAGTATGGAGCATGGGCGAGTTCAAATTATCCTCTCCCGTTGGCGTATAGTACACCGATGCCTTACTCTCATCAACACTCCTCACCGAATAATTCTCTAGCATTTTATCCAAATGCCTTTGATGCAGCACATGATGATTCCTCTGGTCAAATTGTGATGAAAATTTATCCATTTTTGTCTTCAAATAAACCTCAAAATTCTCATCAAATTCATCATCATCATCACTTCTGCCTCGGCAATTTTCAAAATAGAAACTCGGCAGATTCTCCAGGACTTTATTGAGTGTCTGCTGCTGATACTTGTACCCTTCCCTAATCCTCAAAACCTGATGAGCACTAAACTTCCTGATCTTATTCCGCTGAAACACATAATTCTCCCTCACCCAATTCAACTGCCCTGTCGAATAATCCCTCACCCTCTTCACCTGATCATAGTACTGATCCCTCAATGATGTCAAATGATGCGTACCTATATCCCGAATATCCTTCAAATGCTTCGCTTGACTATTGTACGAATTCTGTATCCATTCAACTTGTTGCGTACAATTATCCTTAATTCTATGCACCTGCTGCGCATAGTTCTCCCTCAACTTCTCCAACTGCATACTCTTATAGTGCTCAATACTATCCAACATGGCATAAATCTGCCTAGCACGCGGAGTTGCTTTATCCCGGAGGCAACAATCGCAGCAATTCTTCATACACTTGTCCGTCAACCCGAAACGCTGATTGATACGTCGAATCAGTTGGACAATGAGCGTGAGGGCGAGGAAGAGAGCAGCTGTGATTATTCCACACACAATACTGCCAATTTTCACACGATAGAATATAATGGGATCAATGTAGAGTCTGAAAAAAGGGAGGAAGCCTGTTATTTACACAGAGCTCTCCAATGGAATGACGATTTGTGTTATCATACAGAATTCAAGACCATTTCGCACATTTAAAGGTAATTTTCATTCGCGTTGGCAATATATATTTTTTTAATTTGTCTTTGCAACTCTTTACAGATGAAAAACCATTTAAATCAATCATTTAGGAAAGTTTTCGCAAGAATTTATCATGACATTGAGGTTATGCTTAAGCTAACCTCAAAAAAAGAATGGTTAGAACCAGAGATTACATTATCTCTGAAAAATGCGACCAGTTTTAGTGTAAAGTTTTTCCTGTCTTCGTACACATTTCACAAGATATCTTCAAAATTACGTAGGTTGCCAATTTGGGGTTTTCGGTTGCCTTTTCGTTATTAAATTGGCCTTTATTTTGTATCAGTATTTTTTGCTAATTCATTCTACAATGACAGAAAACAGATAATAAACTCAAAAGTTTTTTCTGCGCGCTAGAAACATTTGGGAAACATAGGAAATGTCATACCCCTGGTTAGGACATTATTCACGAGGTTAGAATTTTATTCATTTTAATTTTGCTAAAATAGACATGGAAAAATAAAGAAAAAAAATTAAAACGAATCTGAGCAAAAAAATAAAATTGAGGAACAAGATCAAAGGTCAAAAAATAATCTTCACTCAGTTGAAAGTGTATTAAACTTACAAAGTGTTTTGGGGTAGAATTTTTTGAAACCTGTCCAAAATTATTTATGTGCGGAATAGGATTTATTTAAAAGAATTGCATTAGATCACTTTCTCCCGTGGTTGAATTACTATTTAAAAATTCTGCCACATAAAACATGTTTTAAAGTTTTTGAGGTTAGGTCAAATAACTTAAAACTTTCGGAATTTATTTAATGGCTAAATGAGGCCAATTTGATCAAAAATTAAAATTTATCTATGCGAATGATTATTAGTATTCTATACACTCTTAGAAAAATTTAGTCTCAACAATCTCATATACAGTGGAAGTAAGAATGGACCCATTCATATATTTAGGTAGGGTAACTAAATGAAATAGTTGACCAATATTAGTTACAGTATCTTTTTCATTTAGTTATCATAACTAAATTAGATTATTAACGGGTTGATAGATACCCATCTTATTGGCTGTAATAACTATATCATATTAGTTGTGGTTACTATATAGCATTTATTATGATACCTATATCTTATTAGTTATGAAGATTAATTCGTAATAGTTGGTGTTTTTTTTAGAATTATTAAAATTATTTTATGCTATTCATATTCATGTTCCATTTTCTTATACAAATTCATGTATAAGAGTATAAGCAGCCAACGGAAGTTTGCAGGTAAAATGATGCACAATATTAATCTGTTATGGACATTCTATGATTTATAAGCCAAATTTTTCCAAAATCCATGATACAATCACAAGCGATAATTGGATTTTAGTAAATATTCACCTGAAATTCTCACTGATTGCACAAGAAAAATTTGGAATATAAAGTATAAAGCCCCCTTAAGATAGTGGGACTTGAAAGACGCGACATCCTTTCACATGCACTTCTTCTGAAGCACGGTGGCTGCTTGAGAAACTCGAAAAAGCTTCAACACATAAGTGAAAAACCACTCTTTACTACTAAAAAAGTTGTCTGAACTTTATAAAAATATAGGCGCATTTATTTGCATTAGTTGTGAGAACTAGATGGAATTAGAGACCAATATTAGTTGGGATATCGATTTTATTTAATTAACACAAGCAAATATAATTGTATGAAACCATTAGGATATAATTGCCACAGCTTATCCTCGTAAATATTGGCTTATGTTCTCACTAATAATAAAATTATTATGAGAAATTGTTTTAAGATATAGAGAACCATTTTAAATGCAGTGCCCTCTCTATAAAATAATTTTGAGGTTATGTATGCATGTCTGTTCACCAATGAAAATTATTTATCTTGTGAAGTTTTTGTTTAATAAATGAAGTATAATAGCATAGAATTCTCTAATTATGTCTATTTAATCTTTTTTTAAAATTTTTATACTAATTCTACTAAAAAAATTTGTGTTATATTTTCGAGAGGTTGAACAAATTCAAAAAATCCAGCCCGATTACGAAGCGGACATCTGAAATATTGTCTCACAATCATCCAAATTACAAAGCGGGCACTGTAGATTTGACAATAATCACTCGATCAACTAATTTTCATTAGTAATGATGTCTAAACTTTTCTAAGAGTGTACTAGACAGCTTCGATTTTTCTAAGGTTAGACTTAACATAACCCAAAACTTCTCCAATATGCCAAAAAGTATTATTAACTCACTTTTCTGCATTTAATTAGAAAAATGGCTGTATTAATATTAAGAAAAAATATATATCATTTTGATACATGAGAGAAATTGCGTTGTTTTTAAGTTTATGCATATTCACTGTTTATTGGTGGTTTCAGTTTTTCCTAGAGAGCGCTAACAGCCATTTGGCTAAGCGTTAATTTTACAAAAAAAAATTAACTCCTCAAATCTGTATCCTTTTACAAGGTTCTTGGCCTTTAAAATGTTCCAAAAGCAACATTACAAAACTTTATAAATTACTAAACTGTTTGAGCAACGGCTCTGCCGTTTTACTGTACAGGCTCTTCCACAATTCTAGGCCGGCGGTGGACACATTGTACGGGGAGTGGGCGGGGGGGGGGGTTGTAAATGTAAAATTATTATTATTATGAAGATATCAGTGAGGCAACGTGTTTGTTGGGGAGATATTTGAAGTCAATCAACCTATCAAGATTTATATAGAGAAAAAGATTTTTTATTTCTAACCTCAAAAAATACTGATCATTTTAAAAACTTTTAAAGCTTTTGTTAAATTTTGAAATGTATTAAAAGGATTGTGGACCATATCAGAAAACAGCAATTTACCTTAAATCAGGATATATTCTGGATATTACTTTCTTCTTTGAGGTTAACTGATACATAACCTCAATATATACCATAACCTCTTTAGTAAGTAAAAAAATCCAATTTGATTAATTCAGTCATTTGCCAATTCAGTTTTAAAAAGAATATCAAAAAATAGAGATCAGATTATTATTATTATAAAATTTAAATTATGTAAACTTTTAAATTTTGATTTATTGTGAATGAAAAAAAGTCGGACTTTGCCCAAAATTTTTTTTAATATATTTAAATTACTAGCATAATAATGGCTTCTTAGCATTTCTTGTAATAATTTATTTTCATTTACCGAGAATCGTCAATGAGAGCAAGTGACACTCAAAACATAGTTTTTTTTCGGAATGGAGATAGAAAAAATTCCTGCCTCCACCCAGAATTCAACTGGGGACCTCTCGTTATATGAGTGTTCTATCAACTGAGTTATAGAGGCCAAAAGCTTTGACTGACTTGCTAGCAAATCCATTAATACATGGGCTGCCGACTCAATTGTACGCATGATACCGTTTCCAAATCTCATAAATTGAGAGTGATCACTTGAAGTGCACAAAGCAATTGGTTAAAGTCGTATCAAATTAATGAGGTGAGGAATTATATTTATCCTTTTTACCTGAACTGATTTTATCGATTTTTTGTGAGTCAAAGAATTAAAGTTTCAACAAATTAACAGCCTAAATTATATCCGAAGAAATATTTATCGATAAATTATTGTCAATGTAAGGCTTATTAGAGGAAGGCTTCGCACATACTCTGGCTTTGAACATTTCCCATGAATTTTTGAAATTTTCCCATTTACCTTTAATGAATCAAACCCAATTTCAGGAAAGGTGTGCCTTAAAGATTCATTAAAGGAATATAAGAGAAAGGGAAAATATGAAATGTTTGAAGCCAGAGTGTGTGCGAAGCCTGAAAGCTTTTCCGTTATAAAAGTATTATTATTTTAGAAGTATAACAAAATGATTGTAATTTGAAACATAAAGAATTGTGAATTACTACTGAGGCCTTACGAAATACTCCTAAATTGTACAACTCACAAAAAAAAAATTTGCAAAAGTTTGTACTTTTCGCAAACATTGCTCGTAACATGAGCACTTGAAGAGCATTTTTTCGTTATTTTCCAAACATTTGTTCATAAAAGCACAACAAAATGTTCGTAAAATTTTGTCAGACAAACAAAAATGTACGAATAATGCCCAACGCACAATAACTTTTGTTTAGTAAACATGTTTTTGACATTTCAATGAGAGTGAACGAGATCTAGATCTAGTCATCTCGCTTATTCTCATGGAAAATTTTGAAAACATGTTTACAAACAAAAGTTATTGTGCGCTGGTCATAAAGAATACACGTCAAGTGACCATGTTATGAATATATTTGTGAAAGTGTATAAACATTTACGAACTTTTTTGTGAGTTATACGATTTAAGAGCCTTTCGTAAGTCTCAAGTAGAAAATCACAAACATTTACGAATAATTTAACAATTTTTTTTTTCAAATTATTATGGGTCTTTTGATATCCATTGATAGCAGAACTATGAAAATTGAGCTTCGTTTACTCAAAATAATTCAATGAATAAAGACCCACAGAAATTGTCCTTAAAAGTAGAATGTTCAAAGGCATTCACTGAGAAAAAATCGGGGGTGCGATTAACTTTTTTTCCTCAGAACTTTAACACTTTTTAGGTGTAAAAACATATCAACATTTTTTAATGTTAATTTTACGCCTTTTTAAGGGTAAAATTAACATGGAAAAGGGTAACTTTAACCACTAATACAACTAAAAAGGGTAATATTTACACAGATTTCAGATCAATACTGCAGGGTAAAATAAACATTTCCGGAAAGTTATTTTAACTTTTTCGGATTTCTCTCAGTGTTGACAAAAAAATCTATCTCCAAATTTTAAAATCATCGGAATTTTCTAAAGTAAAATATTAACGTAAAAATTACGTTTTTATTATGATAAATTTCTAACTTATGTCAAAAATATTAATCAAGTCAAATAAGTATTGGAAACAAAACTTTTCATAATTCATTGTTTTAGTTTTTTGCAAAATTGACCAACTATCATCCATCTCTTTTTGTATTTTCAAGACTTCCACATTAACAACAGATTTAACCAAAGATAAACATATTTCAAAATAAAATTCAATGTGTTACATTCCATGAAATCATTAAGTGAGAGTTTACCAAATAGCGAAAGTTTGGAATGTGTTTAACAGAGGAAAATTTGAATAAAAAAATGTTTTAAATATTGAAAAATGACTGAATTAAAAAAAAGTATTATCTGTTACATAATGACTGCTCAATTATCTTGTCTACCAATAAATAAAGAAAGAAAAAACCTCTGGCTGCCCTTAATGACTTTTATCGATTCGTGTAGCAGAGTCTAATGGAAATTATTGGAGAGCAAAGGATCTTTTCTGTGCATTGGATTAATAGTACAGTTCCAGAAAGTTCATAATAAGTGGAAAGTTTACTGTATTGATCCAAGAAGCGCACAGAAAATATGTTGAATAATGTGAAATGTTATTTTCAGCAGTATATGTTGCTTCACAAGAATTACTCCGGTATAAAGAATGCCCTATGTAAATTCCTTTCCACAAGACATTCTCGAACAAAGTATAGAAAACCAAGGAATATTTCTAATTCAACACTTTCGAAACACCGCAATTTCAGTACAAAAAGCGAGGAGAAACTTTTTTTTTTTATGAAAAGAGAATAGCATTAGGAATTTATAATACAACACCCAATTCCTAAAAGCATTTAATTCAGAGACAGTGAGTGTAAATGGTATTTTAATGCTCTCCTAAAACAAAAATACAATTTTAATCCAATAAATATTTCATTATTTGTCTGCTTTTCCCTCAGCACAACAAAATTTGCAAGAATCTGCTGAGCATCTGCAGCAGAGTTGAGAGAGTCATAGATAAAATTTGTCCCACTGACTGACGCAGAGAGATAAACATTACTAATAATGTAGACAGAGCATCTAACACTTTTGAGCTTCTATAACATTTATCTTCTCTATAACAACAACATTTAAGAAGAGAGTTTTGAGATGCTGAGAGACATGTTAATCATTCAATTAACACAAAGTTTTCTTCCTTCATTGTGAATTGGTTCAAGACGCGAAATCATTCAAATGGAACTCTTCTCATCTTTTTTTTTAATAGAAAGATGGCCTTCTACTTGATAAAAAAAAACATTACTATAGAGAAATTTCCACTGTACAGAGTGTCGTAAAAACATTTTGTTTTGTTGACAATTAACCATTATAATTTACAAATTGAAATGTGAGTTGAAGTTAAATAGAATCGCCTTGTTAAATATTCTTACAAGAATAATTCCAACTGGAAAATTACTCAACGAGTTACAAGTAAAATAACCTACACAGAAAAATTAGTTCGTAGTGTATCAAATTTCGGCCACTTTGAGTGTAATTTCGGCCATGCAAATAAATAAATTAAAATTATGTATGTTACACCGAGAAAAATGTGGATGGTAAAATTTACCATCCTCCATATAAAATTCTAATGGCCAGATAGTAAAAAAGTCACCCAACAAACGTGATATTAAATCCGACTGTCAAAAATTGTAGAATTTATTGCATGGACAGTAAATTCTATTAGCCGGATGGTAAATTTTACTGGCAGGGTAGTAAATTTTACTAGCCGGATATTAGAATGAAAAATGTCGGAAAAATTTATTTTTCCTTATTTTCATTAATTTTTGGCCATTGTTTGAGAGCTTGGGGCCCTTCTTGGATGACATTCTCTGTATTTCAAGCCATTTTGGTGCGTGAAAATTGACGACTGCGCCGAGATTTGAACACGCGACCTTTGTGATGACAAGTCCAGCATCTTCCAGCTGCGCCACGAATTGCTATAATGTATTCAAAGCATATCGGGAACCGTTGCATCGGCAGCCACGATATTCCAAAAAGACATTCTAACAGCAGGATGGCAAATTTTACTGGCTTGGATAGTAATTTCAATCTAAATTTGAATTAAAGTGATCAATATAAAAATTCTAGAACTATTAATAATTTAATTACAAGTTTCTTAGAGTGATAACTTCTTGAACATAACTTTCGTTTTTTCGGCGGTTGATCCGCCAAGTTTGTTTTTTAATCACAGTAGCAAACATACAGTAATTTTAGAACGTTATATTTGCAATTTATCATCTCGAAATTATTTTTTTTCAATAATATATTTAATTTTTCAAACTTGAACAAAATTCTGTAAGATTGATGAATAATTTTTAACTTACATTTACCTTATTTACTTGGTAAAGCAACTTACTCGAAAAACAAGTTTAAAATATTTTTGTTAAGTGGGATGAAAGAGATTCATGCGGAATCACAGGAAATATTTATTCACTATAAAGCTTGGGATCGTAAAAAGCATGGGCACTTTCTCCTAAACTTAATATTTTCAAGTTGTTTTTGAATTTGATATTATTTGGAAAAAAAGTAAGATATCGAAAAGAATCTAACCCGAAACATGGAATGCCGTAGATGACGTCCCGAAATTCGTTTTTTAATTGCGACTTATGACAAAAATTAAGGTTGCATATCTCGTGAACGTATAAAGGTTTCTCTATACTTATTTTATTTGAAAGGAAATTTTGTTATTTTTGAGACAATATACGTGATTTTAAATTAAGTGTTTAAGTTTCTCGTAAGAACCCTCTGAATTTTGTTTGGAATAAATTAAAAAGTGTTATTAATGGCTCCGGCACACCTTTTAGATCAGGAAAATTTCATGAAGTCTAAATTCGAGTTCCTTTCTGTCTCATACGGTTTGCATATGTCTGTCTCATTCTTTCAAACTCTTCTTCTTCTTTTAAACATCACTCCAAATTCAATTTAGCTCAATCAAATTTGGAGTACGAAAGAATGGGATAAACATATGCAAAGCGTGTGAGAAAGAAAAGAATGTGAATTTTGATTCCATGCAATTTTACCGATCTAAAAGGTGTACCGGAGCCATAAAGAATTAAAAAATTAAAAAAAAAGTGTTAATCAGTAATATTGAATGCTAAATTCTATGACAAGACAGCTTTTACTTTTATTTTCTTTTAACATAATTAAACTACATTATAAAACGGTTTAGATTGAAAATCACGCACAGCTCAATCCTAAAACGGTAAATGCGCCTAAAATCACGCACAGCTCCATCATAAAACGGTAAGTGCGCTTACAATTACGCACAGCCCAATCATAAAACCGTAAATGCGCTTTAGATCACACACAGTTCAATCGTAAAATGATAAAAGCGATTAAGATTACGCTTAAAAAAGCGCATTCTTAACCGTTTTATAACTGAACTGTGCGTGTTTTTAAACGCAATCTTAAGTGTTTTATGATTCAGCTGTGCGTGATTTTAAGCGCAATCTTAACCGTTTTATCCTTAATCTATGAGTGTTTTTAGCATAATTTTAACCACGCTATGATTTAACTGTGAGTGTTTTCAGCGCAATCCTAACTATTTTGTACTTCAACTGTGCGTATTTTGAGCACAATTTTAACGAAATTAATTTAATTTTAATGACATAACATGCTGAATTTGATAAAAAATATGAGTATTGGTCAATTTATATAGCCAGATATTAGTGGACTATACAATATCTAGTCTACTTTCATAGATTCATCAGTAAATCAATTCTTTAATTAAATAAAAGTCAGTTTTTCTAATTATTGAGAAGATATTTTTAGACAAGAGTAAATTTGAGCTTATTTTTATGAGAAAATGTTTCAGGGATATATTTAACGAATTATAATCCTGAACAAGTCTAAAGATTTATATATTATTTGTCTTCGTCAGATCACATTATTACTTCTTTAAATTCATATACTCTTGCGATCACATAAATTGTTCTGTGATTTATCATATCGTTTTTCTATGTTTCTGTAAACTTCGCCAAAGCTTAATCAATTAGAAAAAAAACAAAAAATAAATGTTTTTAAAAAATCCTAGAAATCGGGTCGGATAAATGTTTAAATAATACCCGAAAATTTAAAGGGTTGTATCCGTGACCCGCCCGACCTGCAGAAAATAAAATAAAACCCGCCAGACCCGCAAAAAATCATGCGATTGGTCATAAAAGATCCAGATAGCGTCATAAACGATCCAGATAGCAAAGCGCCCGAATAGATTGACCCATACACTTGGAAAATATTCAAGAATTCTCCAATGTGGTAAGAAAAGGTGACAAGTCATGGAATTCTCTTTTTTTTGTCTAACAATGCAACCCTATTATTTATTCCTAACACAAATTACCATTTCTAATGTTTCTTCAATTGCTTTTAATAACATCATACATTCGGTGAGGTGTAGCCCCTGTGTTATTAAAAATAGCTTTTCCTCTGTGAGATGCAAACATTTCCCCCGAGAAAACAAAACCAAATAAAAAGAAACTTCATCTTCTCTACAATACCAACAAACAAACTTTGTTCCAGAACCTCTCTCCATACACCTTTGATTTTGATGTTAGACTTGGAATTCAATTAAAAGGAAGGAGTAATTAAGATTTTCTCTGTATATTTTCAGAGGGAAAAAAAAATGGTGAGTACTTACCTTACATCTGAACTGGTATTGCCCATTATATTCCATGCGTAGCATGTGTAAATTCCACTATCACTGCGACTGATATTGTGAACACGGAGATATCCATTTTCCAGGAGATCAACACTTGAGTTCCTTTGGGTTGAATTTTCTCTGCGTCTGGTGTGATTTCTCCGTTCCATGGTGGTATTTAGGAATTGTAGTTCAATGTGTTGTTGATACTTTTCCTGATGCTGATCCGGATTGATGATTTTCATGTCGGGATCTGGGACATGACGGAGAATTTGATTGTGTGGTGTTACCCAGATGATATTGGGCGTTGGATTGCCCGTGAAGGAGCACTCGAGGGTTACGTCAGACTGAAGGAGATGCATTGTAGCTGGGGAAACATGAATGAGACTTGGCTGGAAGCAATGGAGTTGCTGAAGGACTCTCAGCATATCTCCCGGATAGCCATTGCGACACTTGAGATCGTGTATATTAATTACTGGACCATCAATTGGAGTGTCCAAGAGGAAGTCCATATTGGTGGTATTTTCCTGCAGCAGGAGTAGTTGTCGGATCCACGATACCATCCAGTGCATCCGACAGTCACAGGCAAAGTCATTGGCAATGAAATTGACATAGCGCAACTGTGGCAATTTACCCAGATTTTCCGGGAGAAATGTCAGGGCATTACCGTGCAAATCCAGTACCTTGAGACTTGGTAAATCCCCAATTTCTTTGGGCACCATGGTCAACAGGGAACTTCCTGTGATCCTTAGAATCTCAATTGCTGGTGCATTGGTCAGTACACTTCCATCTACGCACGTTAAATTGCCATTATCTTGCAGATGGAATTTTTTCATATGCCTCAGTACATCTCGATTTACCGTGGCATTTTGCCTAGCAACGAGATTTCCCAGCCTCCTAAGACCCGTACGACTTAGATAGAATTCTTGCAGAGCATACTGATGCATAAGAATGCCATTTGGGAGACTCTCAAAGGGATTTCCACTCAAATCCAACTGCAACAGTCCATTGAGTGAACTAAAGATACTTGATGACAAAATCAACAGATAATTCCCACTGACATTGAGATACTTCAACCGGTCCAAACTACTAAAGGCATTTCGGTCAATAAAATTAATACGATTCTCAGCAATATTGAGATACTCAAGTTGATTCAGTCCATTGAATGTATTTTTGAAGATTGAAACCAAATGATTGTGATGCATATTCAGCACCTGAAGACGTCCATTCTCAATAAAATGATTATCATGAATGGACATAATGCCATTATGGGCAAGATCTAGCATCTCAATCATCCCAATGTCAGCAAATAGCTGAAATGGCACAATACTCAGTTGATTCCTCTGCAAATGGAGCTTTTTCAGTGTCTCCAGGCCACGAAAGGTATGTCTTGGAAGATCTTTTATCATATTATCAGCCAAATTCAACACTAACAATTGCTTGAGATACCCAAAGGGACTCCATGTAACCGTTGATATTCTCTCAAGTTGATTCCCAGACAAATTTAGCTCAAGCAATGATTGTAAATCCATAAAAATATTCCCAGAAACATTACCAATACGATTCCCGGATAAATTGAGAATTTTCAGGTGAATCAATTTGGCAAAAGATCTCTCTGGCAACTGTGAAATGTCATTTCCGCTAACATCGAGCTTTCTCAGCCTCGTGAACCTCCTCCTTTCACCCATCAATCCCCTAAATTGCCCATCACTCATTCCACTGTCAGTCCAAACCAATACTTCCGTTGCATTCTCACCCTTCAGCTCCAACTGTACCCTCTTATCCCCATTCTCAATATGCCTCAATATAATCTCCGTATAGGATTGATCCTGGGCAAAAAATCTCCCAGATACATCACTAAGTGAAGCATTGGAGCACTGAAGAATCTTCTCTTCAGTCACACTACAGTGCTCCTCCAAAAATCCACAATGGACACATTTAACCATTAAAAGACAAAATAGTAATATTGCCAATATCAGGATAACACCCCTGTGTCGTCTAATTTCCATTTTGCGCACAATTTTATCAGATTTCTGGTGATAGTACTAGTCCATTTAGTCACTGTTGTTTGTTGGTGATATTCCACAAACATTTCGCAAGATACCACGCAGAAAGGGGGAAGAGGGGGAGGGGGTCTGAAACAGGCCCAAAAAATTGTCTCTCAGTTACATCATCCAAGGAGACAGGTATCACAATTCCCATAATTCCCAAAAGAACATTCTAAACACTTAAAAAATTTCTAGCCAGAAAAAAATATATAGTACAAAGAAGACACACTCATTTGTATCAATTTAATGAAAGAAAAACAAAATAACTCTGCATTATGATATGGAAGACGCGCAATTGTTATCACTCATTTATTATTAACCCTATTCTAGGCTAGTGGCTGGCGCATTTCTTATCTCAAACAATTTTATCATAAAACTCACATAACAAAACTTACAAATTAAATGAAGTTTATTTAAATATTTCTGGTCAAAGAGAAATTTAGTAGTATTTTCCTGTTTGTTTAATTTAGTTAAAAAATAAAATCTATTACTTGGTATATTTCTCCTCAAATATGCTGGGAATGCGGCTACCGCCGACTTATCATAAAACCGGTCTCAGTAGGAAAACAGCAGAAATACGAATCACCAAGTTAACAGATATTAGGGGAAAGTGGTATTTTCTCTTATTTCCCAAAGCAAAAATTCTATTTTGTTAATCGAAGTTCATAAAAAATAGTTCGTTGTATTGACTATAGTTTAGACTAGAGAATACGGTTTTGGATTTGGAAAATAAGAAAAAAATCGAAATATTCATTTAAATTAAAAAAAAAAAAAAACAATTGAAGAATATTTTCTCAAATTTTCAAGTCAATCCTAATTAAACTTTAGGTAATAAGAATTTTCGGAAGTTTCCCTCACTAGCTTCGGTGTAAAGAGCGCCAAACTTTAATCACCTTTTGATGAAAATTCTTTTTTAAATTTATTTATTTATTTATTTTTTATTGTTTTGAAAAAAACACTGACTGAGGATTGTCTATAGGCAATAGGCTTTACAAGGAGAACCAATTTTTGATCACAAAATAAAAATAAATGTACAAGGTAAAACATATTGTAAATTTCAGTAAAATTAACATTTAATTAAAAATTTACATTTAAAGACCAAGATCAAAATCAAGAAAATTTCAAGTTTTTAGTATTCTGAAATCAAAAAATTAAGATCAAGATGTCAAATGTCTTAGAATCTTGAAATCCAAGACACAAATCGTGTGGATATTAACCCATTCCTTACCGTGGTATTATACATCATACGCAAATTGAGTGATTTTTGATGATTTATTTCTTGGCAATTTTTATCCGAATTGATGTCGGGAATGGATTTTTAGTAACTTTAGTTTTTCAGTTACTTGGAAAAAATAGTCCGATGGAGATGAAAATACATTTTGTTGTTATTTTCTCGCTTTGCGGAAAGTCATGCAAAATTTTTGCTCAAAATGGCGGACGGAAAATACGACATCCCGTCGAATTTGTTAAAATTGGCCTCTTTCCTCTTTCCTGATTTGAATTCTGGTTGCCAATTGGTGTTCTTGGATAGTTACTCTATCTAAATCAATAGAGTTTGTAATGAATTAATGCACAGAATTTAAATTCTGTGCATTAATTCTGCATTAATTAATTTACAGCCATTAATTAATGCACAGAATTTAAATTCTGTGCATTAATTCTTTCTGGGCTCCTCGCGCCCCCATAATAGATAAAAAATAATTTTCTTTTCAAAAAATTCATCTATTAATCGGTAGGAAACTAATCCCAAAATATGATCATTCTATCTCAATCAAGTATTTCTGGCACATTGACTGAATGGGTTAAGATTAGGAATTCTGGAACTGGAACCAATATTTCAAGACGTCAAATGTCTTGTTTTCTTGAAATAATTCCAAGAACTTCTCGGAGGATTTTTTGAAAAGTTTCATACGGAAATGACTATTGATGAGGAATATTTCTATAGGAGATGGTATAAAAAGAGAATTACTTTGAAAAATACCGTGTTTAATCGAAATGGTACGTATTTCTAGATGGACATATCGAAGTACATCACCCTTGAGGATACCTGCACTGCAAAATAATCACGTCTTGCATAAGCATTTCTTGGTTTATCACAGATCACAAGTTTGGTTTGCACTTCCTGGACTCCCGTTTATGGCCTCTCATTTATTCTTTAATACGTCCTATAATTAATTTTCCTAATTTATATGAGGAAATTTCAATAAATTCAACAGAAAAATGAAGGTATTTTGTCAGAAGTAACGTTGTGTGGAAAACCTTGAAATCTTGGTTTTAGCTAAGACAATTTAAGTTCCATAAATACTTCGCGTCAGAATACGAAATCTTGATTTTGGAAATATTTGCAAAGCTTGAAATTTTGATCTTGATATTAGTCTCAGAATTGAGGCCGATGTCCAAATCTTCGATATTTTTTCTAGGAGTCCAAATAATTTCTGAACTAAGATATTTTTGATTATAATACTATAAAATTGGCTGAGTAGATATGTTACGGGTCGGAAAGAGAATCTTGTTTTGACGTTAAGGAGTTTAAATTTTTTTTAATACAATGTTAAAAAAAAGAAAAAATATGCTTTTAAAGTCGTTAAAACAAATTAATATTATTCCTTAAGACCTTTATACGATAGGAACAATTAGATGAGATTCTTTACATTCTCAGCTTTTGTGGTCAGAAATGAAATCCGACCTAGTCAGATCGGCAGATCGACCATTACAACCTAACCATAAACTTAACCTTAAGTTATTATACTACTACTTATTATTATATTTGCTAGCGTTCACGGCTACCGCCAATCGTTGCAAGAGTTGCAAGGATAAGACAACAGCAAAAAAGAATAACATAACCAAACTTAAAATAGGTGCTAATTTATTATTTATCAAGTATAGCCTAACTTAAAAAATTAAGTCAGCTTGACTTTAAAAATTTAAAACATATTCTGTAAGGCATAAGTTCTTAATCTTCCTTTTCCGTGTAAGGTATTTTTCATAAGTAATTCCTGTAATAATGGGATTAAGGATCTTAATTTTTATAGGAAAAATTCTGGTTTTTTAGGTTAGGTTACACATAACCTCATAAACAATAAAATGAGAGAATTGGGTTTAAAACTTAGTATTTAAAATTAATAGAACATGAAATCTGGGATATATTATGCTAGTAACACTATTCTTAGACACCTCTAGACTAAAGTTTAATTGAACTTAGAGAATTGTTAGAATTTTATGATAAAGATTTTGTAATTCTCCTGTTATCGCGAAACTATCTCTTGATTTTCTCACTATCTTTTTAATTGCGTTTCTCAATCAAAATGACACCAAAACAGAAAAAAATTATTTTTCTATAGCGTGAGCTCCCCCCGAGAAAAAAAACTACGCCACGTCCACAAGACATCAAGGACACGAAAGACCGATAGTACATTTGGTCAGAAATAGCCCCCAAGAAGTCAATAATTGATGAGGGATTGATCAGGCATGCACCTTTCCTCGATGGAAGTCAATATGGGACATGCTCCTGCCATTTAACTTCCATTAACTACTCTTGACCTTGGGGAAAATATCAACAAGTAACCAGAAAATTACCTGACCACCCTCCTGACCAATTTTACGGTTGAAATATCTGCCACATTTTCCAACTAATATTGCCTGCTCTTGATTATTTCGCGAGGAAAAGCCACAAAAGTGTTCACTCTCTTGCACACAAAAAAAATGACTATGGCAGAGCGACTGGAATTGTGTTACATAAATCCCTTCCTCTGAATGGCTTTTTTTTTGCATAACACCTCCGTGAGGGGCAAAGTGGGCCCCTAAAGAAGTACCCAATACACAGTCGACCATGTAATAGTTTGGCAAATTGAGAGCAAATGCATTTTCATGCACATTTGAGTTACATGAAAAAAAATTTTCTCTTCAAAGACTGTCAAAAGTGCATCTTCTTGTTGATTTTTTTCTGGCTTTTCGGAATTTTCTCGTACTTACAGGTGTTTTAATCTCTTATATGATCCATGGAGATGATTCTGCACGTGCCACAATTGCTGCCTGATGGGGTTCTGTACACTTTTTTCTTGAAAAAAATTTCTAACACTTGTGTCGTCTTCCAACCACAAAACAGCCCACACAACACTAAACACCAATGTGAAGTTTGCACTAAATCTCAAAGCCATCAAATCTTTTTAAATGTTAACGGATTTTGCTAAAATTTCGAACTGATTTGTTTGACAAATTTTAAAGATCTCTGCGATTTAATTGATATTTCCTTAATATACATTTAATAAAATAAATAACTATGAAACACACCAAGAAATTAACTCTCAAAAATGGTTATTGCTATGCTTGCTAATGCAAAGTTCTTTTTAGCATCTTCACGGTGCTATAAAATATCGATTTTCAATTTGATATTTGACGGCGAATTTTTGTGACAAACCAGTGGCGTGCGGTGTGCACGAAAAATAAATTTTGCTTCAGCACAGCTGATTTTTGAATTTTGATTTGTTTTTTTTTTGTTTCAAGACAATTTTCTTTTTACGATGAAAATTTTGATAAAAAATATTAATTTTTAACTGAGTAAATGGAAAAAAGATGGAGAGACTTCGACTATTGGTTGACACTTATCTGAAGAACCCAAATGCAAGTTATACAGTGCGCTCTCTAATCCGGATCGCCGTAATCCGGACGAGTTGTCGACGGTTACATTTAAAATCATTTTGAGGTCATGTATTCATATGTGTTCAGCAATGAAAATGAATTATCCTGTGATGTTTTTGTTTAATAAATGAAGTATAATCAGTATAATAGTATAAAATTCTCTAATTATATATTTTTAATCTTCTTTAAAACTTTTATTCTAATTCTACAAAAAGAACTTGTATTATATTTTAGAGACGTTGAACAAATTCAAAATATCCATCCGGATTACGAAGCGGACATCTGTCATATTGTCTCTCAATCATCCGGATTAGCGAGCACTGTACTGAGATTGGAAAAGGCAGTCGAGGGCCCGTCTCGCTCCATTGTTTGGTCCGGAGGTTTAAAGTTCAATGGAAAAAACCGTCAGTGAAATTTAAATTTCAATCAGCTTCATAGGGGGAAGTGGGGCACCTTTAAAATGAGAATAAAGTTCCAACTTTGAACTCTTTTCCTATGTTATAGGTATAACAAATTAAATAAATTAATAGCACAAATAAACTCTCTTGCTTGTTATTCATAACATATTTAACTTTTGGGTGTACAAACTTCTGATATTTCCTAAAATGGAAAATTAAAAAAAACGTGACATTTTTTTCAAAGGTGCCCCTCGTGGAGTAACTTTGAAATGGTTTGGGGTACATTTGAAAGGGACTTTTTTACTCATTATTTTATAATAAAATCACTTTTAAATAATCTAACGGATAGAACATAGTTTAAAGACCTTAATAAGCCCGTTTTAACAATAAAATGATTTGTTAAATTATTTTTTTAGGATGTTTTTCATATCATGTTTTGTACATAAAATAATGTAAGTAAAAACCATTTTTTACAATGAGTATGGTAACTGGTAACCCTAAGCAGATGACAACTGTCAAGAAAAATGTAAACAGTAATTTCTGTGTTTTGTTGGTTTTGTTTATCTTTACTTGGCGAGAGATCTCCCGAAAATCCTCCAACGCAGTAGATTGTCTGGGATTAAATGAGAATACCATCATCTATAATGCATCTTACTTGTACAAATGTCAAAAAAGAGCGAAAGAAGTTGAGATGAGACTGTGAACAATTTGAAAGTTCTTCCGGAAAGTTTCTTCGATGATTCTGTGAAAAATTCTAAAATGCTACAGAGAAATCGAGAGTATCGGGAGTACAAAGACTCCGATATGGAAGAATCGGAGAAATTTCAAAGGTAAATCTGAGAATTTGCGATGGAATCCAATGTCTTGGCCAATATAATCATTGCTGAAGATCAGGCAGAAATCACTGCCAAATGTAGATAGTAGTTAAATTTGACGAGCGGATAAGGCGTGTTTTTGAGGTTCAAATGAATAGGCGACAGTTCCACTAAAGCGCCCCAAGACCCCACCAATACAAAGAATACGGATCATGATTATCATAGCCGGAAAGAAAGACAGGAAACTAAGGAAATTGATGAATTCGTCAATTGGAGCCACCACGCCAGACACTTCCCTTTGCAACATCAAATGGATTTAGAGGATCAGTGTGAGTGTAAAGGAACTATTAGTGACTATTTGCAAGACGAGTACAGTGACTGGAAATAAGTGACCATGCTTTGCTTACAATGAAAAGACTTTCAGTGCTACTTAATGAGAAAGGAGATGCTATGATCTTTAGTTAGGTAGAACAAGGAAAAAGATTCTCATATGCATATCAGACAGAAACAGGATTTCCATAAGGCTTTGTTTTCGGTAGTGCGGATAATGGGGCAAGGCAAGACAGAATAAATTTCTAGAGACTATATATTAATTGTCAGTAAAATCTTTATGGAAAAATTTAAAACAAATTTAACATAAGAAATTCATTATGTGTTTGAAAGCTGTGCCTCTTTACGTGCTTCTCTCTTTGCTATTTTCTTTGCCGTTTCAAGTAGAGGGATCTTCCTCGGCCTTCCTCTTTTTCTCCATGGCATCTGATTTATCAGTGACCGAAATTATTAATTTTATTTGCTTGAAGTTATTAATTTGGCCAAAACCATGGCAAACTGGATTGTCTTGATGAACACTGTACTCCTGGTGTTCAAAGAATCTTCCTGGTAATTCCTTGATCAGTCACTGTCACAATATTTTGAGTAGTATTTGGCAAAAATAAACTTATCCACATATTTATTCACACACAATGCAGAATGCACACACACAATGCAGTTTGGAACGAAAACACTGTTACCCTTGCCGACAATAGAGTCATATATGACCCGGAAAATTCTACACGCTTTTCTGGAAAATTGAGAGTGGTTTATTATATCAAAATATGCAATATACAAACTTTGGATATTCTATTTTGTGTTTCTAAAGAACTTCTTGCTGAAAAAAATAAATTTGAATAAAAAATTTTGAAAAAGAAAAGTCATTTCACAAAGTTCGAAATTAGTGATTTTTGATCTCAAATATTTTCTTTTCCTGAATATCTGGAGTCTTGAGAAAATTAGCCAATAATCTTACATCCTTCTATTATGATATCGTGCACAAACCGATAGATTTCAATTAATGTAAATAGTCAAAAAAATTGTTTTTTCCCGGGTCATATATGAACCTAATGACGCGAAAGAGTTAAAGGGTTAAACATCACTCTAAATTCAATTTAGCTCAATCGAATTTGGTATGCGAAAGAATGAGATAGTCATGGGTCATATGAAAAACATGTGAGAAAGAAAGGGTTTCGAATTTCGACTTCATGAAATTTTCTTGATCAAAAAGGTGTGCCGGAGCCCGGAGCCATAATTAAAATTTTAATTTTCCCGCGCTATTCCGGAGTGTCCCAAAATTCCGGAAGCCACACACACACCTAATGTCAGCAGAAGTGTCATTTTGTGTTGTACTTTTTGCTTCAAATTATCTCAAGAAAACCAGATTTTCCCAGTTTTTCTCTATTTTTATACGGAAATTTATCAAAATGATGGTAAATATCACATGGGGTATCTCTGATAGGATCTTTGAAAGAGGATTCCGGTAGAAATTCCATGAATTTCCATGGGAAAATTGTGTTTTGGGAGGCGTATTAAATGACTCACCCGCATTTTGACTTTGTTTCCGGAAGTTTTTTTTATTTCTGGCTAATTGAAAGTGGTTTTTCTGGTGGTAGGACGGAGCTGATGACAACGAAAGTCCTCAGAAGGAGTCCAGTATGGCCGAAGGGACACCATCAACTCAGGAATCTGCTGTTCCACTGGCAGATGATAATCTTTTGGTGGATATTTCGGATGCACTGAGTGAGAAGGATCGTGTGAAATTTACAGTTCACACCCGGACATCCCTTCCCGGATACGCCAAATCAGACTTTTGTGTAGTGCGACAGCATGAGGAATTTGTCTGGTTGCACGATCGTTTTGAGGAAAATGAGGAATATGCCGGATACATTGTAAGTTCATGAAGGAAATTTCCAATCTTTTTCCCCGGGATTTACCTAGATTTTCCTTGTAGATTCCTCCGTGTCCTCCACGACCAGATTTCGATGCTTCCCGGGAGAAGCTACAGCGTCTGGGTGAGGGTGAGGGTAACATGACAAAGGAGGAATTCAAGAAGATGAAACAGGAATTGGAGGCTGAGTATCTGGCCACATTCAAAAAGACTGTAGCAATGCATGAAGTGTTCCTAACTCGCCTCACGAGTCACTCAGTTTTTCGTAAGGACCAACATCTCAAAGTATTCCTGGAGTATGATCAGGATCTCTGTGCCAAGCCACGCAAGAAAATGGATCTTTTGGGTGGTTTGGTGCGGAGCTTAGGGAAGACTACCGATGAACTCTATTTGGGTGCTACTGTGCGCGATGTCAATGATTTCTTCGAGAAGGAACTCCAATTCCTCACGGACTACCACACGCAGCTCAAGGAGGCGGCTACGAGAACCGAAAAAATGACCAAGAAACATAAGGAAGTTGCAGACACTCACATTCGCATTTCATCGTCTCTCCTGGAACTTTCCACGGCCGAAGCGGGTTCCATGGAGAAATTTCTCGCAAAGGTCGCAGAGGTCTTTGAAAAAATTCGCGTGAGTCTTTAATTAATTCATTTATTTTTTTTATTCCAATTCCTCTTATCTTGCTGCAATGATACCCTCTGCAGATTTAGTTTAAAATCCCTAAAAATATCGTGAGATTTGTTTTTTTTGAATAGAATCTTGTTGCTATTAATATTCGAGGGGTAAGTCATCAGGGAAAAAATTGTCATGTGATTCCTGTTTCTTGAATCATGGGAAATTTAACGTGTTTTAAATCAAAATTGTACAGTACTGTCTCTCTATATGCACAGCTTTTGTGTCGGTTGCATTCAAAATCAATTTGTTTACATTTTGACAAAGTAATAAAGAAAATTATTTTCTTGGTAACTAATTTTTCTTGTTTTTAGTTTTCTTAATTTTATTTTTTCTGTATCATATTATATTTAAAAAAACACGGGAAATTCTAGAACAATAAAAAATGATAATTTATTAAAAGAAAGAATAAAACCGTTGGGAATTTCAAAAAAAGTACCCAAACTGTGTATATAGAGAGACAGCACTGTAGCGATATTACCAAGTTTTTGATGAGTTTCTGCTTTTTAAAAAATTCTGACGTTTCTGCTTAAAAATACATTTTTTAAAGAAATTGCTCCTAGTGTGTAGAGACTATTAGAGACAATTCTGAACTGTTTTGACTTATAAAAATATTCCCAGGCTTTATGAAATGCTTTTGCGTTTCTAAAAACATTTTCGTGCTTCTAGAAACATATTCATGTTTCTAAAGTGTTTCAAGGTTTCAAAAACATTGAAACGGCAAAACATCAAAAAATAAAAAAAAGCAGAAGTCACCAGAAACATTTCCGTGCTTATAGCAACGTGTCTGTATTTATAGAAATTTCGTATAAAATTTTGCCATACCTCCAGAAACGTTCTAAAGTTCCCATAGAAATGTTTGTATTCCTTGAAACCTTTCCATTTTTTTCGTGCTTCTAGAAACATTGCTGTAAAGGAATGATTTTTGTTTCAATGTTTCACTGTTTCACTGTGCTCGCAGAGGCCAGATACATTTCTGATTTTATAGAAATTTATCCAGGTTTCTGAACGTGTTTCTTGGATGCGTTTTAGGGATTATAGACGTCTTTTTAGCAAGTCTGCCGTATTTCTAGAAATGTTTCTAAATTTCCATAGAAATGCTCATGTTTCTTGAAATGTATCCATGTTCATTGAATGCGTTTTCATGTTTCTAGATACTTTAGGGTAACTGTACCAAATTTCGGCATAAACTACCGTTCAAAACATTAAATACACCCTTCGTAAGCTTAAATACACGTGATTTGGACCGGGAAAACGCTGTAATATCCATAGTTATATTGATTGAAATAGTTTCATATAAACCTAAGAACAGTTTTAAACAAGGTGTGAGAAAATACATGAGCTACAAAATTTATAATTTGAGGATCAGTCAAAAATTATCTTTTTGGACAAAAATGCAAAAGTAGCCCCACATTCTAAAACTGATCTAATCTTTTAATAATCATTTAACATAAGCTATATAAGGTAAAGTACCCTCTAGTCAGTCGGTTTCTCAACTCGGCCAGTTGAATTATTTAACCAATTTTTTAACGTTTTACAGTCAACTTCTATGAAATTTTCACTGATTTACATTATATATAATATAATACACCTTATAATGTTAAATCGGTAAGACCATATTATAACAAATCTAAGTAAATTGAATAAATAGTCGCACTGGCCGAGTTGAGAAACCGGCCGACTACAGGGTACTTTACCTTACTATTAGTAAATATTATTATGAGTCAGAAAAACTGAAAATAATGCTGAGGGAATATTTTTGGTACGAATTGTGGTCTGTTTCCGGTGTGATCTGTTCTGAAAGGGGTTTCTTCTTTGAATATTGAATTTTTCAGCCCAAATTCTACTTTTTTATATACAGGGTGGCTGAAAAAAATGCAACTAAAGCGCTGTATTATCCTCATTTTTTGTTAAACTTTTTTGAAATAAAGAAAAAATGGTAGTAAATAACATCAAAATTTTAGAATATTATCGGTTTTGTTCAATACGATCTTATTTTGACTTAATTATGGTCTTAAGTCTGTCAGAAAATGCATCGTAGTTTGCACGAATGTCAGCTTTCTGAAAGTCCTGCTATTCACGAAGAAGGGCTGCTTTCAGCTCATCGACACTTTGCTACTTTTTAGTCCCAACCTTGACCAACAAAATTCCTCTTTTGGAGAAGTCAAACGATTCTGCATCGAAGAATTGTGGAGATCGTTTGTTTTCCCAAAATGAAGTGTGAAACATTTTTTTAGCCAAATCTTGTTCGGCGCGTAATTTCTGCGACGTTGTCGAGTCTTGATCGAACTTACATTACTTCTTACTAAAATTTTTGTTTGTCCACGACTCCAACACTCCTTCCAAGACAATTTCCACAAACACATTGGCATTCATTTTGACGGTATAGCCTAAGAACCCCAGTGGAAAGCGATAATTTGTCTTCAACGAAGTCCAAACCTTTAAATAAGGTGGTCCTTGACTTCCGATGGTCATTCGAACGTTTAAATTATCGTATGAACTTTCCTTCAGATAGATACAATTATTTTATTTGCACATCAATTGCTCAATTTAAAATTTTTATTATCAGAAAAAATGACATTCTGGGACGTGCAAGCGAATTTACTTCGTCGATCGAGCATAACTTTTTTTGAGGATCGATGAAATCTCGTCCTTTTTAGGATTTTTAAGGCTTCATAGAAAGGGTCTTTAGCAATATTTATTTAATAGATATTTGGAATCTATGCGTCTCAGACATCGTTTGTTTGCAAATGTGACGCAGATTTTGTTCAATTTGCTTCTACACTTTAAGAACGATGACTAACGATGAAGCAATTTTTTCAGACCTCCACCAAAGCATTTTAAAATGTAACTAGTATCCCTGTACCAAATTATGTTTCGAAAAACGGAAAGTTTAATTACATTCAGGGTTTTAAAGAGCCCTAACGATAGCTGCTTCCGCATTTCTTGCAAATTATAGTGACATTAAATTGTCACGTTTGAATTCCACGGTTTAAAAAAGTTTTACAAAATATTATCGAAAATGCATTTTTAGGCTTTTAGCCAATAAAATGAACAAGCACTATGCAAAATATGAAACCGCTGTCACCAGCGGTTTGACAGCTATGCGCTCTGAAAGTTGTTGCATTTTTTTTCAGCCACCCTGTATGTGATTTATAGACGCATTTTAGCGTTTCTAGAAATGTTTCAGCATTTCTTAGATGCTTTTCTACGAACATCATCGTGTTTATAGGAACGTGTCCGCCTGTGTTTCTATAAATTAATCCGTATTTTATTGAATACGTTTTTGTGCTTCTCGGATGCGTTTCCGCGTTTATGGATTCTAGGTTTCTGAAATATTTTCGTATAGAAACATTTTGTGTTTTTTAGTTTTGCGTTTAATTTCCAGCAACTTTATCGCACTTCTAGAAACATTTTCAAGTTTCCACAGAAGTAATTGGTTTTTTTTTTGAAACGTCATCATGCTTATCAAATGCGTTTTCACTTCTTTTCTAGCAACGTTTTCGTACTTTTTCATGCATTTCTCTGATATCTTTAAGCATTATAGTATTTTTAGAAAAGTTTGAAAGGCCCTTCCATGCTCATTTTATTTTGTATTTCTATGATATTTTCCGTGCTTCTTAATGCGTTTATGAGATTTCTTAAAACCGTTACCGCTTTAAGCGTATTTCGTGAAACATTGCGGGGCATCTAAAATCTAGAATGCTTTTCGTTTTTTTTTTTTTGTTCCCCCCCTTAAATCCCTTTGCTCAGGTCTTAGGCCATAGGCCTATTTTGACCGAAATCCTGGTGCTTTTCGTGTTTAAAGAATAATTTTCGCGTTTCTGTAAACGATTTCAGGTTTCTAGAAATATATTCATGTTTCTAGAAATAAATTCATGTTTCTAGAAACATTTTCATGTCTCTGCAAACATTTCCATGTTTCTTGGATGCATTTCTCGAAATGATTTCAGTGTTTATGTTTATTGGCAATGGTGTCTGTGCTTTTACAATATTAAATACGTATTTAATAGATACGGATACATTTTTGTGCTTCTCGAATGCGTTGCGTTTTCTCATTCCTAGAGATGTTTTTGCTTTTTGTAAATAATTTGCCGAGTTTATGGAAATATTTCATGTGTACGTAACTTAGAATCTGGGTTGCGTTTCCATATTTCGAAAAAAAGTTTTTGTACAGTAGACAGACTCTCACTCAATCGGCTCTCTTTCAATCGGGCGCAAAATTTTGTTGACAATTTTTATGTTTGATTTTAAAGCAAATCTGTTCAAATTCGCTGTAGTTCCTCTTGTTTTATCGTAATTCTTTATATTTAAGCGCTTTTAGTGGAATTTACAATGATTTTGATGTCCAAATCTCTCGATAATTTAGATGAAATTTGGCCCCATATGCCCGAATGAGGAAGAGTCTACTGTACTTCATAAAGTAATCCTCTATTTCTATTAACTTGTCCATGTTTTATAAATGCATTTCGATGTTTCTTGGATGAGGTTTTGAATTTGTAGAAATTCAAAAACGTTTTAGTGCATGCAGCAAGGTACTTTAGATTGTTCAATGTTGATTTTGATGCAAAATCCTTTAAAAATGGTTTAGCATGATTTTTTTCGAGTAATTTGCTAAAAGCAGATTTTGCAACATGACTTACAATGCACGTTTCACGCTGAGTCAAAGAAGGTCCGCGACAAGTTTTAGGAGGAATATATTTGGGATATCCTTTCAAAACAAATCTTTTTTGTTTTTAAATTCGAAGAGAAAAATCTAACAAAATTCTTGGACGGGAAAAATTCAGTAGATTTCCCAGGGAAATCTGTATGAAAATTATTTCCACTTAAGGATATACTTCAGTCGAGATGTTTTATTGGAAAATTTGTAAGGAAAAGTTTGGGAAGATTCCCAACAATTCTGGAAAATTCTAGGAAGAACGCGTAAAATTCAGTACTTTTTTTCCAGAAAAAACATCATTTGAAATTTATTTTCACTTAAAGATATACTTCAGTCGAGATGTTTTATTGGAAAATTTGTAAAGAAAAGTTTGGGAAGATTTCCAACAAGTCTGGAAAATTCCTAGGAAGAACGCGTAAAATTCAGTACGTTTTTTCCAGAAAAAAAATCATATGAAATTTATTTTCACTTAAAGATATACTTCTGTCGAGATGTTTTTTATTGGAAAAAATCATATTTTCTCCAAAAATATGTCAATTTGAGAGTATTTACAAGAGTTTTCCAGATTTTTTTTCGAAAGCGTCTACAAAATTAACTTTCAGAATGAGGATTGTATAAGAAAATATTGATCGTCGATATTTTTCATTGGTTCGCAGAACATGGAAGGGCGTGTGTCTAGTGATCAGGACTTGAAGCTAGGAGATACTCTGCGTTACTACCAACGTGATAGTCACGCAGCCAAGGCTCTCCTCATCCGTCGTCTTCGTTGCCTGGCAGCTTATGAGGCTGCTAATAGGAATCTGGAGAGAGCCCGAGCCAAAAATAAAGACGTCCATGCGGTAAGTAAATCTAATAATGAAATTTCTGCGTGATTGAATTAAGCACTTAAGCACATTTATTAACTAAAACAATGCAGCCTCTGGAAGTGCAAGAGGTAAAGAGAAAAAAATATCATAACAATCCATTCAAAAAACTCAAAAAAAAACAAACTTGCTTCTTTTTGGTTTTATTTGGGGCATTGTGAATAGTTTTGGGGGGTAATAGTTTTAGAAAATTTGTGTTTCAGGCGGAAAATGCTCAGACTCAGGCTTGTCAGAAATTTGAGACGATGTCAGCTCATGGGAAGCAAGAGTTGGTGGGTTTCCGGGCACGTCGTGTGGCTGCTTTCAAAAAGAGTCTCATCGAATTGGCGGAACTGGAGGGAAAACATGCCAAGACACAGTATGAATTCCTCCGTCAGAGTCTCCTGTCGCTCAAGGATGCCTGAAAACTGGACAAATAACGTTATATCGGCTTTTGTTGAAGTTTTTTTTTTCTATTTAGTAAAAGACAATTTCCTGTGAGATCCTTCAAAGGAAATGTTAATATTTTTCTCCTCTATTATTTTCTTGCATTTATTGCATAAAGATATCATATGAATTCCATTCACGAATTATAAAAAAAAGAGAATAAATTAAATGTATTTTGAATATATATTCGTACGCATTATATTTGGAAATATATTATCTATACAATAAAATATTTGTACATGAAAAGATTTTTTTGATTTAGAAATATTTTATAGACAGCCTTTTTCAGCAATTGAAAACTAGGGTAAAGTTGGGAAAGGCGGACACTTAAGAAACAGCTCCAATTCCGATTTTCAGTAATGTCCGACTTTTAGTATTATTCTAAGTGTTACGTAGTGCTCTAACGGCAGAAAAGATTGTCACTGGAGATGAAAAGTGAATACCTAATGATAACCTAAGCGTACACAGAAAAAAATATTTTGTAAAATTGTTCGTAAATGTTCGTAAACACACAAAAAATGTTCGTAAAATTTTGTCATTTGTTCGTAAATGTTTGTTTTCCTGTCGAACATTTTACAAACATTTACGAACAAATGACAAAATTTTACGAACATTTTTTTTGTATGTTTACGAACATTTACGAACAAATGTTTGTAAAAGTACAAAAAATGTTTGTCAAATGATTATATTACGAACAATGTTTGTGAAAAAGTACAAACTTTTACGAACTTGTTTGTGGGTTATACGATTCACGAGCATTTCGTAACTCCCCCATAGGAATTCACAAACATTTACGAACATTTTTACAAAATATTTTTTTCTGTGAGAAAACATGGAGTTAGTCGCACAACGTCTTAACTTTTCATGGTTCCAGGTACACGCTCTGTATTCGATGGGATTAATTAAGTTTAGTGCATTATAAGTTCTTGAAACATGGAGAAATAATTACTGCGGACGTCTATGAAGTGAAATTCGAAAAAAAACATAAAAGACTGCATTGCGAAACTTACCCAAAATATTTTCCACGAAACTCGAATAATCCAGCAATAGCATGAAATTCTCTATAAACTCAAAAAATCCAAGAAACCCAAAAATTATTTTGCGAAACCCAAGGAATCCATAAATTTTATTGACAAACCCAGAAATTATTTCGAGACACCCGAGAAACTTAAAACTTAAATTGCGAAACTCGAATAACTCAAAATTGCATCGATAAACCCTAAAAAAATGCATCGCAAAAATTGAAACACCCGAAAATTGTTTCGTAAAACCGGAATAAACTCTTGTCAGTATAGGCTGGAATGAGCTAGCCCTTGAATTGTAAAAGCGTCCACCGTCGTCTTAGCTTGGTGATCAACCTTCAGAGCAAAACATCTATAATAGATTGTTCCGAATCAGATTTCATTTGTTTCAACAAACTTTATTATCACTATAGATGGAACAGAACGATTGAATCAGATTTCAGATTGATAGGAATCTGAAAATAATTAATTAATTGTTAATGGCGTGACATTTTATCTTTTATCTAATCTTACTTTCTGAGAAGCTTCGCCTTTCCTTATCTCTTCTAGTGTCCCTGATAAATTCAATCAAATTTCTTCACTGTGAAAAAAATGAGGTACGATTAACTTTTTTTTGATCATAACTTTAACACTTTTCAGGTGTAAAAATATATCAACATTTTTTAATGTAAATTTTACACCTTTTTTAAGTGTAAAAATAACATGAAAAATGATAACTTTAACTCTTTTGTGTCACACTTTTATGCAGCAGATGAATTCATGTAAAATTGAGTTTTTCCTAATGCTTTATGATCAAATATAATAGTTCAGAGAGGAAAAAAAAAATCCATTGCGTGAAAACTCGGAAAAACCCCGGGTCATATATGACCCTGTTGTCCTCAAGGGAAGTGTACATACCATTTTCAAAATCTGTATCACGGGCTTTTTAAGAGTTTTTTTTTGCTTGAAATTATTAATTTGGCCGAAACCATGGCAAACTGGATTGTCTTGATGAACACAGTACTCGTGGTGTTCAATGAATCTTCCTGGTAATCCCTTGAACAGTCACTATCACAATATTTTGAGTGGTAATTTGGCAAAAATAAACTTATCCACATATTTATTCACACACAATACAATTGCACAATATGAGACGCTTGCAGAATACTCTAAAATATTGCAAAATATGTTATAATCCATCAGATATAAGATGAAATGTCTAGGAGCAAGATGTCCCACCTGCATTTCACAAAGAAAAACAATGTCCCAACTACATTTCGCTATAGGTTTGGGACGAAAACACTGTTACCCTTGCCGACAATAGGGTCATATATGACCCGGAAAATTCTACACGCTTTTCTGGAAAATTGAGAGTAGTTTATTATATCAAAATATGCAATATACAATCTTTGGATATTCTATTTTGTGTTTCTAAAAAAAATATAAATGAATATAAAAAAATTTGAAAAAGAAAAGTCATTTCACAAAGTTCGAAATTCGTGATTTTTGATCTCAAATATTTTCTTTTCCTGAATATTTGGAGTCTTGAGAAAATTAGCCAAGAATCTTACATCCTTCTATTATGATGTCGTGCACAAAACGATAGATTTCAATTAATGTAAATAGTAAAAAAAATCGTTTTTTCCCCGGGTCATATATGACCCTAATGACGCGAAAGGGTTAAAATTAAGCTCCAATCTAAATTTTTAACAAAAAATCCCTCAAAACATGCAAAATCCGTAATTTCTTTTTTTATTTTCGAAATTGGACAAAAATTTTTCGATCTGAAAAAAAAAAGCTCAGGTTATTAAAGCTGAGACGCTTTGCTATTTCTTTATGTGATAAGAACCTCTTCTTTTTGATTTCACCTCTCAGTTTCTTTTTCTTTTGTTGTTTATGGCTTGAAAAAAAATTAAGAATTTCATTTAACTTTTATGTACTATTTTATGAGCCTAAACTTATTTTTTCGTATCAGTTTTTATTCTTAGTTCATATTTTTGTGATATTTATGTGGCAAGATATTTTGTTCGCATTTTTCATTTTTCTGCTTATTTTTTAAAGATGCTTTTTCTCTCTCTATTTTTAGATTTTTTTTCACTGGGATTTTCTTTTTTCAAAAGAGAAATAAAAAATATGACAACTCTTGAACACCTTTTTCACTAAACTTTATAAAGTCAACACTAAGGCCTTTTGTTGTTCTTCTTAACTATATTATTAGAACAGCATTATGGACAGTTAGTACTGAAGTTATTTTAAATTTAAATATATGGACGACTCAGAATATAAGTCGAGCAACTCGATTTTTTACAAAAATCTTTTTATTGGCTTTTTGGATACTTCTTCAGGGGAGACTGGAGCAAAAAGTCACAAATCGAAAAATTCAAAATTCAATATCTTCCAAGGTAAAAAAGATAGCGGCTCAAATTTTTTTCTATAGATAGTCTCCATAGACCTTCTTCAATGTCGTAAGTTTCTTAGAATTCGAACAAGGAATTTAGAAAATAAAAAATATCGAAATTGTTAGCCCTGTTTTTGAAATATTTTCCTTGCAGAAGATAACAATTATTACCTACCTATTTTCCAAAATTGATGCACTGGTGAATATTTTCTAAATAATTTGGATTTTTTTTTGAATACGAATTCGCTATTTATTTTAGAATTTCACAAAAGTTCTTTTCTTTAGAAATCCTTTTATTAAAAATGGCCATTTGGGGTAAAAAGTAACAAAAGGTATAGAGCAAAAAGTAACAAAAAAGCGAAGCAATTTCTGATGTCTCTCGGCGAAAAGAAACGTCATTATCATGTCTCGCCTCTTGTTGTTTGCATTGGTCAAACGATTTGCTGTCTTTTGTGTGTTTTTCCTAAAATACAGTAGAGTCTCCTAAATTCGAACGCTAGGGGTTTTTTTTTGACATTTCTCACCTCCCAAATTCGAACGATTTTTTCAAAACTAACGAAATTTGTGTGAGATTAAATTGTACTTTGAATCAAATTCCCGTACTTTCTTGCAAGCCTTAGTGGTAAAATACTTCCTTTTCATTTTACACGACCATAATGTATGTAAACATTCAGGAAGAAGCACATAAATATGATTTTCATTCACCAAGAATACGAACTTTCTAACATAACCTCACAATTGACATTTTGAATCCAAACGGCGGCGTTCGAATTTGAGAGATTCATATTTGAGAGACTCTACTGTAGCTTGAAAAACGCTTTTCTCGTTTTCTCACTTTTCTCGCAGAGAAAACGGTGTTTTACAAAGGTGTAGATGTAGATGAATAAATTTTCTATGAAAATATGTCCTCTAGGTATTTTTTTCAAATTTACGGAAGTCCGTAATGAAGCGAATCAAAATGTGATAATACCCAATGTCTGGTACTATTTGCCCCAACATTTTTGAGAATAGTCACAAAATTACCTTTTAGAAATTGGTTCGATAAACGTATTTCCTTACAAAATAGAGCAAAATTACTCTCACAAAATTGTAGAGCGGTAAATTTCCTATAAAACTGCGCTAATTAGAAATTTTTGAAGCGATCGAGTAGCTTGTAAAAAAATAAAATATCCGTTTTGTAACTTTTTGCCTCAGTCTCCCCTATACCCTCTCTCCTGTGAATATTATACTTGAGAGATAATTATTTTCAAAGTTATAGAGATTTTAAATCTCAAAAATCCATCCTAAACTCTGCATGTAAAATTTGCCTACTGCGAGTTATTCGTTTCTTATTCTGAGCGATCGCTATTGCGGTCTTGTATAGATTCGAAGGAAATCTCCTGCGCATATGCAACATTTTTGTGATGGGGTATCGGGTATATGATTTGTCTTCGCGCCATTCTTGCAGAATTCTCGCAGTTGATGGCGCCAAATTGTGAAATTCTTTGGTATCTTCCAATATAAAAAGGGGGAAGAATTTCATCAAGTAGATTAATCATTAAGTACTCGTTGCACCTGAAAGTGCTGCTCTTTTTTAGTGATAATTTTGTGCGAAGAATCTCCATTCACGATGCAAGTATTCGTGAGGACAGTGACTGGCAAGGACATCACACTGGAAGTGGAAGGAACAGATACAATTGAGAGGATAAAAAGTAAAATCCGAGACAAAGATGGAACTCCGGAGGAAGAACAGTGCCTGACTTATGTTGGAAAGCCCCTGCAGGATATTCACAGAGTCTCTGACTACAGCATACAGGAACACAGCACCATTCACCTGGCCCTGAGGCTTCTTGGTGGGCTCCTGCCACCTTCTCTGAGGATGCTGGCTGAGAAGTACAACTGTGACAAGATGATCTGCAGGAAGTGCTACGCAAGGCTCCATCCCAGAGCCACAAATTGCCGCAACAGGAAGTGCGGGCATTCCAATGATCTCCGGGCCAAGAAGAAGCTCAAAGTTCATCGACCATAAACCCTTTGTCCAGGAAATGTTAAAAGCCCCAAAATCAGCCAAAGAGAGATTCCCAGAAGACGGAAAAAACTGTGAATTTTCATCTAAATGATCTTGTGATCTTTGTGAATTGAATTGTAAAAGTATTTGATAAAACCTTTTCTTTTTTGAAAATTCAAATAAAATTTCTTAACTCCGGAGAATTTTATAAGTTTTTCAAATAAACATGAAGAAGAAAAAATAATCATATAAGTCCGGAGATTTCCCGCCAATTTTTTATTCCCTTTTCAGACGTTAAATCAATTCCTTCCATTTCCATTTCAAGTTCTTGGTGAGGAGAGTTTCCTGATCATTTTGTAAATCAGGATAGTGACAAGGGTAACAAGAATTATACGCAAAGGTTTGCTGAAGTTCGTTAAAAAGATGTTATTTCTTTAAAAAGAGGTTTCTCCACGCTAAAAAAATTTTGCCAAAGAAATAAATTGACAAATTATTTCTAAACTTTTCTTTTAAATATATTTAATAAAGGAATTTTGCTTTTGAAGATATTACATGAATTCTAAATTGAACTTGTAAGAATAATTTTTGGAAACAATAACGAATTATGGATTACTTACCTCATTAAAAAAAATATTTGTCTTGTTGTTAAACTAAGTTACAAAATAATAATAGTTTTAGGCGTTTTAGGTGAGATGTGAAAATATTAAAAATCACAGCTATTGCAATTCTCGTGAGATTACATGTCTTCCGATCGGGCTCAAATATTGAGAAATATTTTTTATTACTGCATTTTCTTCAGGAAAACGTCTTTTTGGTGGCCTATAGCAATCTTTCAGCTTACTATCACCGCCGAAACATTGAGTATAATCATAAATTAAATTTTTAATTTCAAACACATCAAAAAGAACATTTCCTTTCATTCAGATAATTCACATTTTAGATAATTGGAAAGAAATGGATTAAGGATGGTTTTTAAACGGAAAACTTACTAAAATCTTCCTAAGGAAGTTTCAAAAAAAAAACAAACAAACTAAAACTGGCTAATATTTCCATTTGAAAAACTAATTTGAAGACTATTTATGAACTATCTGAATACTTAAAATTATAAAAATCGGATTAAAATAAGATTTATGTCGATAGAGTCTAAAAGATATTTTGGTCTAAGAAACTTCGTTTTGAGACATTATTTTAGAAAGCTTCAAATGCAATTTTCTCCATTAAAAAGATTTACAGATCCATGAAAATGTTTTTCTAACCATTTGTCTAAATTCGTAAAAACGGGTATCAAAGCGTCCCAGGCTTTGCGAAATGCTCGAACTTAATGACTTAGATTCTATACCTCAAAAGTATTTTCGCATCATTTACAATACCGGTTCTAAACCGATTTGAAACGATTAATAAATCATTCAAAAGATCCTCCAAAATTATTTTGAAATTAAATATAATTGACTTTCGGATAAAAATTAGTTATCGACTATGAACCGGTTCATTACCGGTTCAGAACCGATTGGAATCGGTTCAGTTTTATTGTAAATTCCAAGACCTTTCCAACGAGCCCAAACATGACCCCATTCGCCTGATAAATGCTCTCTTTAGAGCCTTTTGAAACTTTTGACCTTCAAAAAACCGTTATTTGGAATGATTCAATGGAATTTTTGTATATGGTCAAATGTCCGCCTGGGTAATTTCTAAAACATATCCAAAAATGAACAAAATTGCACTCTTAAAATAATACTGACACTTCTCAGACATTGTGATGAATAAATTATAAATTATCTATCTATCTATCTATCTAATTATATCTAGAAAAAGTGACCTAAAAGCTGTTTAATTGCGTGCCAAAGTTGTGCTATTTTTAAGTGAAAATAGCTCAACTTTTTTGCTTAATATTAGAAAGAATATTATTCAAAAAAGATTTTTATATTACTATTATAGTTTTTAAAGGTCATAAAAATAGTGTAGTAACATTGATTTTATATAGAATCTATTAATTTAGCAACTATTAACCTCAGAACTTTGTAAAATTTTCAAGTCAATTAAATTTAAATCGCGTGGATCTTTAGGGCAAAAAACAAACGAGCAGTATAAGATTCTAAATGGGCAGTAAAAAATTAAAAATGAGCAGTAAAATATCTAATTATGGTCAGTAAAAAACTTAAATCTTTACAAAAATGGGCCTAATTTATACATTTAACATTTAAAATAGTTCCATATAGAGTGAAAAGCCCTTTATTTTCCCTTTGCCAAAATTTGGACGATAATATCGCTGTTTTTCAATTTTTTTTGTTACTGATCAATTTTAACTTTTTACTGCTCATTTATTCAATGCCGATCTTTAGTAGAGTATTTTACAATAACTGATTTACAAAAGTTATTATTATCCTAAAAATGTTCATCCTGAACAGCCACTATCTTTTTTTACCTTGGAAGATATTGAATTTTGAATTTTTCGATTTGTGACTTTTTGCCCCAGTCTCCCCTAATCATTATAAATTTTCGGGAAAACACTTTTGTGTTCGAAAAACGATTTTTTTTTGGGGATAATCATTCAATTTGGCCACTCCTCTTACTAAAATCTTTGCTACACCCTTGACACTACAATAGAGGATTAATCCTGGAGTGCTCAAAAACCCCAATACTCCAACTCCAACCGCTATGTGAGTACACCTTCTTAGTTCGTTACAACAATGGTTTCTATCCGTTATTCCATTTGAATAGAGATTGTTCAAACCACCTACTTTTCGGAGTTTAGGTTTTTATTTATAAAAAATACACCTTAATTATTCCAAATACATGAAAGAATGCAAATAAAATCACCAACATGTCCCGGAAGGTCTTTGAGATTCTTTTTCCTGCAGATCACTTCCTCGGGGGAGTACTTTGCAGAAAGCATCCACAGAGAGGCGGGCAGCTAATTGCTAGGAAGATTTTGTTGCCCTGTTGAATTTTGTAGTCCGATACCGTGTAGGGATCCTGTAGGTACTGCCTGTCAAAGGTCAGGCATTGTTTGTCTGGATCAATTCCCATCTTTTGTTTGATTTTGGCTTTAACTTCCGCAATTGTATCTGTTCCTTCCACTTCCAGTGTGATCTCTTCTCCAGATTCACCGAACTGGGTCAGCATTTCTCTCACTTTCTTCACCACGATCTGCATTGTAAACTGATTTGATGTGCCACTGAAGGAATACTAAAACAAGAACCGTCACTTGAGTGTGGAAAATGATGAGTAATCACTTTTTTGGTTTTCCCGGGAAATTGTGAAATTCCCAGATTTTACAGCTTTTAACTGAGATTTTTCTTCTTATTCTTTCCACGGGACTCACAAACCAAATGCATATTGCCTAATTTTTGGAGAAAAAGTCATTTAAATTTGAAGCAATTAAAATTATTTTCGCACTTAAGCGATTTGAGTGAATCTCGAAAAGTTTTTGGTAGATTACTGACGGCAGCAATAGCATAAGAAAGTCAAGGAGATGAACTCCTCCGGATGCATAAGGGGTGCAATCCTTTCAGGCCCATTCAGGACAGGAAAACACAAAATTCTTTGCCAAAGCTTTCGACGCTTCAACGCGCCTCCCTCAGTATTCAAAAGCTAAATTTAATTTATAATGATGTTTACAAGAAGAAGAAGAGTGTGAAAGAGTGGGATAGACTTATGCAATAGATTTGAGAAAGAAAGGGATGCGAATTTTGATTTCATGAAATTTTCCTGATCTAAAAGGTGTACCGGAAAAATCGCAATTCTCAATATTTTTGGATGAAATAAACGCAGAATACTTAAAATCGTTCTACTCGTTCTACTTAATTGATTTTCATTGCAGAATTTACAAAATCTCGACAAAAAAAAATTTGGACCAAAAAAAAAACGATAGGCTAACCCGTAGCGTTTTGACCAATGACGTACAAGTTTCATTTGACGTTTATTCGGTTTCAAACGGTTCTTGCACACCTTTGACCTAAAAATTCACATTTTGATTAAATATATTGGAGTAAAAAGCCATAGACAGTCAATTTTACTATTACTTTAAACATTTTAAAAATGAAATGACTTAAGTGTGCTTTTTTGAAGGTTTATTTAGTAGTTGTTTTCTAAAAAAATCCATGACTGAATTCACTGAATTTTATTTTTCATAACCTCAAATTGACTTGTTATTTCAAAATTTACGATATTCCGTTTTTTCAAAAAGTCGAAAATCTGCTCTAAAAACCGTAATTCTCAATATCCCACTCGAAGAAAATATGCAGAATTCTGTAGCAATTTGTCAGATTTGAATTTCTAACTGCTGAAAAATCTGCAGAATTTCTACAGAATTTTATTCTAAGGTGGATCTTTCTTCTTCTTCTCTTCTTTAAAGTTTTTGTAGGGGCCGGACGTAAGGTGGATCCGATCATTGTATGAAAGTTCTGCAGAATTTTCTGCAGAATTTCTATAGAAAATATTATGAATTTTCGGCACTTTCCTCAAGACGTCGTTCTATTAAAATGGGCTGTGTGGATGTCAAGAGACGTCCGGCCCCTACAAAAACTTTAAAGAAGAGAAGAAGAAGTTCTATTAAAATGAACTTGGAATATTTACTCTGAAATTATTATCCATTTGGTGGAATTTATAAACACGATTTTCATGGTAAAAATTGTTGCGTGTACAACATTTTCTCGGAGTGTATTGGTGGTGATTTTATGACGAGGCGACGAGGTCGCCCAAAGCGGAGAGAATTGGAGGACTTGCGGAGTGCTAAGAGAAAAATTTGCCCAGCTCCATCTCTTCCACCACGGACCTTCGAGGAGAAAACATCTCCGTCCGTGGGCTACTCCACCGCCAGCACCACAGCCACCCATTTGAGCCACCCAGGGGTCTCCCGATACACCAGAGCTGCCTGGATCATCCTTCAAACTTGGAAGCCTCCCCCCAATCCCATGCACCCAACCACCGATGGAGTGCCCTCACCGGAGGGCACAGGGGAGCGTGGGACATAGTCCCTGCCCCCGACGGAAGGACCATGGAAGGAAGGAAGGATTGGGAATAGGGAGAGGAATTGATATGAGGAATGTTTAGGATTTAGAAGGAAGATGTGAAAATAAAAATGATTTTCGTATCAAAATAAATACAGTGAGTGTCAATAGTTTGTTGCCTAATGAATGTTTGAGAAATCAAGTGAAAAAAATGATAGAAAAAAATACTTTTCCAAATTTTTCTTTTTGCAGATGAGTTCCTTGTAATCCGTAGATATTATTTATAATTTTCAAAAAAAATAATTAATTATATTTCATATCAAAAATAATTATTTTCCAAAAGTTGGTCATTTTTGAAAAATCAAAAGTTTGTTGCCTCATTAAAAAAACTAATTCAAAATGGTGAAAACGTGCAACCAACTTTATGTAAACCGGTTACATTTTGAGCTTATGTCATTTGATAGGCAAATGGGGAATTTGTACATTTTTAAGGCTGTCAATGTTAAATATATAGGAGTAAAAGTGATGATAAATAACAAGAAATAATCAGTTTTTTGATAATTCATAATTTAGGTTATAATGGCAAATTACAAAAAGTTGAAAGGTGGGATATTGTCCAGAGATACTGCCGGAACGAATCTGCGTAGTTAAATGCGAAATTTAATAGAAAATTACGAAAGGTTAGACATAAAATATTCAAATATTATATTAATGAGGTACGAGTACATCTGAAAAACGTTACTGGCAGACCTAGGGTATCGACTCAGAGGGTTGATAACAGCATTGTAAGTATCTCTGATAGTGACCCAATGATGTCTGCTTCATAAATTAAAAGATAGTTGGTTACTGAAGGAACACAGGTCCCTACAGTTACAAAAACGAGCTCATATTGAAAGAAAATGGTAAGAATGTTTGGGTGGCTCTCAATATTCCATTGGTTAGCTAGTTTAATCTGGTTAAAATATTGTAGTTTTACTTGTTTAACATGTTTCAAGTAAATTTACAACTTTTTATTCAGATTGGTCTTGCTTACCAATGGAATATTGAGAGCCACCCAAACATTCTTACCATTTTCTTTCAATATGAGCTCGTTTTTGTAACTGTAGGGACCTGTGTTCCTTCAGTAACCAACTATCTTTTAATTTATGAAGCAGACATCATTGGGTCACTATCAGAGATACTTACAATGCTGTTATCAACCCTCTGAGTCGATACCCTAGGTCTGCCAGTAACGTTTTTCAGATGTACTCGTGCCTCATAACTATAATATTTGACCATTTTATGTATAACTTTTCATTAGTTTCCATAAAATTTGGCAATTAAGCGACGCCGATTCCTTCCAGCAGTATCTCTGGACAATATCCCACCTTCCAACTTTTTGGAATTTGCCATTATAACCTAAATTATGAATTATCAAAAAACTGATTATTTCTTGTTATTTATCATCACTTTTACTCCTATATATTTAACATTGACAGCCTTAAAAATGTACAAATTCCCCATTTGCCTATCAAATGACATAAGCTCAAAATGTAACCGGTTTACATAAAGTTGGTTGCACGTTTTCACCATTTTGAATTAGTTTTTTTAATGAGGCAACAAACTTTTGATTTTTCAAAAATGACCAACTTTTGGAAAACAATTATTTTTGATATGAAATAAAATTAATTATTTTTTTTGAAAATTATAAATAATATCTACGGATTACAAGGAACTCATCTGCAAAAAGAAAAATTTGGAAAAGTATTTTTTTCTATCATTTTTTTCACTTGATTTCTCAAACATCCATTAGGCAACAAACTATTGACACTCACTGTAAGTCTTACGAGGATGTTCTGTCTATAGAGAATGGTCCAAATAGGAATATGAGGTATATTTCCGACCGAAAATTCTGCATTTTTTGGTAAATTGCACCAGAAATTTATTCAGATAATTTTTTTTTCACGATGTAATATTCAGCTGAGGCTAGCCCCTGGTAAGTTTCCTGAAATTTGAAGCCACTTTCTCATACTTCGATTTAAATTTATATGGGAATTTCTTTGCACTCGCGACCATTACGCTAAATATCTAAAAATTGAGAAGTTTTTTTGTATTATAAGATCCCTTATCGCGTTTAGGGATAAATATACTAAATTTTTGTTTAAACACATTTTTTTTCTCGGAACACTGTGAGCTGAGTCCGAGATCAATTTAGGAAATCGATCCCTCAGAATATAAACCGAACAACTCGCGAATAGCCAACTTTTCAGGATAGTGATTTAAAGCTGAGATTTTACATGCTGATCATAGGATTTTTAAGATTTGGAACCCATATAACTTTGGGAATAATTAACTTTTCGGTATAATTCACGGGGAAGGTAAAGGGTGTCAAGTATAGTACCCGAAAAGCAAAAAAAAAAAACGAATTTTGCAAAAAATAAAGTTGTTCGAATTATATTCTGAGGGATCGAAATTGGCTTCAAATTTCAAATAGCTCCATATAAAAATGTTAACTTGCCACGTGCTTCAGCTGAGGGCTATAAAATTATTTATTATTTATGTAGATATTACTCCTTTCGTTCCGAAATAAGTCGTACGTTTGGCGAAGAATTAGGGATTAAGGAATGGTTTCAGAGAATGTTTGTGGTATTTGCAAATATCTTATGTATGGACTATCTTTCATGTTCAGGGATAATATGGGAATCCTGACACGATGGTAAATTGAGGAATCGATATGTTGAAGTTGTCCATTTTTCGCGTTTTTTTCAAAGAGCTCCGGTAGATAGTTAATTACTACAAGATGGACTGTGATTAACATTACAGGCTAGAATTTGTTCTAAATTTTTAATATCTATAAGTAGAATTCAACAGTTATTACCGATATGACATTTTCTATTGCTCAAATTTTGCAGAATTAGCAATAAAAAGGACATCCTTTTTATGTTTTCGAATATCTGAATGTAAAATGTTGAGAGATAAGGACTTGGAACTTTCAGCGGACCCCCAATAGTTGACCCTGGAACCATTTATATGTTTCTCTAAAACATATTCAGAATTTAAAAAAAAAAGAAATCGCACGATGTGTTTTCGAGCCAGGGGAGTGACATTAGCTTTGAAAAATGCACGCAGCTTTAGTGGTAAATTTTTCCCTGTTTTCGTACACATTTCACAAAATATCTCCAAAACTGTATACAGTAGACTCTCACTCAATCGGCTCTTTATCAATCGGGCGTCAAATTTTGTTGACAATTTTCACGTTTAATTATGAAGCTAATTCGATCAAATTCGCTGCAGTTCTTCCTATTTTATCGTGATTCTTTATAATTGAGCGCTTTCTGTGGAATTTACAAAGGTTTTGACGCTCAATTCTATCGCTAAACCGGATGACATTTCGCCCCATATTCCCGATTGAGAGAGAGTCTACTGTAGGTTGCCAATTTGGGGTTTTCGGTTGCCTTTTCGTTATTAAATTAGCTTTTATTTTGTATTAGTATTTTTTGCTAATTCGCTAGAAACACATGGGAAACATGGGAAATGTCATGCCCCTGTTTCGAGCAATCCAAAAAAAAACATAATTTTGCAGGGGTAGGGAAGGCGTGGAAGCAAAATAAAGGACATATTTTAATGGTCCCAGAGTCAACTTATGGGGGGGGGGGGGTCCCCCGAAGGCCCCAAGTCTGTATCTCTCACCATTCTGCACCTATTTTAGATTGAAAATAAAACGCCAAAAATAAGACATTTTTAAGACATTCGTACCTCAACATGCCATCAAGACTGGACCCCAATTTTAATACTGGACATTAGAAATAGTTCTTTACAAGAGATAATTATTGATACACAAAACATTTATCAACAAACTTTCCCTTAATCCCAATTTTTCTCAAACGTACGACTTATTTCGGAACGGAGGGAGTATTTTTTAACCAATTTTTTTGTCTGCTCGAACTCAGAGAGCAGAATCATCTTTTTTTCAACTTGTCATCGTTCTGGAATTTAAACGGTAAGAGATATTGACTTCCAGTCTTCGACGACCCCAATAAAATAAAATAATATCTCTAGACGTTTTTTCTTACCTCTCCCCCTCTGGTCCCACCAAAAACATGTTTTTTCAGTTTTCCATTTCAATAGATTTTTAGAAGGAATTTTGTAAAATACTTACCAAAATTCTCTTGTAGACAGCACAAAAACGAAAAGAGACCTCTTCAACCGGAAAATTCAAAACTCTTAAAGTTTTTTTTTTTGGATTTATATATTGTTATTCGCATTTTCACATTTATCTACAAAATGTTTAATTGTTTTTTTTCTTATTCAATTTAATTACTTTTCATACAGTAATAATAATAATTAATACAATATAAATTAAGAATCAATGGCGGCGAAGAAATTTAACTAAGTTTTTTTTTAATATTTCTTTTTTTTTGCAAATAAAAAGGAAAACTATCTACACACTTTCTTCTGTTTTTTTTTTCTTCTTCTTCAAAATTCTTCTTCATCCTCATTTTCTCCTCAGTAAAATCCACTGTTTATTTTTTAAATTCATTATCTTTTTTCTTGTTTCTCTTTTTTCTCAATATTCTTCCACTTTTTTTCTTTATTTAATACAATTGTTTATGTATAATGTTGATTTTTTTTCATCTTCATCCTTTCTTCATTTATACTTGGCTTATTACTTACATCGACATTATTTACAAAGCAATTACATTATGTTTCACTGTTTTTTTTAATTGTTTTTTTTTTTAAATCTTTCTTTACCATTCTACATCATTTTTTAAAAAATATATGAACAAAAATTCTCTAAATTATTTGCATGTGTTTTTTCATCCTTTCAATCATTACGATTTCATCCTTTTTCACTTTTTTTTTAAATTAATATTTTATTATATTGTATATAATTTATTAAAACTCTTTCAGTTTAATATTATTCATTTTTTTCCTTCCTTTTAAATTATTCTATGATTAAGTGTTTTTTTTTTGTTGGAAACGTGCGTTTTTCTCTTGTGTGTGAATTACAAGTTTTTTCTTTTTTTTTTGGAGTGTTGAAGGGATTTTTTTTTGGTAGTAGACTCACAAACTATTTCCTTTTCATTTTTGTTTTTTTTTGTGGATCAGAGAAAAAATTTTGATTATAGCGTATCAAATTTTTGCATTTTTTTCACTATCATTTCCTGTTCCTTTTACTATTTTTGTTTTGATAAGAATCTTTCCTTTTTTTAATTTTATCTCTCAGTTTCTTTTTATTTTGTTGGCTTTTGTCTTGAGAAAAAAATTAAAATTTCATTTACCATTTTTTTTTGTACTATTTTATCAGCCGAAACTTATTTTCCCGTATCCGTTTTAGTTCTTAATTCGCATTTTTGTGATTTTTATGAGAAAATATCTTGTTCGCATTTTTTCATTTTTTTTAAGATGTTTTTCTTCACTATTTTTTTATTTAGTTTTTTTATTCACTGGGATTCTTTCTTTTGAAATTAAGACAAAAAGAAAATAATCGCGTTCCCAACAATGATCCCATTTTTTTCCTATCAATATATAAATACTCTTTCTTCTTCTGATTCTTTTTCACTAAACTTTATCAAATCAATACTAAGGTTTTTTTCTTCTCTCTCTCTGTCTCTTTAATGACTGAAAAGGTTTTATATGGTGGGAAGCTTTGAATTTTGACAGATATGTCAAATAACGGATATTGGAGAGGTTACAAGACGGAAAAAAACTTTATATAAGTTAAAAAAAGTTTTTATAAAGATCCCCCCGAAGATTCGATCTCACACCATTCAAAGTATGAATTTTATATATTTAAAAAAATACCTTTGAACGTTTTGAACAGTAATTTTTGCAATTGATTAGCTGTTAAATGATTAGTTTATTTAAAAATTGCTAATTTTTAAAGTTTTTTATAAAAAAATAGAGCTTAAACAGTACATTTCTTGATAAGGAATAATAAAAAATATCTTTTTCACCACAAAATTGCAAAAAAAAAACGAAAAATTTAAATAAAAACATTTAAAAACTAGTTTTTTTGTTAATAAATTGTTTTTCATTGATTAACTTGTAGAAAACAAAGAAAAAATGAGTAACTTAGCGTGAAATATTCGCGTATCATCTGAAGCGATATCAAATCTCGGGGCAGATTTTTTTTTCAAAGTATATCTTGTAAGAAAAACTGATTAAGCCTTAAAGTTATGGAAAAAGTATAGGTTCCCTTACTAGAATCATGGTCTTTCTCATAATTTCCTTATCAGGCGATATGGGAATGGCAATTCAGTGATTCTAGTTGCATTTTTTACATTCTATAAGTGTTTTCCGATCAAATTTAAGCGATTTGTGGTTCTATAATCTGTTGAACATTGTTCTTTACCAGGATCAATCACCATCACCAGGATACCGATTTTGTAAATCTCAATAAAAAGGTGATTTATCTCGCTTGGAGTTTGCAAAAAACCACTCGGTTTAAGCACTGAAATCGCAAGATCGCGCGATTTTAGCAATGAGATCGCAAGGTTCTATAATTTCTTGCTTAAAAATGGCAAAGTTGTAAGTATTTAGCATTGAAATAGCAAGATTTTGTAATTTCGCGCACAAAAATCGCAATTTGGCATGATCTATTGTTCAAAGATCGCAAAATGTCACGAAATCTGCACTGAGATGGCAAGATTTTGCGATTTTTCACTCAGAAATCTCAAGATTTCATTTTATTTTTTCATTTTCATTTATTTCAAATACTGCTTTTGAGCTAGAGCTCTTGAAACCAAATATTTAGACAGAGATATAGGTGTACAAGGAGTTCAATGTTTGTGCAATAGCGGCCACCGCCGTCTTAGCGTTGATAACCAACCTCCAGAGTAAAAGATGGCATTAATTCTTGTTCAAAGATCGAAAAATTGCACGATTTTACCACTGAGATCGTAAGACCTTGCATTTACCAATTACTTGCTCCGAAATCGCAATAGATAAAATCAAGATAAAATGAAGAATTTGTCAAATTTTTCGATCTCAGTGCTAAAATTGTACGATCTTGCGATTTTTGGGCAAGAAATGGCATGATCATGCGATCAGAGTGCGAAATCGTGTGCTCTTGCGATCTTTAAGCGAAAAATTACACAATCAAGCGATTTCAATTCCGAAATCGCTGAATTTTGCAAGCTCTGAGTTAAAAATTCTCATGATCTTGCGAAAAAATCACATGATTTTGCCATTGAAATCGTATGATTTTGCGATTTTTTTATCCAGAACTTATAGATCTTGCGGTATCAATGCTGTATTTGTGTACAAAAATCACAGCACTAAAACCGCAAGATCTATAAGTTCTGGCTAAAAAATCGCAAGATCATACGATTACGTAGAGATCGCAAGATTATGCGATTTCAGTGCTCAAATATCGCATGAATGTATGGTTCCTTGCTCAAAGATTTATGAATTCGATTTATGTTTATATTGATTTATTAAGATATCCCAAGATTATGTGATTTCTTGCCCTAAAATCGCAAGATGACATAACTTCCTAATCAGAAATCGCAAATCTCGCGATTTCAGCACCGAGATCGCAAGATAATGTGATTTTTTGTTCAGATATCGCAATATCTCTGCTTCAGTAAAATGCAACTGGCACAACTGGCACAACTGAATTTGCATAGGGGAAAGTACCCATGCTTCGTACGATCCCAAGCTTCGTACTGACTAAATTTTTTCTGTTTGTCAATAGGGTAAATGTTCTAATTCAAAACCATTTCCAGACGCTTTTCCTTTGACAGAAGATTCAACACATTAAGTTCATATTTTTTCTCAAGAAAATTACGCGAGAAAAATACGCGAGTGTAAGATGCTTCTTTGGAAACATATTAATCCAAATGGAGACAAGGGAAAGTTTCTAATTGGAGACAAACAGTGTAACTGAAACCGCGACCAAAACATTGTTGAGTTGCTCTTGTTTGCAGGATTTGTTCTTATTCCTGGTCTTTTCTCCTTTATCATATAAAACAATAAGAAAATATGTCAAAAAAAATCGTATTTCCAGGGTTTCCTATTGAAGCATTTGCAGACACTTCAGAAAAAAACCTTTTTGTTCACGAAATAGGTAATTATTTCATTTGAAAATTTCACGTACCGTTGACAATAAAGATTAGCACTTAATTGAACTAAAATTAGCCAGAAATAAGACATAAATGTTGAACAAAACGAATAAACCACAGTCACCTTATTGTGTTTTTCATTGGAAAACATGGTTTTCCAATGAAAAATGAACGGATTTTCGCTTTATTTGGAGCAAAATTAACTAAATAGTGAAACTGTGGTATAGAAAATATATAAATATAATAATTTAGTACTGTATTTGTCATGAAAACAATGACGTTTCCATTTGGAGTAGCGAAAAAATTCCATTTAGAGCAGGTTTTGAATTAGCCCTATTTACCCTAAATGTATTTTAAAAACAAGTAAAAATTGTCCAGTTTTTAAAATATATTGCGAAGTTACATTTATTCAGAAACATAGGAAAAACTTAGTTATTACGAAGCTTGAGATCGTACGAAGCATGGGGACTTTCTATTTTGCATAGAAAGACGCATCTTTCTGCTGTTGATCTTGAATAAAGACCCTAAGATTGCCGTGGAGGCGTCTTGAAAATTAAAGTGTTCTAACTGAATTTTCTTTGTTAACTGCAATCGTAGCAGTGACAGCTGTCAAATTTGACAGCTATGTCAAATTCAAAGCAATCCACGCTATTTAAACGCCTTCCCAGCCATTTTGAGAGAACTTTTGTGTCTGTAGCGCAGAGATATGCAAGAACCGTTTAAAACCGAATAAACGTCAAATAAAACTTGTACGTCAATAATCAAAACGTTACCTGGACAAACTTATTTTGACGTTTATTCGTTTTCAAACGGTTCTTGAACACCCCTGCTCTAGCGTGTTGTTTTCTTGCACATTTCTTCAGACCAAGGAATTGAATTTAAATTATTTAAAAAAAGAAAATTGCTAAAACAAAATTTCTAATAAACATTGAGATTCTCAGAATCTTTTGGGATAGAAAAAGAATTATTAGTAATTTGTTTGTTTTTTTTCTTTCTCCTAAAAATGGCCAGCCTATCCTTCTTGGAAGGATAGGCTAGCTTTTTTTCTTGCCCTAAATATTGAATTGCTGAAAAAAGAATAAATAAATATAAAATTTAAATATTGGATAAAAAATGCAAAGTGAGTGTTGGTACATTTTGTTGTTGTTGTCTGCATATTCCGTGTATATTGTGTGTTTTTTTTTCTGTTACCTTCAATCGCTATTGAAAAATGTAAATATTTAAACTTTTGATGAATGATGTTTGCGTGTATTTAGACACAATAAATATTGGATTAATTGTTTAAAATGTTATTATTTAAATGTTATGTACACGGTCTGCATCATTTTTTTTTAAATTTTCTTTCACGTTTACTTATTTTTTTCAATTTATTATTTTTTTTAATGCAAACTTTTTCACTCGACCCGCCTTTCCCCATCTTTTTTCACAAATACTTTTATTTTTTCTGCTGCTTTTCTTGGTTTTTTTTTCATTACCTTTTTTTTTGTCCTTATACTCGAAAATAAATAAGCGCACACACAACAACAATTTTTTTTCAATGTAACTTTACAATATTATTAATTGTTTTTTTTTCACTATTCACTAGATTTTTTTTCTTTCAACATCTTGTCCATTTTTTTCTCTAAGCTTGTTCCTCGTTTCATTTTTTTTTTTACTTTCCAGCTTTCATGGATTTTTTTTAGTCCCACAAATCCTTGTTTTAGCCTTGCTTCAGCCTGTTCTAGAGATAGGTTTTCTTCTTTTTTTTCACTATAATGCATGCATTTTAGTTAATTATGCATGATAAATAGTCAATAAATCCACTGTTTTTTTTTGTTCTTTTTTTTATAAATACCTTATACTGCCTAATTTTTTCATGTACATTTTTTTTGTTTTATTCTTTCAATATTTTTTGTTTTTTTTCTATTTTTTCTAAATATAAAATCGAATCTCTTGTGTTCCACAATTTCTTTGCAATGTTTTTTTTTCTCACAAATATCTTCACTTTTCACTTGTTTTTCACTTATTCTTCTTCTTCTTTTGTTTCACGTCCTAAAAAGTTAAGATTGATAAATAAAATATGATTTTTTTTGTATTTTGTTTCAATCATTACATTAGATAATAATTTAATATAGTTTACTAATATTTTGATAAACTTATAAGTATTTTCCCACATTTCTGTGTATCCTTTTTTTTTCTTGTTAAATATTATTTTAGAAAGTAGGTAAAGGTAGTAAGATATCCCTATCTTCTTTACGTGTGTTTTTCTTTAAATCTTCTCTGTCATCCTAATAATTTAATTAATAATATTTTTCTTTAAATTAAGAATGAGATTCACTTTTTTTCCACCATCACTTTCTAAGTAAATTTCTAATCATTTTTTCATAGTTTTTTTTTTAAACACTTCCTCCTCCATCTTTGTTCCTTATGATTTAGAGTTTTTTTTTTAATTACTTCTTTTTTTTAATATTAAATCTAATTCACTATCTGTCTATTTTTTCTCTGATTTTCATCTCAATATATTAATAATTAATATTTCAATATCACTTTTGCTGCCGCAGTTTTTTTTTTAATATATTTTTTATATATATTTTTTTGAATACTAAACCGTTCACTTGCTGGCGTAACCTCACTTTTGTCAAAACAAACTAAAAACAAGAAGGTTAGATTCCATCTTGAGGTTATGTCTTGCCATTTGGCAGCACATAACCTTACTTTTCGTTACTCTTCAATTTTGATTGATTTCACTTGAAGGTTATGTAATTCAACGTAGCGTCACATAACCTAAATTTCGCTGAAATTGATTAATCTGTCATTTGGATTAACTTTGAGGTTATGCCATGTAAATTAAGACCATTTAACTTATTAGTTTTTAATTAATTTTACTCATTTTTGAGATTGAAGGTTATGAAATTTTACCCAAAGGCACGTAACTTAAATTTCACAAGATTTTATTAAACTGTACATTTGGTTTTACAGTAGACTCTCGCTCAGTCGGCTCTTTTTCAATCGGGTGAAAAATTTTGTTGACAATTTTCACGTTTAATTTGCTCGAATTCGCTGTAGTTCTTCCTATTTTATCGCGATTCTTTATAATTGAGCGCCTTTTGTGGAATTTACAAAGGTTTTGACGCCCAAATCTATCTTTAAACCGGATGACATTTTGCCCCAAATGCTCAATTGAGAGAGAGTCTACTGTAATTTGAGGTTATGCTATACGAATACTGAAGTTATGATAACCCTTGAGAATGTCAACTTTGATTTTCACTTGGATTCACGTGAAGTTTATGAAATTGAACCTAATGACGCATAACCTGAATCTCACGGGATACTTCCCCGGGATCTCAGTGGCGCAATAGGCAAGATCGTAGGTGGGCGGATCGATTCCCGGCTCGGCTCACAGTGTAGTGAGTTCGAGTCCTGCCCGATGCAAAGATCTGAATGTCAAGAAAAAGACATTTTCACTGTGATATAACGTAATAAAAATGCACCATTTTTTCCCAAAAATACGCGAATTGTAACAAATATATCCCGATACGATTAATAATAATAATTGGGAGAACTACGATTGTCCGTGTAGTTTTAGGTTATGAAATTGTGCCCAACGGCACTTAACCTTAATTTCACCAGATTTTATTAAACTGTGTACATTTGGCTTTAGTTTCAGGTTATGTTATACGAATTGAGACCATTTAGGAAATTTAACCTCTCCGTTTCAAATTAATTTCACTTTGAGGTTATGATAACCCAGTCGGCAATTCATAACCTAAATCTCCTTCTTGTTTTTGAGAATGTGAACTTTGATTTTCACTTGGATTCACGTGAAGTTTATGAAATTATACCTAATGACGCATAACCTGAATCTCACCGGATACCATTCACCTGTGAACGTATCTTTTAAATTTGAGGTTATTCCCTGCAGCAAATAAATAAAAATGGATTTCCGTACTTCTAATTAATTTAATTCGAATTGAAACCGTAACCTCTCCGTCCCCAAATTAATTTTATTTTGAGGTTATATCAAATGCTTTAGGATTCCATAACGTGTAAGTTTATGAGATTGTAAACCCTGTTTTTTTTTTAAATTAAGTTTCACTTGAAGGTTATGAATTTGTTCTCAGCGATCCATAACCTAAATCTCACTGAATATACTTAACTCCGAGGTTATCTTCTGCAAATTAAATCCACGTGAAGCACAAATCCATGTGTCTTTTACTTGTTTTGAGGTTATATTAAGCCAAGGGGTAGATAACTGTGCCGTTCACGGTTCACTCGAGTGCCGATCTGTCGATCTCTTGCCGATCTGCCGCAAGAACGTTTACAAGATTAGTGTTTCCAGTACAGTACATTAAAATGTACCACTGGAATTGTCTGCAGGCAATTTATGATGTTATACGAGTTTAAATGAACGCTATACTTCATAAGAGCGAACTGACACTAAAATCCGCCGATTTTAGTGTCATTATGATTGCTTGCGCGGTTTTGTTTGATGTCAAGGGGCTCAAAATAGATTTATAGTTCAAATTTTTGTGAAACAAGGGACTAACTCAAGTAAGTTGATCGTTGTCATTCTAATTTCATGAAAATTTGGGCATAATTTAGAATGACAAAGAGCTAACTCATAAAAAACATATTTTGAAAGGTAAAAATATGTATGTATCGATGTTTATAATAATGCTCATACAAATAGAAAAGAATTAAATTGTTTTTATTAACATACTTAATTGAGATAATTATTTATACAAAGTTGAATCTTTCATAATGTCTCCTGAAAAATGGCTCAGATTGAGTTGGCCCCTTGTAATTTCCAAGGAGCGATATTACTTTGAGGTTATGTGAAGTCAATTGAAGTCACATAACCTAGAAATGGTCTTTTTGTTGAAACTTATTCCGTAAGTTCCACAAAGAGCAAAATAACTCATTAGAGATAATTACAATGCTAAGTGAAAGATGGAAATTTTCTATTACGGCATAACCTCCTTCTGCGAGGTTAAATGATGTTACATAACCTCAAATTTTAACTCGCTTTGTTTTCTTAGAGGGCTTACGAATTTCTGGGCTAAAGATTACAAAGCCAGAATAATAACCTCTCATATAGTAACACTCTTTTTGACAGATAAAAATATTTTAAGGTTAGAATGTGATGTTTTTGGAATAGAAGGCAGACTGTTAATTATTAAAAATACTCTGAAAAATATTAAAACTGTTCTAAATGGACAAATCACCAATTAGCTGAATTTTAATTATAAACTTTTAGGTTATGAAGCATCGGTTCACATTCCATAACCTCATTTCAGCTTTTAGGTTATGTTACGCCTCGTATAAAATGACATAACCAAACTTTTCTTGCCCAAACCATAACCAAACTTTTTCAAATGGTTTCCATTTTGAATTGTAACGAAACTTTGTGTCAATTAACCTTACTTTCCGGAGACTTACCTTGCCTCCTGACCATGAGGTTTTTGCGGAAGTGAATGGTTTTTAGTATTCTTGAGCCCTCGGCGACTCATCCTATCATCGTGGCTGTGGGCCGTCATCCTTCTTGTGCAGCTCAGCCGCCAGAGGGAGGCCACCCGGCGCCATGTGGGCAGCTGTGGGTGGCTTCAAAGCACCCGGAGGCAGTCTATGGTGTGTTGGAGGCGGAGGGGGCACTGGGCTGGGCTCCTTGGCACGCAAATGTGCAGCCGAATGGGCTGCGTAGGCGTTCATAGCCTTGGCTCGCTCCTCCTCCGCCCGGAATGCCTCCACGAGCGGATTGTACCGCAGCATTGAGTCCAGACGGTAGGGATCCCGGTAAGGATCAATGGCGGCCCACGTGGGCCCAGGCGGTGGTGGCGGGAAGTGTGACATTGGAGGGGCTCCCAGCGATGGTGGCAGAATGGATCGCGAGAGATGGGGCGGGGGAGGGGGCAGAACGTGCGGTGCATGACGCACTGCAAGGTAGGGATGATGGACAGCGGCTGCAGCAGCAGCCGCAGCCGCCGAAGGATGGTACCTGGGATCAGTGCGCATCAGCAGATCCGTATCCTCCTTGCGCGGTTCCTCCTTTACCCGGACATCGGCATCCGTGCCATTGCGCAGTGGTGACCGATCACGCTGAACAGCTCCACTGGCCGCCATTTTGCTACTCTCCGCCAGTCGCTGCTGCTGCAACATTCGCTCTCGCTCCATCTCTCGCCTCTCCATCTCCCGACGCTCCTTTTCACGCCTCTCACGTTCTCTCTCCCTCTCCCTCTCCCTCTCTTGCTCCTTCCGTTTCTCCTCCTTCTCTCGCTCACGCTGCCGTTCACGCTCTTCGCGCTCACGACGCTGTCGCTCACGTTCACGCTGCTCGCGTTCGCGCATCTCACGCTCGCGTTCCTCAGCCTCTCGACGGGCCGCATCAATATTGGGGTCCGGCTTCAGAGGCCACGTACTCTGACCCGGACCCGGTGGGTAGGCCCCAATTGTCCTTGGGAGTGTGCTGGAAGCAAAGACATCCACAGATTTAGGGTAAAGGTTGCGTTGGAAACTGTTGAAAAATCAAATTGAACATGACAGGTAAAGTTGGACAAAAATTAATCTGCTGACGGTTGTCAAAAGTCAACTGTTTGATTACATAATAATTCAAATTACTGTCGCTTTTTGACAGTCTAATATCTGTCACCGGAATTTTACATATTCACGTCAAATTTGACAGTTTATAATCGTGTCACTTTGACATTTGAAAAGGTGAAAATTAAACTGGATTTAGAAAATTAAAATGGCTCTATTTAATGGTATTTAGACAGTAATGGCCTCTACACACTAGAGAAATTTCCCGTCAAATCATTGCTCTACCTGCCGATTTTACTCGGAGATTTTTTGAATTGTAACGGTATATTCTAGTACATTTAGAGAAATTCTGTAGATTTTCGGCAGAATTTCTGCATTTCTGTACTTTCCAGACAAAGCTGTCTGGAAAGTCTGGAATGTAGAAAAATCTACAGAAAATCGGCAAAATATCTACAAGAATTCGTCAGAGTATGCACTAGGATTCGTCAGAAAATCTGCAAAAATTTCTGACGAATTTTGTCCCCAGCCCAAATAAAATTCGTAGGAATATCTACAGATTTCTCGGCAGATTTTCTGCAGAGGTGTAGATATTTTCTGCAGAAATCTTAAAGATATCTGACGAAATTATTTGACGGTTTATGTCCATATTGAAGCTATACAGTCGAGTTCCTCAAATTTGAACGACGCACAGTGGGGCAGAATAACCCAAAAACCTGTCAAAAAATGTTTTATGGCATTTTTGCATTCTGAACGACTCTAGTATGATTTATTTTCTAATAACTGTGCGGAATTAACGCTTAATTGTTAAAATTTTTATCTTAGTATTACAAGAAAAATATTTATTTTTTAGTATGAAGACACCTTCAAATTTTGTTTTGTAAATAAGGGAAAAGTTCCACGGATCGGAATGTTAAGAGACATGAGCCATATGTTGTTAAAAATATAAGCCCCACAACACTTTTTGATATTTTTGTTTTTGCTAATATTAGTCTATTAATTTCCATTTAACTATATCTGTGCATATCATTTTTAAATATTTACAATAAAGTAATAAAAAATAGATGTTATTGTAAACTTGAACTCTGTACCTCGGATCATCACGAATTTAATCAGGTGTCCCACAGAAAATTGGTTTTATAAATTAAATCTCAGATAATGAAGTTCAGTATTATGAGAGTTATTTGGTAAAAAGGACCTAATAATTTTTAAAAATTCTTTTTATTTGGAGAAACGATACGGTATTAACCTGACGATCCGAGGAACACTGCCGATCGCTGGTGCTCTTCCCTTATCTTGCTTTTGCAGTTTTATGATCTTTTCTAACCTTAGCTAATTTTTTCAAGGATAATATACTAGTTAAAGTGATAAATCCTATCACGTAATTCTTTTCGAGGAATTAATAATAATCAAGGATTTTAGAGAAAAATTGGAACATTACCGGATAAATGATGAGATAGGGATTAAAAAAAATGGACCCTAAGTTTTCCTCTAAAAATTGTCTTTTGGCATTAAAATCACACAAACACCGTTATTTGTGATAAGTCAAGTTTTATATAACGTGTAATACACAAGGAAAACACACTTTAACAATTTTATTTTATTAAGATAATATTATTCAGTCTTATATATTACTTTTTTTTAAATTACATAATAGCTATAGAATTGAATTCTTAGAATGTTACAAGCGACTTAAATTGAATTGCTTTTGTAAATTAATTGAAGAGTATATGACTGTCGAATTTTAATCTTAAAATATCTTTATAACCCAATCTGGAAAAGATTTTTTTTTGTTTATTATGTAATTTTATTTATAACAAGAAGCTGCAAACATTGTGATTTTCTATTATTTGTAAGTCTCCTAAATATGAGACCTAAATGTATGGAATGGATACTGAAAAAGTATTCAAAGTCAAAGGACCTAAATTTATGTATGTAAATTAAATTAAAAAAAAAAAGAATGAGCACTTTGGACTGTCTTGACCGTCTTGACGGTTCTGATACTTTGCCAAAAAAAAATAAAATTCAAGCAAAACATATCAATTATTGCTACTTTATAAATTTATAATCGATTAGGACGTATATATACAGGTTAAAAATTTGAAGACCTTTACAAAAAATCAAAATTTGACTAAATCGTTTGAGAAATAGGCGCTCCAGAGTGATTAATTTTTGACATTGTATGATTCAAGATGGCGATTTTTTTTTAGTCACAGGTGTCTAAGGACAGAATGTCCGCTAGGACACTATAGAACATATAAAAATGAAGGTGCTTTATTTCTTAAAATATTCCAAAAAGTGTGGTTTCTGAAGGGGAAGGAGAGACGTGCGTATAGGAAAAACTCTTAAATATGGACATAATTTTCTCTAGTGTGTAGAGGCCATAAGAGAAATTATTGTCAATAATTGTCATTTTGAAAAAATTCTGACATTTTCTCCCTTCTTTTCAAAAAACAAATGTTAACGGAAATTCCTCTTATTCACCCGTCAAATAATATCTGCAGATATCTTTAAGATTTCTGTAGAGAAAATCTACACCTCTACAGAATATCTGCAGATAAATTCTGTAGATATTCTTACGAATTTTATTTGGGCTTGGGACAAAATTCGTCTGAATATTTCGGCAGATTTTCTGACGAATCTCTGGACGAATTTCTGTAGATATTCTGTAGATTTTTTCTACATTCCAGACTTTCCAGACAAGATGTGTCAGAAGAGATGGAAAAATTTTTCACTGAAGTTTGCAAAATTCTATAGAGTTATTCTAAGTGATATCACGGTGTTTATATAAAATAAAGAATTCTGCGACGCCGTGTTACAAGTAGAGAAAAGTGAAGTGAAAACTTTAAACAGAGTGTCGACCAAAATTTCGTGTTTTTGTATCATTCGATTGGCGATTTTTAAGAAATTAGTATTTTTGCTCGCAGTTTTTATACGTATCTAAAATGTGTACTCGGTAATGCTTGTTAAGCAGAGCATACAATTTTCTTTATAACTTCTACAGTTTCTTCATAAATCAACAATATTTTTGTGAAGTAATGGAGGTTATGCAGATTTTCTAGGGAGAAATTCTGCCGAGAATCTGCAGATTTTCTCTGAAAGTACTAGAATATACCGTTAAAATTCAAAAAACCTCCGAGTAAAATCGGCAGGTAGAGCAATGATTTGACGGGCAGTGTATCGATGCCCTAAAAAATATACCCCGTCAAATCATTGCTCTACCTGCCGATTTTACTCGGAGGTTTTTTGAATTTTAACGGTATATTCTAGTACATTCAGAGAAAATCTGCAGATTCTCGGCAGAATTTCTCCCTAGAAAATTTGCATAACCTCCATTACTTCACAAAAATATTGTTGATTTATGAAGAAACTGTAGAAGTTATAAAGAAAATTGTATGCTCTGCTTAACAAGCATTACCGAGTACACATTTTAGATACGTAAAAAAACTGCGAGCAAAAATACTAATTTCTTAAAAATCGCCAATCGAATGATACAAAAACACGAAATTTTGGTCGACACTCTGTTTAAAGTTTTCACTTCACTTTTCTCTACTTGTAACACGGCGTCGCAGAATTCTTTATTTTATATAAACACCGTGATATCACTAAGAATAACTCTATAGAATTTTGCAAACTTCAGTGAAAAATTTTTCCATCTCTTCTGACACATCTTGTCTGGAAAGTCTGGAATGTAGAAAAAATCTACAGAATATCTACAGAAATTCGTCCAGAGATTCGTCAGAAAATCTGCCGAAATATTCTGACGAATTTTGTCCCAAGCCCAAATAAAATTCGTAAGAATATCTACAGAATTTATCTGCAGATATTCTGTAGAGGTGTAGATTTTCTCTACAGAAATCTTAAAGATATCTGCAGATATTATTTGACGGGACGACAATTCCTTTGAAATAAACGTCAAAATTATAACAAGGTAAATGCTGTCAAATATGACATTTGTTAACTGTCATTATGACACCGTTTTCGTTGATCACGATTTTCAAATTTAAACATTTTTCAATAATAAAAATTTATCAACAATTTTTGATTATTTGTCGATTTGACATTTCGTTTGAAAAAACTGATAAAACTTGTAATTTGGAAATATTAGATAAAAAATGATCAAGTTTTTTTTTTTTAAATTTGGAACGCAATAATTGAATTAATGTCGAAAGATTCTGAATTATGAAGTACACCATCTGCGACCCAAAATTCCAACTGAAAAATTCTCATTATAAATATTTTCAATAATTGCGTAACAATAGTGTTTACCCTCGCAACATCTCATGCAATAATTTAAATAAGACCAAACAAATAAGATGCTTTCGAGATAATAATTCCCCCCCCCCAAAAGAACAATATTTGAGGATTTAAAGAAAAAGTGTGAAAATTCCGTCAATTTGTCAGCAAATATTTAACTGATGGCAAACAATACAAGTTGACAAAAAATTACCATTTTTTTTTTAATAAAATATTTTTTCTTTGGACTTACCTTCTCCATGGATCGTGCACCGAAGTCAGTGGTCCACCGAGGGGAAGATCACGCGAGAATGGTGACAATCCGGTAAATGGAGAGCCACCAAATGGGGAAGCATATCTACCAAATGGAGATACTGCACTCCCTGTAAAGAAAATTACAATATTCTTTGAATGATTTCTAGGATGAAATGTAACCTTTATTTTTAGGTTATGTTACTTAGAGGTCAATTCGAAAACGATCTGTTTTCCTCACAAAAATCTATTTAAAAGTGGACTTTTGCAGAGAAATTGTGCCTATGCTTCTTCAAATTTTAGGTTAAGTTATTTTAGGGTGAATATAACCTAACTTTCTTGCACTTATTACTTAATAATTTGTTTAATGTGGGACTCCTGAGAAAATAATTACGAAGCTTCAAATATATAAAATATGCGTTTGAAATTATTTGAGGTTAATTTAGACATAACCTCAAATTACACCATTTTTCAAAAATTTCTTTTGAAGAAATTCCTGTATTGCATTTTCCTTTGTGCAACCAAGTTAATCAGACATAAAGAAAATAAGCCCTTCAGCTCTAGTTTGAGGTTATAAAACTCAAAAGTAAACTGCAACATAACCACACTTTCTAATTCACCATTTATGTAACAATTACTTGATAATAACTGTCAAATAGAAACAAAGTAAAACTACTACTGGGATAAAACTCATTTTTTCAAGGTTTAGTTAAAGTTAACCTTACTTTTCTAGCGGAAAATTTATAGCTTAAAAGTAAATCTGCATTTTTATTTCCATTCTGCATCTTCCAGATGAAAAATGGAGAAAGCTTAATAAACAAAAAAAATGCTTTTGAACTAAGTTTTATTTCAGTTTGAGGTTAATTAAAATATAACCTTACTTTTTTTCTTGAAAGCGTTCCTTTTAAATGCAAATCAGCAATATTATTTTTCATTATGACTTTCAAATGGAATATAGTAATAGTTTATTTTTGCACAAAATAATAAATGCTTTTGGCCAAAAAATTTACTTTATTTTGAGGTAAACTGCAATCTAACCTTACTTTTCTGCTGCAAAATTTAATTTAAATTCAGAGTAGCAATTTTATTTCTCTTCTGCATCTTTTAAATGCAAACTGAAAAAACTTCAATTGGCATAGTAACCATATTCCTGAGATAAATTTTATTTAATTTTGAGGTTAATTCAAATCTAACCTTACTTGTCTCTTGTAAGTTTTGTCTGAACGCAAGTCCGCAATTTTATCTTTTTTAATGTCTTTTAAATGGAAAATGGAAGTAGTTTCTTGGACAATCTAACAATGTCTTTTTGCTAAATGATGATGTTTTGATTTAATTTGAGGTTAAGTGAAACTTAACCTTACTTTTCTGCTAAAAGAATTAGTTTGAACACTGTTTGAAATTTTATTTCTACGCTGCATCTTTCAAATGCAAACTGAAAAAACTTCAATCAGCATAGTAACAAGATTTATGAGATAAATTTTATTTAATTTTGAGGTTAATTCAAATCTAACCTTACTCGTCTCTTTAAAGTTTTGTCTGAATGCAAGTCTGCAATTTTATCTTTCTTTATGCTTTTTAAATGGAAAATGGAAATAGTTTCTTGGACAATCTAATGTCTTTTTGACAAAACTTGATTTAATTTGAGGTTAAGTGAAACTTAACCTTACTTTTCCGCTAAAAGAATTAGTTTTAACACTGCTAGCAATTATTAGCAATTATTTAGCAATTATTTCTACGCTGCATCTTTGAAATGCAAAATTAGTAAAGGCTAATGAACAAAATAATAATATTCCTCAGATAAATTTCATTTTAGTTTGAGGTTAATTGCAATCTAACCGTACTTTTTTCCTGGAAGTTTTTATTTTAGTGCAAGTCAGCAATTTTTCTTTGAAACATTTAAATTGTAAAGGGAAAAAGGTTCTTCCCTTGTTTTTGTTTGAAAATCTTTTTCATTTTTAGGTTAATGAAAACTTAACCTTACTTTTCTACGGAAAGATTTCATTTAAATACTGAGTAGAAATTTTACAACTATGCTGCATCTTTCATATAGAAAATGGGAAAAGTTAAATAAGCAAAGTAAGAATTTTCGTAAGATAATTTTTATTTATTTTTTAGGTTAATTCAAATCTAACCTCATTTTTTTAATCAATCTTATTTTTCTTCATGTTTTTCAGATGGTTAAAGTAATTAGTTTCTTGCTCAAAGTAATAATACCTTTGTGAGAAAACTTGATTTACTTGATTTATTTTGAGGTTAATTGAAACTTAACCTCAATTTTCTGCCATAAGCTTTACTTTATTTGTTGACCTGCTATTTTATTTCTCCTTTATGTCTATAAAATGGAAATGGGAAGGTCCTAGGCCCAAATAAAAAATGCCTTTTCGCTAAAACTTTCCTTCTTTTGAGGTTAATTCAAACCTAACCTTACTTTGAAGAATAATCAAGGGTGTATTGAGTTCCACGTAAAATAAAATAAAGCGGAATTCCTGCAAATAAACTCACCTAAATGACTAGCTGGTGATGTGAGGAAACTCGTTGAGAGCGGTGCTGATTCAAAGGGCGTCCTCCCGGGCAGTCCGGTGGGCGGGAAGGTGGACGTGGGCAGCTCATGTGGTCGCCCTAAAGCTGTACTTGGTGGAAAAATATGAGATGGTGGCCTCAGGAGGTCTGTCGCCTTTGCACTCAATCCCGCTGCAGCTGCTGCTGTCTTTTCCGGATTCTGCTTGGTCTGATGGTGATAGATCTCCCAGGCGATCCTCACATGCATCGCATTCCATCGACCCGTCTTCTGCAAAGATTTCAACAAATAAATCAAAAGCCATTCATCCTAACCAAAAAAAAATCATCCCCAAGAGAGATAATTATCTTGGCATTTTCTGCCAAGAATACAACAACTGTCCCCAAAAAACATGAGATATTCATTCAAATTTTCTCACGATAAAAATTATAAGAGAATTCTCTTCAATATGGAAGACAATGATCATGAATTTGTGTTGTTGATGAGAAATTAATTAATAAAAAAAGAATTAATATTACAAGAAATCTTTGGCAATAATTGTCAAAAAAATAAATAAAGTGAATACAGAAAGTAATAAAATTCTCAAGCAATTAACACAAGAAAAACTAATATTTTAATATTTTTAAAGCATTTTTGTTAAATTAAAAAAAATCTTTTCGTTTAAGTGGGAAAAGAGAGAGAGAGATGATGAGACACCTACCACTTGTTTAGGCTTAGGATCAACGGCAGGAGGTGGTTGCTGCGAACACAAATAAAATGCAATTATAATTTTACAACAAAATAAACAACAAATAAGGAAAAAGAAAGAGAAATTTCTTTTTATAGTCTTATATTCCTTCTCTGTTCCTTTTTTCTTCTACTTAACACATTCCTAAATCTGTCTTTATTCTTTCAGACAAAAGTTAGGTTGTTTCCGAATTGAGGTTATGTCAGACATAACCTAAAAATTAACGTGTTTCGACTGACAATAACTTCTAACTTTAAGTTGAACAGGAGAGTTAAGAATAAAATCAACAGAATAATTTCTAGGTTAACCCTTTAACGACAAGACACTTTTTACGGACTGAAAATTAACAATAAAAATTAAACTGAGAAACATAATCAATGATAAGTCTTACATTTAACCTTGGAAAGTCCAACAGAGCCTGATTTGGTGTATTTTGTGCTTCTATGAACGATAGGGACAAAAATAGCCCAAAAATTTAAGTAATTTTTCTGACAATACCAATGAATAATATTTTTCGCTTTTATGAAAAATATTACGTTTGAGTATTGTAGTTTTTATTACCAAAACGGTTTTATTTAAATAAATTGGAAGTATAAAAAATAAATAAAATCAATTACGGATTTGAGAATTTAAAAATTCGCCATTTTTGAGCTTAAATATTTCCTACATAGCAAATAGCTAGAGACTTGCAAAAAATATTCTAGATTTCTTCAACCTTCTAACTTTACAATTATGTACAGACATAAGAAAAAAATAACTTTAGGTAGTCAGGAAAAATTATTTTCTTTATGGGACACCGGTGTCCCAATCGTCCTTAAAGGGTTAAACTTGGTTATTAGGTTATTTCCTAACAAAACCTCAATTATGATGATTTTAATTTCAAATTTTTGCCACAAAAAGAACGCGGTAATCCGTCAGTTCTATAGAATTTTCAACTGCAGGAGAATGGTCAGTATTTTGGTAATAATGGCCAATAAAACATTAATTAAAAAAATTTCTTGATAAGACAAAAGCAATTGCAGTCAGTAAATAAAATAATTTAGATCAATACATAAACCAATTTTGATCAGTAAAAAGAATATTTATGCCTTTGGCACACCTTTAAGATCGGTTAAATTTCATTAAATCAAATTTCGCGACCCTTTCTTTCTCAAAAGTATTGCATAAGTCTGTCCCTTTCAGTCTCAAAATCGAACTGGACTGAATTTAATTTGGTATGAGTAGGATAGACATATAACAAGCCTTTAAGAAGGAAAAGGATGGCAATTTTGATTTTATGAAATTTTCTTGATTTAAAACGTGTGCCAGCGCCATTATGAATAAAAATTTGATTTGCATGATAATGGCTCTGGGAATACCTTTTAAATCATGAAAATTACCATAAAGTCAAAATTCACATCCTTTTCCTTCTTAAAAGCTTTTGCACTCTTCTTTTTCTTTTTTTGAACATCAGATTAAATTAAATTTAGTTCAGTCGAATTTTGAAACTGAAAAAGTAGAATACACTTATGCAAATATATTTGAGAAAGAAAAGAGAACGAATTTTGATTTCATGAAATTTTACTGATCTAAAAAAAAGGTATGGCATGGTGGAGGCATAAAAGCGGTAAAAACTACCAACCAATTCTAGTTGGTAAAGAAACCGAATATGATTAGACGAAAAAAATCAACCTAATTTGAATTTTGATCAGAGAAAGATATTTTTGGGGATTTAAAAATGAAATTTTAGGTTATAAAAATATAATTTTGGTGAGAAAGAAAAAACTCTACTAGGAAAATTGATTTTTGAAATTCATCGCTATGGCTCTGTTACACCTTTTAGATCAGGAAAATTTCATGAAGTCGAAATTTGAATATAGTAACAAATTCAATTTAGTTCGATATAATTTTGAGACCGAAAGAGTGGGACAGACTTATGCAAATTTTTTGATAAAGAAAGCGACTCTAATTTTGATTTCATGAAATTATACCGAGCTAAAAGGTGTGCCAGAGCAATAAAGTAATTTTGATTTGTATAAACACAATTTTACCAGCAAAAAAAAAATCAATTTTGCCCAGTAAAGAAAGCAATTTGGGCAGTAAAATAACAATTTTGTCAATTTAGATCTGTAGCCGTAATTTAATGATTGGCATTAGACTTTCAGAGAAAATTTCATGAAATCAAAATTCACATTCCTTTTATTCTCACACGTTTTTCATATGTGTATCTCATTCTTTCACACTCCAAATTCGATTCAGCTAAATTGAATTTATTCTGATGTTTAAAATAAGAAGAAGAAGAGTGCGAAAGAATGAGATAGACTTATGCAAATCTTTTGAGAAAGAAAGAGATTCCAATTTCGAGTTCATGAAATTTTCCTGATCTAAAAGGTATACCGGAACCATTACGTAGTGTTACTGTTTGAACCCATTTTCTATTGATCAAATATGAGTATTTTGCTTATCTGTATTTTATTTACTAACCATTTTTTTTACCAAAATATTAACCGAAAATGTTTTTTTTTCGGTCAAATACAATTCCGAATCTTTCGTTAATCATTTTCTGCATGAAAATATTTCTCAGCTAATCCGTAGATGGCGCTTAACCCTTTAAGGACAAGGTCAAAAATGGAGGGTCAGAAAAAACCATTTTTTCTAACTTTTTAGAGTAAAATACAACATTAGAAGGTCGTAGGAAAAATTTCATTTTTGGGTCACCGGTGACCCAATCGTCCTTAAAGGGTTTATTAACTTTTTGTTTGGTATAGGGATTTCTGTGGGAATTATGCGTGGAATTTTATGCAGATTGCGTGGAATATTCTGCTGGAAATCCAATGGATTTTCTGAACCCTTTGGACTCAAAGGGCGTTTTGCAAACTTTCAAAAAATAACGTTACATAGCCTCTTGGAAGAACACAAAGTGATTTTAGCGGCACTTTCTGAGTGAAAGGAAATTAACATTTTTTTTTGAGAACAAAGCGCCAAGAACACACAACATGTAAAAAAGAAAAACATCAACAAATAACTCAAAAAAACAGAAAAAGATCGAAGAAATGAATTAGAGAGAGAGAGACTAGAAATAATGATGATGAGATTGTGTTGTGAATTGTGATTGATTGACTAATTAACTGTTGCATGCTTTTTCGTGAAATTAAAAAAAAAGAGGCAAAAAACACTTCTGTTGAGAGAGAATTCCGCATTTAAAAAACAAAAATCTTTCTCGTGAATTCTCGAGAAATTATCTTCTTCTGCCCAGCGCACTAAGAGCGCATCATCCATCAGGAAAGAGTATTATTCTTTTTTTTTTTTTTTTTGCAAAAAAGAGATTGTTGTAAGAGGAGTGCGGAATATTTGTCTGACCACTTACCTTTGGGGCAAATGCTGGCAAATGACTTGGTGGCACAAATGGCGTGGGTCCACTTAGACCAGGATGCAGGAGACTTGGACTGTAGCCCGGATACGTTGGCATACCCAGACCCGTACGATAGAACGGTGAATCCACGGCACCCATCTTTGGGATGTCCTTGAAGATGGGCGGAGGAAATAGTGGCGCCGGAGCTGATGGTGTACTTGCAATGATCTGTTGATGCTGATGCAAATGCGTATGTTGATGCTGATGATGATGCAATTCCTGCCGCAAATATGGCGACGGTGGCACCGCACTCAGTCCCGACCGATCCAGAAACCGATTGTCCAGCTCACGCCGAAGCAGATCTGCTTGATCTACCCGATCACGCGTGCATGTTGGGAGTTCAGAAGAGAGATAAAACACATTCAATGAGAAATCATCCGTCCAACAAGAAAAAAATCATCATAGAAACATTCCAATTTGTAGAGCAGCATTTTTTTTCTTTTTGCAAAAATAATCAACTGCACAGAAAAGCAATTAAAAAACCTCTCAATTTATTCTTGTGTGATCTAGAAACCTCACTTGGGAATGTTGCAAAAGAAGAGATGAGCAAAAAAAAAACATATTCGCATGATAGTGATTACACACGTATAATCGGAAAATTGGAATTTTGTTTGGGAAGAGCCAATTAAATGCATAGAAAAGAAATGATGCCTCTCTAAACAGCATTCCGTGAGGGTGAAAAAAAATCCTCATGTTTGCTAATTGAATAACTAGAGTTATAATAAAATTAACTGAATTTAGCCAATTAAATTGTTTAAGATTCTTTTCCAGGAGAAATAGAGGAGAAAATTAATTTGCTGAAAACAAGGTGTTAATTTATAAATAAACTCTTCAATCTGCTTAAGAAAGTAAGAGGTTATGTCGGACATAACCTTAAAAAAATAATTGCTGAAATTATGTTGTTAAATTATTAGTTTTAACAGAATTTTTAATCTGTAATTTAGACAAGAAAAGAGGGTGCCTAACAGTTTTTCAAATTTCAAATGCAAGGTGAGGTTATGTCGAACATAACCTAAAATATTTCACTCGAAATATTTATGAAGAAAATTTTGTTATTTGATTATAAAATTAAAATACATTTTAAATCCAAAATTCTTCAAAAATATTCCTTCTGTAAGAATTTTTAATGAGTAATTTATTCACGAAAAAGGACACCTAACAGTTCTTTAAATTTTAATTAGAATTTGAGATTCTTTCGACAAAAGACTATACAAGCTAAAAAAAATATCACTAGACACAATTTTTGTAGAACATTTTGTTACTTTCGGAGTTTTCAAGTACTTTTCACTGTGAAAATATCTTGACAATTTTTTTTTATAAATAAGTTTGAAGATTTTTAGGTTATAGATTTTGTCAGGAAGTGTAATTCAGATCTTCTTTATTACTTCTCCTTTTTTTATTTAAATTAATAATGAATTATTTAGTTAGTTAAATTATTAGTTTGAAAGCATTTAATCAAAAATATGTCTTCTAACAGAATTTTAAATCCGTAATTTAGATACGACTTTTCGTATCTTTAAGAAAATATCTTGAAAATTTTCTTATTCAATGAAAAAATCAAATTTAATTTGAAGACTTCTAGGTTATGTTAAGTCTAACCTTATAAAATTAAATTACATTTCAAACTTTAAATTGGGCAAAAAAATTGGGAAATAGGGCACCTAACAATCTTTTAGATTTCAAATAGAATTTGGCTTTCTTTCGAACATAACCTCAAATATATCACTGGACACATTTTCGTAGGAAATTTCATTATTTGAGAAACGCTTTTAGGAGTTTTCAAGTGCTTTTCACTATTAAAATAATTTGATCATTTTCTTATTTTGTTCAAAATCAATTTGAAGACTTTTAGGTTATGTTAAGTCTAACCTTATAAAATTAAAATACATTTTAAATCTAAAATTCTTCAAAAACATTCCTTCTGTAAGAATTTTCAATCAGTAATTTAGCGACGAAATAGGACACCTTATTTTACTATATTGAATTCTTTTGAAAATTTTTTGGTTATGTTATGCTTAACCTCACAAATTTTGAACGAAATTGCAACAGTAATTTATAACAAAAAAATCAATTTGAAAGTTTTTCAGATATCAAATAAAATTAAAATCTAACACCAGAAACGAGAAAAAAGTCTCAAGAATACTCTGGAGTATAGTTAGTATTGAAACTCTTATAACCTAACCTCGCAAATGATCAAAATGTAGAAAAATCTGTTTCTTAATTGACATTTTAAGACAATTTTCCAGTTTGAGGGACAAATTGAGTGTTTTAGCATGGTTTTCACTTAGAAACTGAATAAAGATTGGTTATTTTTAGAATTCTAAAGTCCCCAGGTTAAAGTCAATGGAGTTTTAAACCGAAGAATGAGGTTGAAGAGACTATAAAAGTAAATTTAAACCATCTATAAGAGACTTAATTAAAAAAGCTTTTCCTTTCTAAACTTTTTATTTAACAAATGCAAATATTTTAGGTTAAGCTCAACATAACCAAAAGTTTTCCTAATAAATTGTTTGCCAAAAGATATATACTCATTAAAATTTATAAAAATGTTTTTTTAGCTTTTAATTGAGAGAAAAAAATCCCTTAGTAATGGATATACAGACATCTTTCCTTTGATTCGATAAAATATAATGAAGATAAAATTCGCTCGATATACAAAAGAGCTTAAACAGAACAATAAGGTTATGTTGGTCATGTAACATAACCTAAAAACGTCTACTTGTTTTGTGTAAGAACTTCCACATCTTTTTCTACTGTGTAGAACAGTCGAAAAAGATTTGGAGTAGACGTCATATGAAATCGTGAACTTTTAAATAATAAATCAATTTGAGGTTATAAAAATATAATTTAGTGAATTCAGTCGTGGAATTTTTAGAAAACAAAAACAAAACAGCCATTAAACCTTAAAGAAAGCACACTAAAAGTCGTTTTATTTTTAAAATGTTAAAAGTTGCAATAAAATTGACTATCTATATGGCTTTTTACTCAATATATTCGCTCAAAATGTGAATTTTTAGGTTATGCCATTTTCAGTAAATCTAATTCTTCAACATAACCTCTTGTTTGTCTGAAAAATTCACTTTGGTTATGTCTAGCGTCACCAATCGTCCTCAATTGAACTATTTATGAACCACAAACTTCAATTTAAACCAAAAATCGTAGAAGTATGGGAAATTGAGCGTTTCAAATCATTTTAAAATGGTTTTTGGGGGGTTTTTTCCTTGATTAACACTTGGAAGGACCCTAGTGGCAGCCGCTGCCAATTTAATTTTCAATTTTATTCTTTATAGTGAAGAATATATTATTTCGCCTGGAGACCCGATTGAATGCGTGCAGAATTTATCTGGCTATTTTTTCGTTATAAAATTTTTAATAAACATTAAATATTAATGTAAATATATTGCAAAAACAAAAAACTGCACTCGGAAGGACCAAGTGGCAGTTGCTGCCATATGCATTTTTTATGGGAGTTTGACGTTCTGCAGATGTAATTTTATTGATTGTTAGTGTATAAAAGCCTTAAAAGAACAAATTGAAAGTGTTTTTGCAAATTATTGAGAAGAATTATGGGAAATATTGAATTGGGAAATATGTATGAAATATGAATAATTATGGGAATTATTCAATTTTTCTCTTATTTACCAAAGCTCAAAATCCATTTTGTTAAGCGAAGTTAATAGAAAATAGTTAATAGTATTAACTATTGTTCATATGTAGAATTTTTGCTTTGAAAAATAAGAGAAAAATTGAAATATTCAAAGGCTGCCGCATTCAAAGGCAGACCACTTTCCCTGACGCCATGATTCTGATAAAAATGAAAACATCGAATGGTTAAAAATCTTTAGATACAGTACCGAAGGAGATGAAATTTCTGATTCAGACACCAGAAAAGAACTGACTGAGGCTCCGAATGTTAAAATATATGTAAAAATATTAAAATATTATGTAAAATCCGATAAGTGGCAGCGGCTGCCACTTGGTCCTTCCGTGACACTTTTAGTTAGGGTTCTTCGAAGTGTTAAATTAAACTTTTGATATTTGCTAGCTCCTTTGGGATTCTTGATTGACTTTAGAGAGAACCTGAAAAAGGGGGGAACCAACTTCGTCCTGCCATGAAAATGGCAAAATAATGTCTTTCGACAAACGGATCCACGGTATACGATATCAATTGGTAACAGAAGGAAATTCAATGGTCTGAAAATGGCTAAATATTGGAATGTTATCGTGCCTTAGCAGTTTGTTGTATAGAATTTTGCCCGATAAGGCCAAATGTGCAGTTGTGAGGAATTCTTCAAACACAATTTATCATCCGGAGAGAGTGGTTTTTTGGGGGCGGGAAATGAGGAGGAAGGGAAAGGAGTGGAAAAGCTAGGGTGGAAAATTGATCACATTACCCTTACTTGATTGAAAGAGAGATTCAGCACTGAAGGGATGGGGCGCGGCCGCAGTTGTCGTGACGGCGGGCGGAGGCAGTGGGGCGGCGAACAGTGGCGGCGGAAATGTGTGTGTTGGCGTTGTGGCAGCAACTGAAGTGGAGTGAAGTGATGGAATTGACACCGGAACTGGAGGTGGTGTAGGCCTCGTCAGTGATGTATTTGTGGCCGGAGACAGTTGTGTGCTGGAAAATGTCAGATAAGAACAAAAAGACATATTGAGTCAAATCCAATAAATAATCCCTCTTTTTTCCTTCTTTCCGGAAAAATTGAGATTGCGATGCAATGGAGCTGAAAATTTTCATCTATTTACTTCTGTGATTCTTACCTTGACCATGTGGATTGTGTACTTTTGGGATAAGAGAGACTAGAAGAAACACCAACGGTGGCTGGTGGCAATGGAGATTGGGTAGCACCGGCCGTATTGTACGACAAGGCTGGCGATGGTCCCGGCTGAACTCCACTGGAACCACTGTACGGTGCTGATCCGGGAGTTGCCGATGATCGAGAGAGACTACTAACATTGCTACTGTTGACAAATAATAAATCATGATTAATTGATTGATGCCACTTCTGAATTGTTTTCCTAAAATTCCTCATCTTTTTCTGCTAATCATGCAATATCCACAAAAAAAAAATTACCGGTTCACTACCGATTCATTGGGGGCAAGGAAGGAACCTTCACGCCAGAGCTCTTACTGGAACTAAATCGGTGAGATTTAGTTCCGATTTTCACTACGAGATTAAAATATTTAATTTTTTAAAGATTCGACACAATAACCGATTCATTACCGATTAGAACCGATTTGTCCTTCATAAGGATTTCAAGACCTTTCAAATGATTCCAAATTTGTCCAATTTGGTTAAGAAAAACACTTCATAGAAGAATATTTCCTTTAAGAATCAAAAAACTGAAAGATTATGCTGCAAACGTAACCTCAAATTTTGGATAAAATCGATTTGAATTAGGTTAATTGAATTAGATCAAATGAATCCAAATTTGTCCGATTTGGTTAAGAAAAACACTCTGTAGGAGAATATTTCCTTTAAGAATCAAAAAACTGAAAAATATGCTACAAACGTAACCTCAAATTTTGGATAAAATCGATTCGAATTAGGTTAATTGAATTAGGTCAAGTTAGAAGTTAGGTAAGTTAGAATTAGGTCAATTAAGAATGCGCTTAGAAATACGCACAGCACACACGTAAAACTGTTCAGATTCAGCTTAAAAACACGAACAAGTCAATCATAAAATGGTTAAGATTGCGCTTAAAAATACACACAGTTTAATCATAAAACGATTGAGAATGCGCTTAAAAACACGCACGGTACGATCACAAGTGTAAAACGGTTAAGTTTGAGGTTAAAACACGCACAGCTTAATCATAAAATGATTAAGAATGCGCTTAAAAACATACACTGCTCAATCATACAACAGTTGAAATCTTTACCGTTTTATAATTGAGCTTTGCGTGTTTTTAAGCGCATTCTTAACCGTTTTATGATTGTGCTGTGCGTATTTTTAAGCGCAATATTCAGCGTTTTATGGTTGACCTGTGCGTGTTTTTAAGCGCAATCTCAACAGTTTTACGATTTAGCTGTGCGTCTTTTACACGCATTCTTAACCGTTTTAAGATTCAGCTGTGCGTAATTTTAAGCGCAATTTAATTTCAATTCAATTCAATATTCAATTTATTTCTAAAATAAGTTTGTTTAATTTCTTTTTAAATCATATTTAATCCGTCGAATGGTTTTAACTTTATCTATTATTGGTTCAAAATAAAAGGACACTAAATTTATTTTAAATAAATCCAAAATGCCATACTGCGAGTTCGATTTATCACAGCTGTCAATTTGTGTATTTTTCAAAAAGATTGCTTTAAGCAGTAAAATAGTGCATTTTTAAAGAATACTACTATTAAGCAACTCAAAAATTCTTTTTGAGAAATACGATACTTGAAAATAACACACGCAGGTCAATCACGAAATGGTTTAGATTTGCGCTTAAAAACACGCACAGCTCAATCTTAAAACGGTTAAGATTCCGCTTAAAAACACGCACAGCTCCATCATAAAACGACTATGATTGCGCTTAAAAACACGCATGATTACTGGAGACAGATCCTAATGAAAAGTAAATTTCCAATAGTTAAAGGTTTTTATGTCAAAGTGCTACAAAACACTCTTATTTGGGTTAAAAAATGAATTAAATAAATGCATATTTTTCCTACATATTTAATGATTTTTCGTGCATTTTTATGTCGCATATTTTGAAGATTTTTTTTGCATATTTTGGCGAGCTCTAGTGATCAGGTATTTGTAGAAAGCTACCACAATGTGGAGTTTAAAAGGCTTCTCAATCGTTGAATCAATCTTCAAAGTGGATTTTCAATCATCTTCATTATAAATGATAATTTCAATTGATGACTTGCAATGTTACTTCTAACAAGACAATCTAGGCGTCACATTGCAAAATCTCTTTCTCTCTTTCACGGAGAGCAATTTGACCTAGATTTCTCAATGGCATTCAATGCACTTAATTACTGGACACTTCTTAGCGTCAGAGTCACTGTGCAATTGCTCAATTAAATCCCCCATGACTCGGATGTTACATGGAGCTGCATGATTAGCAAGGCAAGAGATAGCATCAATAAAAGTACTCACCTATAGCTATCACGTTCTCGAGTAGGGCTGTGCCCTCGTGGTGAATGTGCCCTGGGAACTGTGACCAGAGGCGTTGGTGTGTGCTGAGACTGTGTCCCAGACACCGGCGGCAGATCCATGCGCCCCGCATGTGGCGGCGGCACGACATTTCCGCCGCTGGCACTGCCATTGGAACTGGGCGTAACAGGTCGTACGGGTTTTGCCGCGGCTGACATCACAAGAGGCGATTCACCTCGTCCGGGCGCCCCAGTGCGTCCCACATCGACAGCCCCCGCCGTCCGTGGAGAAGCCGTTGGCGACGGCACAGCCGGCGGCAGGTATGGACTGTGATGGAGATTGCTGTACGGAGCATAGAGGGGATAATTGGGATACCCTGATCGATAGACCTGCGGGATACTGCTGTTTGTGCCCACAATTGACGTCACGGCGCTGCTGTTGCCATTGACAGCTGGCGCCGCGGCTGAAAGCACTGCACTTGTGGCTACGGCTGGACTATTTGTCCTGCCACTTGCCGCAGCTGCACTATCCAGTCCCGGCGGCAGTGTAGCCGGCGGTGGGGCTGTGGGAGCTGTTGCCGGTGGTGGCTGTGGTACGCCAACCGGCAGAGAAGCCGGCTGTTGCGCACCCGTGGCTGCCTGCTGTCCCGCCGCCAATCCCGGCGACGTGATGCGTGGCGTCGAGATGGGATGCGTGGACGTGGAGATCGGCGGAATGGCTGAGGAGTAGCCGTTGGCGATGGTGGTTAGAGGAGCACCGGCCGTGGCGGCCATTAGACTCGCAGGCTTACCAGACGCCGGCGCCTGTGGTGCTGGCGGCTGTGGTGCCGCCGGTGACTGTGGAGTCTGTGGTTGTTGCTGTGGCGACGGTATTTGCTGCGGTGGCTGTTTGCCGGCCGACGGAGGTGCCTGACCACCTGCCGCCGCGCATACCGGCGGCAATTTTCCACTGCTCCCCGTCAGCGGCTTGCCGGCCAGCTGACTGGGTGGCGGTGGTTGCTGTGGATTCGATATAGGTGTCAGGTGTGTGCTTATCGGACCGTTTGATACCTGCAAGGAAAATAAAGAAAAATATGAACATAACCTCAAATCTTAAGCGCTATGAACCCCTTGACATAACCTTAAACACATTATATATAACCTCACTTAATTAAAGTTTGATTTATTGCAGTTTTCTAACGATAGAAAACGACAATTTGAAGACAAATTACACTCAGTCCCGGCATTAAGTCCTTCGGGATTATGCACCTGACGGAACTATGCACATACAATTATGCAAGTTTGCCTACTTTTGGGAGTCAATTTATGAAATCATTGTTGAAATACGCCTGTATGTATACTATATTGCGACGCGGGAAAGTTGAAAACATTTTGCTACTTTTTCAGAATAAAACTTTAAATTTTTTTATTAAGGTAAATTTTTTTTTAAATATTCCAACCATTTATTCAAGAACTCTGGCCAAAAAGTACTGTTTGTTAATGCATTTCTCTTAAACAGTTGAATCTTTTTGTTTGAACTACTTTTACTCCGCGCGAAATTCGTTCTATGGCCGATTTATTCAAAAGAAAGCCTCTGCGAGTATGCAAATTTCTCGATGAGTAATGCCGTTTTTTTTCGGTCCCGAAAATGTGCTTAATCCCGGGACTGAGTGTAGGGTAAATGTCCTACAGTCGAGTTCCTCAAATTTGAACACCTCAAATTTGAACGACGGTTGCATTCAAAATGTAAAATATGAGGTTATGTAAAAGAAATTTTGCATGGAGTCTGAATTTGAACTATTTTTCTCTGGTGTTTCCTCAATATTGTCGTATTATATTAATTTCTTCAATAAATTCCACCTATTTAACAACAAATTCATTGATAAAATTCGTTAAAGTTATTTTCCTCAATTTAGGAAAAGTTAATTTTACATGAATTCCGTTACGTTTTTGAAAATATTGTTCAAATTTGAGGAACTCTACTGTACCATACTTTGTACGGAAAATGTATGAGAATGTTCCGCCTTGAACACATTATATATAACCTCACTTAATTGAACTTTGATTTATTGCAGTTTTCTAACGACAATAAACGACAATTTGAATACAGGTTAGGGTAAATGTCCTAATTCAAAACCGTTTCCAGACGCTTTAACTTTGACAGAAGATTCAACACGTTAAGTTCATTTTTTTTCTGAAGAGCATTACATAAATCTGCTCCTTGACTCTTCTAGAATGTTACTGTTTAGTGAAAATTCTTTAGATATAATTTGAAAACTTCTTAAAAACAAGAAAAATACGCGAGTGTAAAATGCTGCAATTGAAAACATATTAATCCATATGGAGACAAGGAAAGTTTCTAATTGGAGACAAACAGTGTAAGTGAAACCGCGATGAAAAGCTTTCAAAACCTTGTTGAGTTGCTCTTGAGCGCAGGATTTGTTCTTATTCCTGGTCTTTTTTCCTTTCCCATCTAAAACAATAAGAAAATGTCTCCAAAAAAAAATCATATTTCCCGGGTTTCCTATTGAAGCATTTGCAGAGAAAAACCCTTTTTGTTAACGAAATAGGTAATTATTTTATTTGAAAACTTCACGTACCATTAATAATAAAGATTATGGCGCTGGCACACCTTTTCAATTGAGTAAAATTCAGTCGATTGAAACTTTACCTCTTACTCTTTCAAACTGAAATCAGATACAGCTGTCTTTTTCTGTAAAATGAAATTTCAAATTGAAATTGAAAATGAAATTTCAATTTTCATTTGACAGAAAAAGATAAACATATCTTATTTCACTTTGAAAGAGCAAGAGGTAAAATCTCAATCGATTGAATTTCACTAAATTGAAAAGGTGTGCCAGCGTCATTAGCACTTAATTTAACTAAAATTAGCCAGAAATATGACTTAAATGTTAAAAAAAAAACGAATAAAGAACAGTCACTTTCTTTATTGTGTTTTTCATTGGAAAACATGGTCGATTGATGAAAAATTCGATGGTGAAAAGGTACACTTTTAATTTTTCTTAGAAATTGACAAATTAAAATTTGTGAATATGAATGGATTTTCGCTTTATTTGGAGCAAAATTAACTAAATAATGAAACTGTGGTGTAGAAAATATATAAATATAGCAATTTAGTACTGTATTTATCTTGAACACAATGACGTTTCCATTTGGTGTAGCGAAAAATTTCCATTTGGAGCGGGTTTTGAATTAGCTTAATTTACATAGAGAAATAGAAATAGAGTTTTTCCAACAGGAAATGAAGCCCTAACAATGGGTTACTAAAGATCGAAAATTTGTGTCCATATTCCTTTTAGTCCATGGAATTCCAATGTGATTCTAGTGATTCTAAATGTGTGATTCTCTTAATAATTCAATTAGGTATTCTGTGATTCTCAATTATTCCATTCTGTGATTCTGTTTATCCCCGATATCTTCGAATTTATCGAATTTCAGATGTTGCTAAATACGATCAAGATAATTTTTGAACAATAGGAATAGCTACAATGTCGCTATGAATCAGGTTAGAGGAAATATCTAGCTAGAAAGCTTTCCACATAAGACCACAAAATAATAAAAATAGGGTTAGAATTCAACTTTTGAAAGAAAGTTTTTGAAACTCTAAAAACAGAGCATTATCAGTCCATTTTTTATCAAAATTTCCCGCCATTTTCTTCGAGGAAAAGCCTTAATAAAATTTTTGAACTTAAACATGTAAAAAATATATTTTTTTCAGAATTTCCACTCGAATTTTTTGTGGAGTGTTTTCGTCTTTGAAGATAAGTTGATATCATCAAAAAAAAAAACAATATGAAAATTTATTTATTGTTTACTTTTAAGAGAAAGCTTGTCGAAATCTTAGAATTTAAAAAAAAGGGAAGGTGCACTAATTTTGTGTTCTCTAACGGAAAACGGTCGTTGCATTAAACTTTCATACACGATAAAAGTGCACGAGGCACGAGTCTCTTAAAATATGACTGAATTGGTGAAGATAAATAAATAATTATTGATTCGAGAAAAATATTTGAGAAAGTCTTAAAGAAAAATGGAAAATAAATGACAGTTCTTCATTCGATATTTATAATATTTGTATTACAAAGTGATTATATTTTATTCAGTCATAATCGATACATTTTACCGAACATAATGCCGTGATTATATCTAAAATAGAAATTTGTTATATTTCAGATGAAAAAATTCCCCATTTACCCGAATATGGGCCTCTTTTATACAGTTATATAGAAGAAATTTGTAAAGTCTTCGCCATCGTTTTCGTATAGATGTCAGATATCTCTACTCATTTATAGCGATAAATGCTCCTTGGGTATGGCCTATAGCAGGGCTCTACTGTATGTCAACAAAATTTTGAAAATTCAACTGTCTCCCGGATTTTTTTTATGTCACCCGGAAAAAGAGTCCACGCAATTTTAAATTTTTAATGTAATCAAGTCAGAAAAGAAAATTTAGCAAAATTAGTCTAAGAAATTACTTTTCTAGCTTTTGGTGTTCTCTGTAAATTTGAAAAGTATATTCCGTTAATTCAAATTTGAATTTTAACGTAAATTTCTGGTTTATCTGTCACTTCTCCTCAATATGGTCAATTAAGATATTGTCAAATTGCATTTTAAGTGTCACAAATGTCCACTAAAGAGAGAAATGGCAGCTCTTTGCTCCTCTCGGCTTCCTTTTTGGTGATAAGACATGTGCATTATATTTTTTGTGACCCATTTCATTTCAACCCGAAAATTATCTCAACCACTTACAATTGATACATTGTGAATAATTTAGCGTGAATTGTTGAGCTTCTTATCGCGTGGTTTTTGATGTTGAGAATCCTCTCAATGGCATGGGTACCATGATGCAGAGTGGCACAGAAAAAAAAGGCGAAACGAGGACATAAAAGAAACAAATAAATATAAAAAGCAAAACTTTATTGAGTCATAAAGTGAGATTCATTAAAATTTTTCACGATTGGCGAGTGTGTGGTGCTATTTCTTTTTTTTTTTTTGGTTGTTACTCTTTGCAACTTGTGAAAAAAATAATGCAATAATAGCGAGCTATATATTCACAAATGGTTAGTACGCGGTCTTTTTTTTATTATTATTTTTGCTTTTGATTCTTCAGGGTGAAAACTTTGTTGAATTTGTCGTTGAACATGAGAGCACTAAAAATTATGATGGCACACAGAGTGAAATTTAATGGGTCGGAGGGAGTATTTGAGTCAATAAAACAGTGTGAAATTGAGAAAGCTGTAAAATATCTCTTTTATATTCGTCTTCTTTTGTCCTAATTTAAGCACATATCAGAGGGATAACTCTTGTGCAGACAGTGGCGATTTATTGTCACAGTGGCGACATAAAAAAACACGGTTTTAAGATCCTTTTAAGTTGGATTTAAAAGACGTTGTAACGATAAATCTGATGGTAAGTAATTGAAATGACAAATAACAACCTTCTCGGTGTCGTAGTACATTTCCATGGGAAATCCAATGGAATTCCTAAGAAAATATCCATTTGTTCCTCATATAAACATATTTTGTATACATTTGGCAAGCCAAGCTAAGCCGAATACATTCGAAAATCGACCGGAAATCCAAAGTGCAAATTCACATATTCCCCGTTTTAGCATTGTGCGTTCCTCCTTTTGAATTTTCGGTATTCTTGACACTTTAAACGTCAAAAACAATACGTAAACGTTTATTGAAAAAGTGATTTTTTTGTGTGTTATTTTGGAATTTCAAGATGGCAGATTTAAATTGTCGAACCTTCCAACGGGTTTTCAGGTAATGGCCTCTACACATTGGGAGAAATTTTTGTCAAAAATTGCTTTTTTGAAGGAAATTCCCTGCAGCGTTGTAGGGGGAAACGTTAAATTTCTGTCAAAAACGCAATTTTTGACAGAAAATTGCTCCCAATGTGTAGACGCCTTAAAAGTTCCCTCTCATATATACCTTCAAATCGGTACAGTGTAAAGCTCTACAAGAGAGAGCTCTCAAATTGGGAAGGTTATGTTATTACTAAACATAAGTATAGTAAGGTGAATTTATAAAATAAAGATAATACTGAGATAAGTCAGCATGCCCTAACTGGATCGCCTTTTCGCTAATTCACTTTTAATTAAACTTTTGGATTTATAATACTTTTTTTCATAAGGAAAAAAAAAATTTCAATCAACAAGCTGTCATTAGCGAAAATATCACTGCTAGAAAATTTTTAGTTTGAGTAAGTGTAATATTTAATGGATAAAAATATTATTTTTGCTTTTTTTCAAACTTGAATAGTAATATTATGTTACTGTAGTGACTATATTACGAAAATAAAAATAAAAATATTATTTTAAGTGGATTAGTCATAAAAACGATCCAGATAGCGAAGCGCCCGGATTAGCACACTTGACTGTAACACACAAATCGGATTATGAAAGATGGCTTCCGCATACAAATACAAATTAAGTTAAATACTGTTTCTAGACAGTCCGCCATTCCAAATTGTACCTTTTCTGTTAAGGCATCTACAAATTGGGAACAGTTTTCGTCAAAAATTGCATTTTTGACAGAATTTTGACGTTTCCACCTACAGCAGTGCAGGCGATTTGCTTAAAAAATTTATTTTTTTGACGAAAATAGCTCCCAATGTGTAGATATCTTTAAGGTGTCTACACATTAAGAGAAATTTCTGTCAAAAATGACCTTCTAAGTGTCCTAAAAAAAATTGCATACACATTGTTGAGCAGTTTTGACAAAAGGATGGGTTTTTGAAGAAAATTTGTCTAATGTGTAGGCAATTTCTTTCAAAAATCATATCAAATTCAAGGTAATTTCTATCAAAAACAATTTTTGAAAGAAACTACCCGCTACACATTGAAACAAAATTCATTAAAATCATTTTTGACAGCATTTTTGAAGGAAGCCATCACGATTTGAAATTGTTTTTCACGAAAATTTGTTATTTTCTGCTGAAGAAAGTGAAAAAACGTTAGTGGAAGGTCATTGGGATAGTGTTTAATGAATTTTTGTGTGAAAATTACCCAAAAATGCAAAAGAAAGAAGAGTATTTTCCTGGTGGAGAACAATCCAGCCTTTGTCAAAAATACTTTCATCAGTAGAATCCCAGAGGAGTATAAGGAGCATAAGGAGCTGTTGCTCAAAGTACTGATCCATTGAGCAATTCTTTCAGCAAAAGTTTCAGAACTTCAGGAAGATTGGAGGAAAACATGTAAATAGAGGGTCTGAATGTGGAGAAGGATATTGAAGAACAACTCAGGAATACACAGATGCATTAACTTTCAAGAATTTCTAGAGCAGAGGCGTGCAAGAACCGTTGAAACCGAATAAACGTCAAATGAAACTTGTACGTCAGTGGTCAAAACGCTACCAAAACAAACTTATTTTGACGTTTATTCGATTTCAACGGTTCTTGCACACCTCTGTTTTAGAGAAAAATCAAAGGAAATGTTCCTAAAAAGGCTGGATTGGATTCCATCAGAAACGACATCTCCAGAAAAACACACTTTCTCCGCATTTTTGGGGACTTTTCCACATAAATTCACTAAATGCTATCCCAAGGGACTTCCACAAAGACTTTCCTCCGTTTTCTTTCAGTAGAGAAACAACATATTTTCGTGTCTGTACGGCAATTAATGTGTAAGGTTTCTGTCTTTGTTATTTATTGCTTTTCCTCAGCATTTGTCACATATTAATTTCATAAATTGATGATTTTGATATCAATTTTTATGGATGTTTTAGGTTTTTAAAGGATTTTCAACACAGGATACTGGGCAAATAGGTCAAATAGGCATAAAGGCCTAAGACCTTGGTTAGGGGAAAAACAAAAAAAAACATTTTATTGAAATGCAATTCCAAGAGCAAACCAATTGGGAATGATAGCAATATGTCAAAAAATTTTGATGAAAAATAAATCCAATGTGGAGGCATTTTTCTTCAAAAAATCCGTCAGTAGATATTCTTTCAAAAGCTTTTGAAATTATTTTTGATGAAATCAGCTGCGATGTGTAAACAACTTTATGCGAAACTATTACTTTTACAAATTTATGACAAAAATGTGAATTTACCAACAAATGCAACTACAGGGATGCGCTATGGGGATGACAGAAAAAACCTCAGTGGCAAATCAAGCAATTAAACGTCAAAATTCAAATTTAAATTAACGAACATCTACAAAAAATGAAAAAGCAGAAAAAAAGTGAATAACCTATTATTGTATCCATTTCAATTGATTCATTTGCAGCTTTACCACTCCACTGTACTTAACCATCCACTCTCAACTTGGGACATTAATCTCCCCATTGAAGCTCAGGCCTCTCAAAGTCAAGTGATTATCACACTAAATGCGTGTACACACACCGAGAAAAATTTGGATGGTATTTTCTACAAATCGTGTCTTTAAATTCTACTGCCTCAAAAGATAGTAGAAAATACCATCCTCCATAGATACTTTCCTTTAGAATCTACCATCTTGACATTTTAAAATTTACTATCCTATGGATAGTAAATTCTAACAGCCGGATGGTAAAATCTACTATCCTCCTTTAGATTTTACATTGACCTCTCTTAGATTCTAATATCCGGGAAGTAAATTTTACTGGCCGCATATTTGATGTTAAAATTTAACTGGAAGACAGTAAATTTTAACGGAGGATAGTAATTTGGATTGGAATTACTATCCAAGCTAATAAAATTTGCCATCCTGCTGTTAGAATGTCATTTTGGAATATCGTGTGTGCCGATGCAACGGTTCCCGATATGCTTTGAATACATTATAGCAATTCGTGGCGCAGCTGGAAGATGCTGGACTGTCATCACAAAGGTCGCGTGTTCAAATCTCAGCGCAGTCGTCAATTTTCACGCACCAAAATGGCTTGAAATACAGAGAATATCATCCAAGAAGGGCCCCAAGCCCTCAAAAAATGGCTAAAAATCAATGAAAATAAGGAAAAATAAATTTTTCCGACATTTTTCATTCTAATATCCGGCTAGTAAAATTTACTATCCTGCCAGTAAAATTTACCATCCGGATAGTAAAATCTAATATCCGGGGATATTAGAATTTACCATCCGGCTATTAGAATTTACTATCCATGCAATAGATTCTACAATTTTTGACAGTCCAATTTAATATCGCGTTTGCTGGGTGACTTTTTTACTATCCGGCCATTAGAATTTTGTATGGAGGATGGTAAATTTTACCATCCACATTTTTCTCGGTGCACATTAAACATTACACACAATGTGTAAATGAGTGAGCTTTTGTAGATCTATATATATATATGTACATTTGGAGGAAAGAGAGAGAGAAGTTGAGCCAAACATTGAGGCTAATGTACACATGATGTTTTATTATTATTTTCTGATTGCCGCTTATTGTGAACACTTTTGCCATCATCGAGTATGTTCGCCTCTGAAGTGGCCTCTTGATGGCTTTATAGGTGGACAGAACATGTCATCATTTCAACCTATATGATGTGTACCTCGTACGAGGAGAACAATCCAAAACTTCATCTTCTGCCGCTCTAAACACCGCACACACACTCTGCATGCCATTCAAGAGGAACTAAGTAGTTGGTCTTCCCCCAACTCCACAATTTCTCATCTTTGGTCTCCACACCAAAACCCCGTCCCCCCAACTCTTTCCAGCCTTTCAGCACCATTTAGTCTGCCTCTATACCCTGGGACTTCACTTACTCTTGCTGGGAGACCTCTGCCCAGAGTAGTCCACAAATTAGTGTGTGCGACAGGAGCACCACTGGACCAAAGAGGAAAGTTAAATATACACCATGTACCCAGGGCAGACTGATGAGGGGTTGCTAACTATTTAATTAAGGGGTCATTATTGAGAGTAAATGATTTTCCAAATTACAGTTGCACACATATTCTCCATTTAGTGAACTTTCATGAAGAAGCAATTGAAATAAGGAAAATAATCATTCAAGATACATGTTGAATAATGAGAATAATGATATGGCTGATGTAAGTCCAATTGTACAATCAGAAAAATTTCGAATTCGAACTAATTAGTTGAATTTTCGAAATTTAAAAAAAATACCATTCGATTTTGAGTAAAATATATAACTTGACAGACGAAATAACTTGTAGAATTTCGAAAGAGAAAAAGATAGCACAAAAAATACAAATAAAAAAAATATGACAACGAAAACATAAAAAAGTAATATAGAAAATAGAAAAGGTATACATTTTTTATTTCCGAAAAGGCGTTAAGAGTTCTTCCTGTTCACAAAGGATAGACATTTGGGCCAAATGTGGTATAATTCGAAAATTTCGAAATTTTCTATCTTCTAAAGTTTTAAAAGATTCAGACAAGAAATAAAAGAAAAACTAATTTTGAAAATATATATTGTCTTTCTTTCGAAGTTTTCAAAAAAACATATGTTCCTGTCTTTTCGAAACCATAAAAGAGATTTCCTTATCAAAAGCAGCTCTTGGAAAGGACTTCGAAAAGCGTATCTTCCTTCGATACAGAGGAAATGGTTTTCGGAAATGTTTCGGAGCAGAAACGTATCTCAAAAGAATGTGGTAATTTCAAATCCTACAACTTTACTGGGAGTTTATGATAAAGAGGATAAAGATATACGTTTTACTATAAGTTCCCTTACATTATTATTCGAATTCGAGTCTTGCATATTTTTGAATAATATAAAAACACTCAGATAATCAAAATATTTTAAATAAGATACATTTTTAATTGTAGTTTACATTTTTCTCGGTTTTCAATGAATTGAGGATTTGCGATTTTCGAAATTTAATATAGGAACATTAGAATTCCTTCCGAGCTGGTAACATACGGCATTTAAAAACTTCGAAGATTGTTTACAGATTTTAAAGAAAAGATATATACCTACCTAGGATGATTAACTAACGGATGGAGCATTTTAATTCACAAATGGTATATTTTTCTTAAATTCTTTATAATTTTTAAGTCTTAGATCCCACAAAAATAAATATAACACGAAATGGTAGGTACATGTACAGAGAATATATTTTTATTGAATTTAAAATGTTACTGGTGTTACAAATAGAAAATTTGTCAGAAAAATTCAAAAAATTGCGAATTTTACGTCTTTTTCATATAGGTTTTAGGAACTGTTATCCTCGTGCAATCATTATAAATTTTGAGCCAATAACATAACATTAGATACTCTTTCATTTGGTAAAAGTTTTAAAATGATTGCATTTGGTTTTATACTAAAACTAAAAAATCACTTAAGAAAAAATATACCATACTTTTGTACGGAAATGTATGAGAATGCTCCGCCCTGATATCTACTGACTTTTCTTAAAAAATTGCAAGGTGACCCATGTGACCTTTTGTCCGAATTTCGAAATGCCTCGAATATCAATTGTGTCAGTCTTCACTTAAATGTGATGAACGGTTAAGCAATCAATACGTAAATCTTTTATGGCATCGTCACACGTCATTTTAACACCTCCTGACAATACCAATCAAGCTTTATTTGTCATATTACATAAGTTCGAAAATATAATTGATTTTTTTAAAATTAAAATCTCTTAATAATAATCTAGAAATATGGCTCGTATTGGACGCTTTGTTTTATAAAATTTATTATGATTTAAGCTACCCGACATTTGACATTACCACTTAAGTTCAAATTTTCAATGCTACGGTTACAGAATCACATTTTCGAAAAAGCTCTCCTGAGATTCAAACGAAATTTGACATATAACATTCACATCAAAGTGTTACAGAATTCTACAGACCCTTAAGATTTTTATTTCAATAATCAATAATACTCGTTCTCAATTTCGAAATCGACTGCAATTTCGAGATTAATTTTGATTTTGTCGAATATCAACAACTTTTTGCGCTAATAGCATTAGAACTTTACCCAGTTGTTTTTATATTGTAGTTTCACTGACTCTTTCCGTACAGAAGTAGATCTTGAAAAATCGAAAATCTATTTGAAGATCCAAAAAAGAGACTTTCTTACTTCTTAATAGTTTTGCAAAGTGGCTGAAGTTACATCCTATTCGAATTTCGAAGTGCTCAAGTGTCAAAATATGATGGTCTTCACATTGTTGTGAGGAAAAAACAGAAGAACGACGTTTACTGTTCTTGTTCCATTATTTAATCACTCCATAATCACTGAGTAACTCTTTTGCGAGCTTTTTAGTGTGATATTTGATAAATTTTCCCCAACTTGTTCGAAAATTTAGTATGACAATTCGAAATTTAATTTGAATTCTTCGTACATTAACGACTTTTTGTGCAAATAGCGTTCCATTTACCTTTTATCCAAGACACTATTGGAGAATCAAAATCTACTTCTGTTTAGGCTCACTGCGTGCAAACACAAGTAGAGTTTGATGTTCCAATAGTGTCTTGGATATAAAGGAAATTCTATTTACACAAAAATTCGTTGATGTTCGAAGAATTTAAATTCAGTTTCGAATTTTCATACTAAATTTTCGAACAAAGTGGGGAAAATTTATGAATATTGCACTAAAAAGCTCGTAAAAGAGTTACTCAGTGATTATATGGAGTCATTAAATAATGGGACATAAGTAGTAAGCATCGTTGCTTTGTGTTTATCCTCACAACAAAGTGAAGACCAACACATTTTGACACTTGAGCACTTTGAAATTCGAACAGGATACACTTCAGCCATCTTGCGAAAGTATCTCTTTTTTGGCTTTCGAAATAGATTTTCGATTTTTTCAAGATCTACTTGTAAATGATAAGACTTGATTTTCGAAATTAAGCAAGTTATTCGACATCTACAAAATACTGTCTTCGAAAATCATATTTCGATATTGATTTCAAATCAAAATTTCTGAATATGTAACTTTTTAGACAGTTAGTTGCATAACTACTGACCTTACTGACGTTGATATTGAATTTAGCCATATATTTGTTGTGGTTAGTGCATTTTGAAGTTCATAAATCATCTAGAAAATCCACAATGTCAACAAATTAGTCACTTAGCATCCCCATATGTATACTATATATCCTATCTCCCCGACATAAATTTATATTTTACATATACCCATATATAAACAGGGCACTTTAAGCAGACAAATGGGAATCGTACTCAATCTCATGAGCACATATTTGAGACAAGTGAGTGTGAAGTTGAGTGTTGACACAGCCAATAGCATTTAAATAGGGTCGATTTCCCATCTTCAACATGGTGTTCACGACTGGACGCTAATTATGTCAATTAATTTGTAGACAATACATTAGCATAATATTGGACAAATTAGCTACAATTTATGGTGTACCCCTTTCCAATCAACGCCACTCACATGGTCATCCACTTCTTAGATGCAATATAATGCTATAAGTGAGGTTAATTGAGATGTGGTCTTGTTTGATGTCCTACCTCTCTTTCCCATCCCTCCAAATATATCAATTTTCATCCTCCGAAAATTTTGGCATTTCCAGACACATTCTAACTCTGGGGTGGTATTATATAGATAATAGTACATAGACTGAGAAAAAAAGAGGGTGCCATTAACTTTTTTTCCTCAGAATTTTAACACTTTTTGGGTGTAAAAATATATCAACATTTTTTAATGTTAATTTTATACCTTTTTAAGGGTGAAATTAACATGAAAAAGGGTAACTTTGAACCCCAATACACCTAAAAAGGATAATATTTACATCGATTTTGGATGGGTAAAATTAACATTTCCGGAATGTTATTTTAACTTTTTCGGAATTCTCACAGTGTACACACAAAATTAAGATGGATTTTTGACAGAATTTTGACATTTCCACCTACAGTACAGACGCTTTCCTTAAAAAAAATAATTTTTGACGAAAATTTCTCTCAATGTGTAGATACCTTTAATGCCATAAGAAAAGACAGAAAAGTAATGTTCATTTAAGAAAGTCAAAGTCTCCATTTGTAAAGGAGATATCGTCTTTGTTCACAAAGTCCTTTTTGGGGAGGATTGGGAAAATTTCTCCTGGGGATTTAACCCCCAAAATGGAAGAGGCAACAAGAAAAAAGGGGCAGACGGTGGCAGGAAAAAAAATCAGTGAAAAAAAGTATGCAATTATCCCCCTGAAAATCCTTATAGAATATCTCTCCCTCATTTTTTTTATTCTTTAAATTCCATCTCACTCATAATCTCCTCACGATTCCTCCGTTTTTTTTTCTTCCAGACTCGCCTTGATCCACCCCCGTGTGGCTTTCTTTTCTTATGAACAAATTTCTCATTAGACTATAAATAACAATGGAAAAACGCGCGAGAATGGATAAAAAAAGAGCGCACACAAGAAGGATCCTTTTAATTGAAATCCCCATAAGATGATTTAATTATTATGATTTTTTCTGCAAAGCTTCTACGCACTTCTTTTTTTGCCATCTTCAAGCTGAATTGGAAGTTTTTTGTTCAGTGCAAAAGTCCTATAACCGGTGAATTTATTAAAGTTATAGAGATTTATTCTAATTGTATTTTTGACAGCTGTCAACTTTATAAGGAGAGAGAGGATTTTAATATTTTAAGACCGGTCATATTTCCTTGTTACCGAAGAAAGGGAGGAAGAAATTAGAATCTGAGGGGATCTGTGGTGCAATTGGTAAGAGCGTTCGGCTCTTGGGCGCTGTGATCCCCGGCTTGACTGTCACAGTTGTGAAAAAATGATTGAGGTGCTTAAATGGTCATTTTTCACGAAACATTTTACACTGAATAATAAATTTAGAACCTAAATAATAATAAAATAAGAATAATAAAATTAGAACCTTACAAGGATATAAAATTGCAGAAAAAAATCGTCAGTACTGAGAATTGTACTCTACTCTTTTTGTGAGAGAGTTTCTCAAAATGAATAAAGATGAAAAGTGTGAAAAGTCCACTGAATTATTTGACAAAGAACAAAAGGAAAAGTTGTATTAAATATTGAAATTATTTAATATTCTCTTTTTGGATTTGAATGTAAAATTTGAAAATCAACACTTACTTCGAACACTGAATTACAAAATTCAGCAAAATCTTGCTGATAGTTTAGTTAAATTAAGATAAAAGGGGCATTTTTTGACAGTTTGTGTGCTATGGATGACATTTAAATGATGTGTAAATATTCAGGAAGTAGCAGATAAATGACAGGAATAATTTGATAAGTTAGTAACAGTAAATGACGGTGTCAAACTCAGATTTGCATTTGACAGTTTAAAGTTAAATATTTTACGCAAAATATAATTGTCACGGCAAACAACTGTAGAATTTAACATCCCAGCGAACACCAAAAGCTAAAAAAAAGCACTTTCTTAGCTTAATTTTGCTAAATATTAGCAAAATTTTACTAAATTTTAGCATTTGGTGTTCGCTGGAATATTACAGATGGAATTGAAATTTGAAACACACTTTCTTCAGATTTTTCAAGGTACTTAAAAAGAAAGCACTACTAATGAAATTTATCTGGAAGGTCGATATTTTATTACTTTTTTAAATAAATTCTTATCATTGTCATTTAAATATTTTTATGATTGTATTTGATTTAAGATAAGGAAGGAAATTAGTAGTTAAAATTAATAGGTATTGAATTTATCAATTGTGTCATTTTAGATATCTTAAATTTTATCACAACCTATTCTTTTTTCATAACTTATCTTTTTTTTATTTAGTAGATAAATAAAAGAAACAAAGGTATTTTTTTAAGGTTATGTCAAATTCAGTGCAAATCCAATTTTTGGCAGCTGTCAGCGTACATTGTGCGTTGCTTTTGACAGATCCAAATGACATTTCATAAATAAATTATTATTTATATCACCAAGTGTTTATTATCTTATTTAAAAAAAAAAATTACTAATATGATATACAAATTATACTTTTGGTATTTGGAATAACAAATATGATTTTTGTGCTATTCCAATGAAAAATGTGAAGGGGAAAATGTCTATTCTCATGTGTAGTGATTCCAAGAACGGTTAACCGGTTTCGAAAAACCGGTTAACCGTCCTATTTTGGAAACGGTTTTAAAATCGGTTTTTAGAGATGAAACCGGTTTAAATCATTCCGAGGTCAATCATTTAGAAGTCAAACCGGTTTTAGATCATTCTCTGTAGAGAATGATCTAAAAAATAGACTTTAGAAACCATTTCCGATCGAAAAATCTGGATTTTTTTTGTTGAAAAAAGAATAATTTTTTCAATACTTTTACAAGATTTTACATAAAAAACTTTACAACGAATATAAGGCTGCGATAAATCTTGATAATTATCCTTCTAATATTCTTTTTTCATATTTTTATGAATGTTATGAATGTGGAATTTAAAAATAAAGAGGAAATCTCTTTTGGTTTGTTCGTTAAAACGTTTTCTATAATTTTTTTTTTCATTTTCCAAGATCTAGAATAAAATTTTTGAGTATTTCCTCATTAAAGATTGTGAAAAAAGACAACGTTTATAGCCAGTTTATATTAAGAAAAATAAATTGTATGAAAAATGGTTATTTTTACGGAAATCTACACTGCATTAACTTTTCCACCGTACAATATTATTGGAAAAACTCTCAATAATTTTCCTGCACTCTGAAATTTCCTGAACTATTTTAAATACAAAATAAAGCAGTAAAATAAATAAGTCCTAAACTAACTGAAAAAAGAATATATTTATGTGTTAGGGTAAGTTCCGGTCAGCTTGCAATTCCGGCCACCTTTTTTGTTCCTCGAATTTCCATGAATTATTAGTTTTTACATACTCCAGAGATTATACAATGCAAAAGAAAAAGAATAACAAAAAATGTAGCTTTGGCAAACGAGATAATGTGAGAAAGATATTGGAAGAATTCTCGAAGGGCAAGGATCTATGAGAATGAAGGTGGCCGAAATACGGCACCAAAGCTATGGCTACATTTTTATTCATTTTAAAGTGTATTAAGAATGATTTTAAATTAAATAAAGACGATAAACTGTCTACAAGGTTCTAAGCAACACTCCTTAAGTAGAACGAATGAAAAAAAATCAATTTCTATTAAATATATTACATTTCAAACATGAGACTTTGGCGCTTGCATGCAACTATGCCGAAATTTGGCACACTTACCCTAAATATTAGATTAAAGTTCAAGTTCTGAAAAATTGCTCAAAATTCCATACTGTGATCCTAAATTTGAAACCGGTTTCAGAACCATCCAAAACCGGTTAACCGTCTATCCTAATAACCCGGTTATTTGGAATCACTACTCATGTGCTTCTGCATAACCAATTTTTCCTTGTGTTCTTTTATGTCATGACAGTTTGGTGGTTTTGAATGACGACGATGGGGATTGGGTGAAAGTTTTTTGAGTTTTTTGATCTTTCGGGTTGTAAATTCTCTCCGAAAATTCCCACGGCAAAAATAACATTACCGCAATGTTATTCTAATATTAGGTGAGATTCTTAACAATCTCACCTACTATAATCCTAACAAAATTTCATGTCGTCCGATCGACCTCAAACTTGGCCAAAATGTGTTTCGCCACTTCCTGATCACGAATATATATGTGGCTAATTTACGTTCCCGGCTGCTCTTTGGAGCTTAATAGCTCCTAAACTAAAAAAGATATCGACTTGCGGTTTTCGGCAAAGGTTATATATCGGGTGAAAATTGCAACTTGGTGCATCGACCCCCCACCCCCCACCCCTCCTTCCGCCATTTTGAAGACCACCCTTTTTTTGTTTTCTCAATAGCTCCGCCCCTATGGCATCGAGCGGGCTCAAATTTTAGTATGTTATAGCTGGGCCTTAGAGCTTTCCATCAATACCAAACTTAAGGTCCCCCGACCCCCCTGACCCGAGCTATAAGGGTCCAAAAAAAATTCTTAAAATGGCCATAACTCCGGTTCTAATTGTCAGAATTTAAAAAGTGAGGGCTTTTTGGAAAGCTCTCGTGAAATGCCACCTCCCCTTCTAACATCGCAAGTTCATAAAACCACCGCTAGGGGCGCTATTATTAAAAAGAAAATTTTTAAATCTTATAAGTTAAATAACTCAAAAATTCCATTGTGCATCGGGCTGAAATTTTAGTATGTTGTAGCCGTTGATTATACCTATCAAACAAAAAAACCTTAAGTCGATCCATAATCCCTGACCCGAGCTATAAGGGGTCAAAGTTCGAACATTCACCGGCCTCTATCTCCGGTTCTAACTAACATAGCGACCTAAATTTTACCTTTTTGGTTTCGTCTCGATGAGCACTTTCAGATGGAAGTTCAAAAATTCACCACAGGTGGCGCTGTGATAGCGTCAAAATTCATCGAAATTCAAAGTCACTTTTCTCAAAAACGGCATTGTGCAAGTTAATGAAATTTTAGTATGTTGTAGTCCAGTCTAGGACGTTTCCAAAATGGTGCGTAAGTGCGCTGTGGTTAAAACAGAACCGGAGATATAAGGTGTCAAAGTTCACAAAATTCAAAAAATCATATCTCCGGTTCTATGTAACCGATTTTGATAAATGAGGGCTTAAACGAAAGATCTCATCAAATGCTACAACTTTCTAGAACATTTGAACTTCGTGGGACCAATACCAGGGGCGCCACAGTCGAAAAACCAATTTCAATATCACATAACCTCAATTATCTCGACTGTCGCTGAACCGATTTTGATGATTACTTCGACATAATTGTAGAGGACATTTGCCTCTACATTTCGTCCATACATCATTTTCCGCTCAGACTACGCTATCACTCCGATTTTGCCGTTTAAGTGTGAAAAAATTGATTTTTCCCATAATAACGCTTTGAAATCACTCAGATGCCAATTTGACTGCCTCTACTCCACCAAGACACTTAAAATAGGGGTTTAAATGGAAAGTCCCGCAAAATACAACAATTCTTTGATATAGTTGAAGTTCAACAAATGACTACTTGGGGCACTCTGATGGATGAAAAAACGAGTTAAGAAACAAAAAACCTCGCTTATCTTGGCTTCTGAGTAATCGATTAGATCATGTTCTATAGGAAAATTATAGAGTACATTCTGGTCTACATTTCACCCATATATCACTTTTGTGCCAGTTCATCCAAATCTTTGATATTTTGGTTTAAATACAAAATTTGTATAATTTCACGAATTTGATTCAAGATAACTGAATGGCGACTCACAATTTCAGCTCTAAATCGAATTTGCATGCACTCCGAGTTAGCTCACGTTAAGAATCTGACCTACATAAGCCGGTTAGGATTATCTGTCCCTTTTTTGTATTACTGTCACTCTGTGGTGTGACAGTTGTTGGATACAAAAGGAAATGTCATGTGTATCTGTCATTTTCATTGAGCTGTCAAATTTAAATAAAAAGATGGTAAAAGAAGACATTATCTTACCTGCATTGGTGTAGGATATGGTGGCGGCAGACTTGGAGGCGGTAGGGCGGCTGGAGCCGGCGACGGGGCCGGAGGAGCGGGTCCCGGTCCCGGGGGCACCGGCACGGGACTGGCGCTACCTCCCAGCCCCAATGGTCCGTTGCTGAGCGGCAGTCCAGTGGTTGGGAAATCCGATTTCCTAGGCGCCGCCGGACTGGGAGCTGCAGTTGTGACTTGTGTCGGAGTTGACGCGAAGACCACAGACCCTCCATCAGAACCCTGAAAAGATAAACAACCAAAAAAAAACCGAGGTTAAATCTCTTATCTGACCCACACAATAGACTTTGGTTTCTTTTTTTATGCATTTTCTAATGGAATTTGAGACTTTTCGTCTTCACTATCACTCTCTAAATTAACCAAAATCAATAAACACATTAAGCTCAATGACTAAGATACGGTTGGAGGAATATCTATTTGTTTTTTTTTCGCTGTCTTTAGTTTGTATCTCTCTCCTCTTCAAATTGCAAATCCTCCTCTTTTGTGGTTTCTTTAGAAACTTTTTTTTTTGTTGCTGTTTCTGTTGAAATATCATCGCCATTTGCATTAATGGCCTTAATTAAAAAAAAATCACATTTCAGCGTCAATTATTGATCAAGTCAATAATCATAAATTTGTCAATTTTATAACATCAAACTATTATCAAATATGTTAAATGCTCCATCTTCTTATAACTGTTGTATAAATGGTGCTCGTTATAGTTGAATATCTTAGCACCGAAGATGGTATCCCGATGAGACCATTCAATGTGGCAGAAATACAAATTTTTCTTAAACTCCATAGATATTTAAATATATTGCTTTATACAAAAAAAAATCCCGGATTAAATACAGAACTAGTAATCACAAAATTAATATACATTTCATTCATATTTATTTTATGGATAATATTTTTTTTTTCTAAATAACTTCTTACCACAAAGGCATTTGATGTCAAAAGGTGCCAATAAATTTACACTCAATTGATATTGCAATCGACTAATAACGAACAATTAATTAAAATGCAAATTGATATTTTCTCTCATATTCAACTTCCATTTCTCTGGTGACACCTACCACAAAAATTATTATCGCCCAAGCAGAGAGATTTTCTCTCTGACCATTTCATTAAAAATCATTTTGTTTGGTGTATAATATTGCATAAAGTATTTGCAAAATTAGTGTCATTGAAGGAGGTTGAATGAGATGTAAATTAGCGAAATATTAATGCTAATCAGATCGTAATTAATATGGGATTTCTGCTTATATTAACACTCTCGTAATCTCTTTATATTGAGGTTTCTCTCTATATTCCCATATTAGATATCGTCACATTTGCAATGTAATAGTAGCTTTGGAGTAGCTAAGAGATAATTAAATATGTCACCAACCAGTGGCATTAAAATACATTACGACTGAATTTGTACAGATTTATCTACTACATCAGTCGTGGGCATTGAGTAATTTTATATGTAATAAGCAAATAGTAAAATAAACAGCTAATGAAATAGTTGCTGAATTTTATTAAACCATTTGTTTAATGATCTTTGCATATTGCGAGAAATTTTCATTAAAATAGTACAATTTGATGTGATCAGTTCAAAATGCTTCATTTTGACGAATTGTTTTGACATATTGAATATATTTTGAAGTATTGACAGAAATTTTGACAGCTCTTCCTACACAAACGTCAACAATTTATTTCAAAATCCCAAAAAATAAGGACAACTTCTTTTAAAGGGCATTAAGCGGTCTTCAGATGCAGAGAACGACTAGAGGTTTAGGTTTAGAGGATTCAAAATGTTAAAAAAAAAATTGACTGTCATGTGGTGAAGCCTGTAGCCCATATAAGACTAAACTTAGAAAAAAAGAGGGTGCGATTAACATTTTTTCCTGATAACTTTAACACTTTTCAGGTGTAAAAATATATCAACATTTTTTAATGTTAAGTTTACACCTTTTTAAGGGTAAAATTAACATGAAAAAGGGTAATTTTGACCCCTAATACACCTAAAAAGGGTAATATTTACACCGATTTCGGATCAATACTGCAGGGTAAAATAAACATTTTCGGAATGTTATTTTAACTTTTTCGGATTTCTCTCAGTGTAGAATAATAATAATACGTCGAATGCTTGTTAGAAAATTTAAACAAAAAAATTCATTTCTACTTATTTTCTCTATGGAGGCACTAATGTTTTCCCGTGTTACAGACTATGACAACTGTTCTCAATTTTAAATTTTTAAGTTTTATCCGAAATGCCGTCCAAATAGAAGAAAAATTTATGATATTTCCCTAAAATTTCAGGAATGCCGTAGATTTATTTTGGTATTTCTTTTTTGTCTATTCGAAATGGTGAAGAAATTTCAATATTGAAATTGAGACGCTGTTTAAAAATTACTCCAATGTAAGCAAAATGACTTCATGATTTCTTAAAAAAATAATTTTAATTGTTAAATTCAAAGAAATTTCTGAAAATTCGCCGATAATGCAACTTTTAAACTCAGATTTTCTACGTAAGTGCAGTAGTTTTCTCCACTAGAGGCGCTGAGAACTGTTCTCAATTTTTAATTTTCAAGATTTTAATTGCAATGTAGGGCAAGTAGAATAACGGGTCCCGGTCAAAATCCCGAACGCCAAAATCTGGAAAGCCAAAATCCCAAATTCTTAAAAGTGTCATAACTACTCCCACGATTGCACCCGCGTTTGCTGAAGGCAAAGGGAATTCTTCTGTGTCTTGAGAAATTATTCCAAACATTTTCCTCCACATAATTTCATCCCTTTCAGAATTTTAAAAATTCGGGATTTTGGCCTCTCCGGGATTTTGGCTGCTACCGTCATTTAAGATCTTATTATAGAAAAGTTTGGCACAGGAGATAAATAAATAATGGTTCCGTTCAGTAATAACCTTTCGAAGAGACAAAGCCACTCCATAGCCAAGCCAGACCTATTCGAAAATCTAGCGGAACCCTAAAGTGCAAGTTCACGTACTCGTCGCTTTAGCGCTGATTGTTTTGTCATTTCGAATTTCGGTCTTCTTGACACTTCAATTGTCAACAACAGTGTGCAAATGTTTGAATTGCAATTTTATGAAGGTAAATGTCCTTTTCATGAACTTGCTCACTTTTGTGTAAATCGTCAGTTTAAACGTTCGAACTTCCAACAGGTTTTTAGGTAAGTTCTCTCTGATATACCTTCGAATCGATAAAGGAAAAACCTCAACCGGAGAGAGTTCTCAAATCAGGAAGGTTATTAACTGGACGAGAGGAATGTCTCCTTTCATTTCAGGATTTTTGAAAATATTTCGAATATAGAGTTTTATTAACAGAGAATATTTTTTGTCGAAAAATAAGCAATATAAAGCTAAAGAAAGATTTTTTTTCGAAAGAGGAATTTCGAATAAAAATATCCCCTTTGAAATGAGCCCTAAAAAAATATTATTCAAAATTGAATGAAATAAACATTAAAAGACCTCACAAACTTAACTTTTAGATCGAAAAGGCAAAGATATCTTGTCCAAGAGGGGAATTCTGTAACGATATTGGCAATGCCATATGACAAATTGGATTCGAATCTTAGGAGAGCTTTTTCGAAAACGCGATTCTGTAGCCGTGACATTGCCATTTCAGCTCACGTGGCATTGTCAGAAGTCACATATTTGAGATTTCTGGCAATTAAAATGACAATGAATTTTGTTAAAGAAATCAACCAAGACGTACTGTATTTCCATAAAATCATCAAGTAAAGGGATTGCAATAAAAATTCAATGAATTGCATTTTCGAACTCATATGATATGACAAAAAAAGCTCGAATGGCATTGTCAAGTTTCTAACTCACGCGTGACAATGCCACGAAAATTACAGAATTCCCCTACAGGACACTTTTAAGAATTCGAGATTTTGGCTTTCGGGATTTTGACCGGGACCCGGTCTCGACGTATTAGGATACTATCTTGTTTTGATTATTTACTTATTAATACTTACTTAACCGTCACTATAACCGCTTTCTGATCTCGGCCTGGTTCAAACAGGACCCGTGTGTTATTTAAGTTAAAGATCTTGATACGGGTCACAATTTTAAATCTGGTATAACGCTCAATCTTACAGGCTTAATAGAGATTTTAGGTAAGAAAGACCCAAAAGTGCAGATTACCTAAGAATTTGATGAAAATTAATAACTTTTCTTTACAAAAGAGAATGTTAGGCCCCTCCTGACTCTTTTCATTAGCTTCCCAATTTTAATTCAGTTAGAAATCTTAATGAAAATGTATTTTGATTGCGGAAAGAATATTATGATCTTTAGGGGAGAGGTAAGCCATTCTTAACTAAATCAATCATTGCTTAATCTTATTGAACGGGATTAATTATCTTCACCAAAAGGTTTAGGGACTTTCAATCTTTTAATCCGGGTTGCAATCTTCAGTCCCCCCTAAAAGACTTTAGCAGCACATGTCTAGAGAGTTCAGAGTCCATTTTATTAGGATAATTCCTCAGTAGTTAATATCTCGACTTGCTGACAGTTGTGGTGTGAAATTTCAATATGAAACTTACTCAGATTCACCCCTTGTTCTTGGACCCCTGGCCTTTTACACTCTACCCTCTTCTCAAGAGGCGGAAAATTGAGATTTCTTGAGATCAGGGAGGGACCATTGAGGGTTACAATCCCCTCAAAATTCTTTCTTTCACGCATATTTTGGTGTGTGGTCCGGAATGATATGGGTATGAAGGGGGAGTTCATCCTGTAATTCATCGTTAAGCACTAATTCCCTGATTCCATATGCCTGATTTTCCCAATGTAAGGCGTATAGGGAGAGTGCCACAAGGACCCCTTCCTCTCTATATATTTTGTGTCTATATGGACGGGAATATATTCTTCAAACTATCCTCTGGGAATGTCATTTAGGATGAAGGGTGAAATCATTCTCTCAATATAGAATTTTAATGGGTATTGGTCCTCCTGTGTGTAAAATCCCTGTTGTGGTCATCCATGTTTAGTGCAGAATATGGGATTGTTTAATCCCATTTTGACATCTCTGATTTTATACCCTCATCTCTCTACCAATTCTCTTGCCACTCTCCAACATTCAGTAATATCGATTTTCTTATTAATAAAGGCCAAAGCTAAATTCCCATGAATTTGATGTTGTGGAGAGTTGGACTATCATTCGATTTGAATTCCCAATGAATAGGAATGTGTATGTACTAACTCGAAAAAGCATTGGTGGACATTGGGATGCAGAGAAGCTTGGGATATGTGAGAATGAAAATGGAAACGCTTGGTCGAGAGATATTCATTAAAACATCTCTGAATGTACATTAGAGGGTATAGTTGCATATAAACTAAAATCCAGGGGATATGTTTTCCCTCAATGATCGAGAAATGTGTGGTGAGGCATTCATTTGGGGAATTGAAGCTCTTTTCCACATATCACAATATCCCCCCAAACCCCCATGAAATATCATTTAAGAGACAGGGCGAAAGGATACGCATAGTACAAGGATTATTCACAATCCATCCCCCATTTTCTCTCTTTATGATTGAATTTTCCGAAATGCAAGAGGAATTGGCAACAGGGATAGCAAGTAAGTGTAGAGGTCCATTTATGATAGGCTGGTTAGCCTCAAAATTCAATCAAAATGACCAATGAAAATTGCAAATGAGAGAATGGTTCGATCACTGTAGGTTGTAGGCTAATCTCTCTGTCATTTCCTTCTAAGTACCACATGAAAATTTACTCTCTTCTGGGATAGCATTTGCCTTCTGTTGTTGGCATTATTGGATGGTGGTTGGATAATCAAATGATATGATACCCAATATAATTTTGAATGGGGCAGTTGAACTTTCAATTAAAAGTGATGGAAATATTTGGAATAAGATAGCCTGCGTGAGTTCGAAACCTGACAATGCCATTCGAGCTTTTTTTTGTCATAACATATGAGTTCGAAAATGCAATTCATTGAATTTTTAATGAAATCCCTTCACTTGATGAATTTATGAAAATACAGTCTGTCGTCGTTGATTTGTTTTAATAAAATTCATCATTTGAATTGCCAGAAATCTCAAATATGTGACTTCTGACAATGCCACGTGAGCTAAAATGGCAATGTCACGGCTACAAAATCGCATTTTCGAAAAAACTCTCCTAAGATTCGAATCCAATTTGTCATATGGCATTGCCAATATCGTTACAGAATTCCCCTCTTGGACGTGATAACCATTGCCTTTTCCATCTGAAAGTTAAATTTGTGAGGTCTTTAAATGTTTATTTCATTCAACTTTGAATAATAATTTTTTTAGGGCTCATTTCAAGGGGGATATTTTTATTCGAAATTCCTCTTTCGAAAAAAAATCCCTCTTGAGCTTTTTATTGCCTATTTTTCGACAAAAAATATTCTCTGCGAAAGCTCTATAATCGAAATATTTTCAAAAATCTGAATTTTTTATAAAGTTCTGTCAAGGCATACATCGGAAGTGATCTAATTAAATCCTGAATCGAAAGAAGGGAGACATTCCTCTCGTCCAGAAATAACCTTCCCGATATGAGAGCTCTCAGGTGTCTTATTTTGTACTTAAAGATAAATTTGTTTATAAATTCTGAGTGTATTATTTGGGCTGATTTTTACCGTCAAATTCTACAAGATAAGTATTCCCGACGATCAGCCTGAGTCCCATTTATTATACCGGCTGTTCAGACCTAAAGTTTAGTCATATGGTCAAACTTATCCAATTTCTTATAAGCCAATATTTTTGGGAGTCCAAACTTGGTAAAAAATGTTATTTTGAATATTCACTAACGGCCTCTACACATTAGAGAAATTTATGTCCATATTGAAGCAAATTCCCTACGCTTATGCAAGAGAAACTCTTCAATATGGACATAAATATCTCTAGTGTGTAGAGGCTATAACTTAGGAGTGATCAAATCAAACAGTTCCTGGAAAATGATCCTTTAGATTTTGAAAAAAAAAAACTAAAATTATTTGTTATTGAGGATGTGTAGACACATTCGAGAACTAGGCTAAAGATCTAGTATGAAGCCAGTATTGTAAAGTTTTCAAACTATTTTATTTTAATTTTTAAATATCCTAGAAAGACATAAGGTTTAGACCTAAGGTTTAGCCATACGGTCAAACATATTGAGTTTCTTTTTTTTACCAATATTTTTGGGAGTCTAACTGGTTTTAGTTCAGTTCCCGCAAGTCTCGAAATCCAATTTAACTGGTTCTTCAAAATCTTTTAGATCATATACCCTTAATATTTATTCTGAAACTAAAATTTTCCCAAAAATCTTTTTTGATAAGAAATTAGAGAAATTAAGCCAAATGGTTAAACCTTGGGTGTAAATCCCTTATTAGGATCTATAATCATTGATCCTAAAGTCCCAGTATATGATAATTCGAGACCGAATCTATTTGGGACTTTACATATATTTTTCAGACCTAGGATTTAGTCATATGGCTTAACTTATACAATTTATTATAGGGCAAGATTTTTTGGAAAGTTTTGCCTTAACATTAGAAAGGTTTCAAACTGGGGGTTTAACCCAGTTCCCGAAGATGTAGAAATCCAATTTTAGTGGGTTTTCAAAATTTGATAGGCCATTTACTCTTAATAACTATTCTTAAATCAAGTTTTCTCAATTTTTTTGATAAGAAATTAGAAAAATTAAGCTCTATGATTAGGCCTTAGGTCTGAATCCTTATTAGATGTTAAGAAAACATAATGTATAACACGATTTTTGATCTGGTTTAGGGTTATTCGTTTCAAACCATAATACGACGTTTCGTAAGATTTTTTGTCCTATCCCTCTTATACGTCGGCGTCATATTGAGTTAATAAAGAAATAAATCCAAACCTTATCCAAATTCATTTTGAACTTTCACTAACTCATGTGATCGAACCGTTCCTGGAAAATGACCCATTAGATTTTGAAAAAAAAAACACTAACATTATTTTTAGTGAGGATTTAGACACATTCGGGACCTCTAGACGTCTAGTATGAAGCCTGTATGGCAATGCATTCAAACTGTTTTATTTTTACTTTTAAACATCCTAGAAAGACACTATGCTGAATTTTCGATTTTAGAAATCTTAGGCTTTCAATAATTCGTATTTCTATTATAATTTTATTATAATTTGTATTTGATTTTTTTTAACAGATTTAAATAGGTAAGGAATAAGGAATACTAAAAGAGTTTCCACAGATTGTCTTCAACTAAGGTGCTGAGCATACTAAAACCAGATGAAGATCCGGTCAAGGTTTCGACTTTGTATGACCCATGTTTGAATTTTAAGACAAGCAACATTATGTGTTCTTAGAATAAGTCTTGAAGTGACATGGTTTATACCGCTTCTACTGTTTAATACAGATCCTTATCTTTCTGTGGTGATTCGCAAACCGTAGGTAAATTAAGTTCTTAATTGAGAACCTAATTTTCGAATTATGAGTTATAGATTTTTGATCTCTACATCTACATCTCTACATCTAAGGCTCGTATTAAGCCTTGCAGTTGTAAGATCTACGTCCTGAAAGGTTTATTATGAAAACTCGGAAAATAAGCCTAAAGGAAACCCTGAAGTAATCGAACTAAAAGTAAAGTTGTCACATGATTCCCATTAAACTTCCCACATCCAAGATACCTTTTCAATCCATTGCCCCTGTTGATCCCTAACGTATATATGAGGCCACTATTGGTCTGTCTCTCGATAATATTGAATCATTTGGGAATCTGGTATGGATGGTGTGAAATAAAAGAATTAATCAATCATGAATGTTTTCAGCATCATCAATTGACTCATGAAAAGATCCTCCAGTGGCACGTTTTATTGACAAAATTCCATCCCAACAACAGGCATCCGGGAGAGATAGAGAAGTGCCAAAGTGCCTGGGTTAGTTGACTGACTGACCACTACCGATTGCCAATGCATCACTTTACCACACACACACATGCACACACACACACAGACAGACATGCTCCATTGAGAGGATGGAACATGGTCAGAATAGAATATCATGTGGTTCTCACCATCCTCACCATCTGTACCATCTCTCTCCATTCAATGGGCAAGAGCCATATTTACGTATGCCGGAGCCAACATTAGATTACATACGTCTGATATTGGAAGGGCATCTCTTTGCTCTCTCTCTTTATGTCTCCCCCTGCGACCACCTCTTCATCCGCCCCCAAAACCCAACCCATTTGACTTCCCATCGACAGTTCACTGAAACTTTACCCTTCTCCACCCCCCGCCCCCCCACAGGAGCCCACCCAGACCATATCTTTTGTTGGGATGTTGAATGTGGATAAAAGGCATAGAGCAGAACTAATAACTGAGGAGCTCATCGTGAAAAATGAATATCAAAAGTGGCAGAAAGAGAATTGGAAGTGAATTTTGTTAGCGAGGATTTTGAACATTTTTGAGTGTATTAGTGATTCTGTACATTCCCTTCTCTAACGCTGTTCTGGACGATTAGTTGCCTCGCTGAGGCGATCTGGCACGATCGAAGGGGTAGAAAAAACACAACGTGGGGAAATAATTGTGCTTTGTATCCTTCACACTATGAAAGAGTGAAAGGGATGGGGAAAGATGTCTTTTTGCATTCATGATTCTAAAAATAGATCGAAATCAATTCTTCAAATTTCACTCTCTGTCTGAGGTCAATATTTTTAATATTAAATATTAAATATTAAATATTAAAAATATTGACCTCAGACAGAGAGTGAAATTTGAAGAATTGATTTCGATCTATTTTTAGAATCATGAATGCAAAAAGACATCTTTCCCCATCCCTTTCACTCTTTCATAGTGTGAAGGATACAAAGCACAATTATTTCCCCACGTTGTGTTTTTTCTACCCCTTCGATCGTGCCAGATCGCCTCAGCGAGGCAACTAATCGTCCAGAACAGCGTTAGAGAAGGGAATGTACAGAATCACTAATACACTCAAAAATGTTCAAAATCCTCGCTAACAAAATTCACTTCCAATTCTCTTTCTGCCACTTTTGATATTCATTTTTCACGATGAGCTCCTCAACTAATTCAGCAATTATCGCTGTCTATTTCCATTTTCGTGTGGTTGTGGTTTAGTGTGCTGAACACATTATTGGTCAACGTGAGGATGAGGTACGTGGGTAACTGAGGCTAATATAAAGGTACTATATGTGTACACACTGAGATAAATCCGAAAAAGTTAAAATAACATTCCGGAAATGTTAATTTTACCTTATTGATCCAAAATCGGTGTAAATATTACCCTTTTCAGGTGTATTGGGGGTTAAAGTTACACTTTTTCATGTTAATTTTACCCTTAAAAAGTTGTAAAATTAACATTAAAAAATGTTAATATATTTCTACACTTAAAAAGTGTTAAAGTTATGAGGAAAAAAAGTTAATCGCACCCTCTTTTTTTTTCTCAGTGTACTTAAAGAAAAATCAATGCTTAGCAGCTACACAAAATAAGTGTTGCTTTAAAGCTCATTTCTCCCTCAATTCTGAAATTAATCTTTAAGAGTTTAATCTTTTTTACCACTGTACAGTGGGGCCACTCCATACAAATTGCGGCCAAAAACCCTAATTCTGAGGCAAGAAGGTCATATATAGGTAATTTGGGGTCCCAGGATTTATTTTTGACCATAAAAATTTAAAAAAAAAACATAGGGGAAAGGGGGGTAACATGTACACAGGGCGCACGAACACCAACAAATCATATTTAGTAAGGCAAACGGTTAGAGATAGAGACATGGAATCTTCGAAGGACTCCCCATAAGGCGACCCAAGGACTGTTATGGTACCTTCGATTTTCCCCCAAAACCATGTATTTTTGTGATTGCTCGAAAACGTATGTTACGATTTTTTTTTAAAATTTTTGGATATGTTTTAGAGATTACCCAGACGGACATTTCGCCGTTAAACGACAATACCGTTGAGCAATTCCCAATAACGGTTTTTCAAGGTCAAAGGGTAAAAAGACCCTAGAGAGCATATTTTTCAACCGAATGGTATCATGCTTGGGCTTTTTGGAAAGGCCTTGGAATTCATGATAAGCCTGAACCGACTCCAATCGGTTATGAACTAGTAATAAACCGATTCATAACCGATAAGTAATTTTGGTCCAAAAATTAATTTTATTACTCTTAAACTATATTTTGAGGGATCTTTTGAGTGATTTATGAATCGGTTCATTACCGGTTCATAACCGATTAAAACCGCTTCAGACTTGTCAAAAATTCCAAAACCTTTCTGACGAGTCCAAACATGATACCATGCGGTAAAGAAATACGCTCTCTAGGACTTTTTTAAACTTCTATACTTTGAAAAAGCGTTATTAGAAGTAATTCTTATGCACATATATAATCCTAAAATAATCTCTAAAACATACTAATCTTAAACAATCTCTAAAGCATAAAAAAGCTTTTCAGAATAGCGGCAAGTAGCGGCTTCATAAGTAGAACCTTTGATGAATCTTAAGAATTTGAAATTTATTTCAAGTAATACGCATTATATGAATCGAAGTCCTGGTAAATCCTTATGAGGACAATTTGAAATGGTCAGTTTGCATTCAGTGATATGTCTTCTGAATAAAAATGGCATAAGTTCTTTAGAAAGGTACACTTGGCAATATCAATTAGAGTCCATGAAAACGTCGCTAAAAAGTCAAAAATGACGAAAAAATTTATAAAAAGGTGACTTTAAGAATCTCTATAGGCCACAATTTTTGACCGATATTAATGAAAATTTGGAGAAATGTTCTTCATTTATCGCTAAATGAAATAAACATAATTTTGGTTCTATTAAAAATGGTTGAAAAAATAGGTTTTGGCCGTCTTGGCCCTACTGTGCACTGCTATTTTATCGCATTAAAATGTATAATTATAGCATGCCTAAGGGTATATCCAAAGCTTGTTTTTACACTTGCATGTGTAAAAGCTACACATGAAATTTAAATTTTCGTGATTTTTTGTATACTATCAATTGGAAAAGGTACTTTAAGAATATTCACTTCAAAACATGTCCCCAAAAACCTATTTTCCTCAGTGTACAAAGTTAGATCTTGTGTATTTTCCAGGGTATAAAATGGCATGTAATATAACGATCATTTGGTCAATTGTGTCTATCTTCCTTTTCTCTTCCTATAAACCATGATTACTCAGTTATATTTTTCCATACTGCATGGTCCAAAAAGCATAATTGAATGTGTCATGTTTAGTTCGTGCGAAGAACACATGAGAGACATGGTAATAATTTATGAAAATTTTTAATTAAATTTCCGAAAAGCCTGAGAGAAGAGTTTGTTAACACGTGAGAAACTTTCCCTTCCATAATATTAATTTACTGAAAAATCTGCCCATTCTACAAAATATTCATCACTCTTGTTTATTGTTACGATATACAATCGAGTCAAAGTTATCATTATGGGTAGCAGGCAATATGTGTTGACTATTAAATAGCCCTCGAGGCGATATTATCGCATTCACCTCAACTTATAGAGCAACAATCTGCCGAGCTGAGCTGCCGTTTTGTCGGATGAATTCCATGAAATTACCATATTTGTTGGCTGCTTGAAGTCACTTCACTGTAACCAACGAGCCAATTACCGAGACGTTCGCAATTCTTTTGCTCTCGGTGCCTTTTTGCACCCAAAGAACATTCCCCCCATTTTATTTTATGCTACAGCTATACAACATCCATTCTTTCAGCATCTCTCTTGGCCATTTGTACTTGAACAAGTAGCTAACATTTATTCAAAAAAGAAAAAATTGCAAAGAGAATGAGGATTGAATTTTGCACGCAATCTCTGACATAATATGAATTTTGAATTAAAATAAATTTCTCTATTCACCTTCAATGGTATAAGCAATGAGCAAAAAAGGAGAAAAGAACTTTCAGGGGATAATAAGTACCTTTGCGAATGAAAAACTAAGAAAACGGTTCAAGCCGTTAAATTCAAATATTTTGAATGTGACGTTTGGCATTGTCAGTAGACAGAAAATATCCGTCAAACAATTTCGTCAGATATCTTTAAGGTTTCTGCAGAAAATATCTACACATCTGCAGAAAATCTGCCGATAAATCTGTAGATATTCCTACGAATTTTATTTGGGCTTGGGACAAAATTCGTCAGAAATTTTTGCAGATTCTCTGACGAATCCTGGTGCATACTTTGACGAATTTCTGTAGATATTTTGCCGATTTTTTGTAGATTTTTCTACATTCCAGACTTTCCAGACAGCTGTGTCAGAAAAGATGGAATATTTTTCACTGAAGTTTGCACAATTCAATAGAGTTATTCTTGGTGATATCACAGTGTTTATATAAAATAAAAAAATCTGCGAAGTCGTGTTATAAGTAGAGAATAGTGAAGTGATAACTTCAAACACAGTGTCGACCTAAATTTCGTGTTTTTGTATCATTCGATTGGCGATTTTTAAGAAATTAGTATTTTTTCGCATTTTTTATTTATCTAAAATATTTAATCGGTAATACTTGTTAAGCAGAGCATACCATTTTCTTTGTAACTTCTACAGTTTCTTGATAAATCAACAATATTTTTGTTGAGACAATGGAGACTATGCAGATTTCCAATGCAGAAATTCTGCCGAGAATCTGCAGATTTTTGGAAGAATTTCTGCCGAAAATCTACAGATTTTCAACGTAGAAATTCTGCCGAAAATCTACAGATTTTCTCTGAATGTACTAGAGTATACCATTACAATTCAAAAAACTTGTGAGTAAAATCGGCATGTAGAGCAATGATTTGACGACTATGCAATCTTATCATTCACATTTAGGATAAATTAAGCTAATTCAAAACCTGCTCCAAATGGAAATTTTTCGCTACTCCAAATGGAAACGTCACTGTTTTCATGATAAATACAATACTAAATTATTATATTTATATATTTTCTATACCTCAGTTTCATTATCAAGTTAATTTTGCTCCAAATAAAGCGAAAATCCATTCATATTCACAAATTTTAATTTGGTAATTTCTCAGAAAAAATAAAGTTTACCTTTTCACCATCGAATTTTTCATCGATTGACAATGTTTTCCAATTAAAAACACAAAGGAATCAAATTATAAAACTAATGCATTAAAAATATACAAATAAAAATGAAGTTCTGAATTTATCAAGATAAAAAGCCCTGTCCAAATTGTACCATGGTTCAACCTGTATGTCCAACTTGTACCACTTCACCCTAATAATGTTTTTTTTTCAGAAAAGATTTTTCAAATCGTCAAAGTTAGGGAAGAAAATTGTGGGAGGGAACACTGTCAAGAAAACAAAGAAACATTATACCTTATTGAAATGCGTTCATTTTAGAATTGATCAACCCTTTTGAAAAAGTTTTCCAATAATAAGAATGTTTGCAAATGTTCTTTCGTATTTTGCCGCAACATTTATTCAATTCACACGTATTCTAAGGATCTCAATGGTGGTAAATACAATTGTGTTATATAGTCAATAATAAATGTTATGTATATATATGTATTTATTGGTGTTTCAAAGCAATTTAACAACTTGTGGCATTAAACAAGCAATAATGATGCCGCCATTGGCCGCCGTTTTCTACATTTATTTAATACTATTTTCCCTTCATCTGCTATTTCTTCTGACTCTCCAAACCACAAAACAGTATTTGCCCACAATTTTACTATCATCACATTAATATCTATCCAATTTTTTAGTTCATTGCATGCTTCCTTTAGCATCCCTCTCTTTTTTTCTCACCAACTCATTAATGTAAAGTACTTATTCGATTGTAAAATTTACAATGTATGTAGGGTAAGTGCACCAAATTTCGGACGGCTTGCAATTCCGGCCACTTTTTTTGTTCCTTGAATTTGCATGAATTTTTATTTTTGCATAATCTATGATGTGAAAAAGAGATTGGAAGAACTCCCGAAGGGCAAAGAAGTATGAGAATGAAGGTGGACGAAATAGGCCACAAATGCTATGTCTACATTTTTAGGGAGACCGGGGCAGATTAGCCACATATAGTATTAGATAGTGGTATCTTATAGTTTGCCTTAAAAGAAATATTGAAGAAACCACTCTTTATTCTAAATATTCTTCCCTTACTATTCATCTCTGATAAAAATTGCTCGTAAAAGTTTTGTAAAATCTCGTTGCCCCATATAGAAAAGTAACGAGATGTTTGGCTACCCCTGTCGCCATAGGGGATTTTTGTAAAATCTTTTCATTTTCAACAAGATATTTTGTTGATACCGGATACTGCATATTTTTTACTAATAATATATAAAATCTTGTAAAAGTTTTGTCAGTATTTTTTTTATTTACCAAAAAATGATGATTTTGTAGTCGGAAATGGTCTCTAAAGTCCTATTTAACCATTTCCTGCAGACAGCATACCGGCGTATAATTGCTATATTATAATAAAAAGCATGAAAATCGTGATTATTATATCCAAAAAATTGATAAACAATTTGACAGAAAATATTCCAAGACCATTTTGAGAGAAAGGGATAAAAATGAAAGAGAAAACAATATATTTTGCAACGCCATCTATTGAGAAATTGCCATGAAAACCAGATTTTGAGAAAACTTTTACAAGAATTTTGTTAATTAATTTCGGTGGATTTGGTTTTAACAGGAAATCTTGTTGAAAATGAAAAGATTTTACGAAAATCTCTATGGCAACAGGGGTAGCCAAATATCTTGTTAGTTTTCCATATAAATTGACTTATTTTACAAATTTTTTACGAGATTATTTACGAGATATTTTTTTTTCGAAGATTGAGATATTTATCAACCTCATACAAACATTTTTTGTACAAATTATATGCAATCAAAAATTTCATTTGGTGGCTAATTCTACCCCGGTCTCCCCAATTCATTTTAAAATGTATTAAGAATTATTTTAGAGGAGAGACGATAAACTGTCTACAAGATTCTAAGCAACACTTCTTAACGGCGTTATCACACTTGCACATTAAAATTTTAATGTGATTCACATTAATTGTCGTTTTTGAGCGTCCAAAATATGTTATTTCTGTCTTTGAGTCACTTAATATTTGGAGTTTTTCTATTTATTGATAAAGAAGTGGACTTGGCCTGCAAAAAATAAGTTTAAATTTATCTAAAGCATAAATATTTTTCACATTAAAAAATTAAAGAGAAAATTGCATTAATTTTTCGCATTAATGCTATAAATCAATTTATACCAAATTTTGCGGGCCAAGTCTACCTTTTTATCAACAAATAGATCAAATTTTGAATATAAAATGATTCAAACACACAAATCACACATTTGGACTCTCACCAGCGACAATTAATGTAAATCATATTAAAATTTTAATGTATAAGTGTGATAACACAGTAAGAAAAAGTAATATAAAATTCAATTTGTATTAAATATGTTACATTTGAAACTTGAAACTTTGGCGCTTGCATGCAACTATGCCGAAAATTGGCACACTTACCCTATAACAGCATAAAATGATAATAAAGATACAATAAATCCCAAAATGGTCTAAGAATTAAACAGAAATGAGGCAATAAAGAGTTGAAGAAATAATAAAATGCCCACATAAAAAGTGAATTAAACCATCAATTGCCTTATTTTAACTTCTCTATTTAGTTAATTTAAATGCATGTTTGTAAATTGATTGAGCTGAGGGCATGCAATTGCTGTAATCGACTGCAATTGCTGCAGAGATGCACCACACTGCAAGGGATTGCTGTATGACCAATAGCACAACATGTACAACACCTTCCATATTAGAAATCAATATGCAATTCACACAACTCCCATATAGCCAAACTGGTTAGATTTTCCAGTAGTCTGTTATCATAAATAACACGTTGTCAATTAATTTAATTGTGATTTTCATCACATGAAAGCCAATCACTAATGAAATTCATGACCGATCGCAATGCTCACGATCGAGAAAATCAACCTACCCACATTATTTACGATGATCGTGATTATTTATATTGCCGCAGACAGCATTTGCTCTTATTTATTTATTTACTTTTTTTAACACAACAAAGTGTCGCAATTTTGTTCAACATTTAATTCACGCTTTGGTGGCAATCAATTCAGAAAATCTACTCGGCACACAATAAATTTTCATTTAAAACAATTCATTGCAAATAGTGTGAGGTATAATTAAAAAAAAAATACACCACACTTTTAGCTTCACACCAGAGATCACTATCTCTTGATAAATAAACACGAATTGTGGTTTAAAAAATTGCCTCTACAGCAACATATTAATCAATTAACACAATAGACTGTTAGTACTTTTTTTGTTCGAAATGTGCACACCCCTCTTGAATTAAGTCACTGAATAAAGTCAAATTAGAGTTATTTAACCGTACAGACAATTTATTTCACGGCAGATTACACGAGATTTGCAACATTTCCAACTTAACGTGCAATATTTTATTCTCAAAGCGTCATTTTACGAGATAATACCATCGATATGGATAGTTTAATTGAACTTATAATTGTGAGCTAAACTTGTTAGTAGAATACTCATTTTTTTTTTAAATCGTGCAGACTAGTTTTTTTTTCCTAGCATATAAATACTGAATAAATAATTAAGTTGAAAGTCGTAAATTTGAGAAAAAAATGAGCTGAGAATTGTATAAAGTGAACAAATTATTTTAAATGTATACCCACGTAGCATAATAAAAACAACGTAATTCTTTCCTAAGTAAACAGTTAGAGTTTGATTTATTAGCAAATATGCAAAATAGACCACGCCCATTTGCATAATAAATGTAAAGCAGTCTTCAGACTTCAGATTTACTCAAGTTTCCGTAAATCTGCAATTTTCGAAATACAACTAGAGGAAAATTGTGCAGCTTCGTAGGTAAAACAGATGTCCAAGATTTAAGATTTTTTACTGAATGCCACAGAAACCAAATCAAGTATATCACTATGTTAAAAAATCTCATATTTATTAGGTTCTTGCAGTAAAATGAAAATTTAGTGACGATTTTTACAAAGTTGCCTTGATTTGCTCAGCTTCGTAAAAACTTTTCCCACCTATGTAGGCCTCATTTTCTCCGGAAATATTACACCGGACACAAAAAATTGTGCATCATTGCCAGATGGAACTTTCATCTACTTGTTTTCACCGTTAGTAAAAGGTATCACTTTGTTTTTACGCTTGGAATCTAGGCAAAACCGTTTTTGCCGTTTTTTGATACTTGGGTGCCTATATATCCGATTCTGCTGAACCGATTTATTTCTTAATATGGGAACATTTGTTCTCCTTTATATGCCCGATAATCCTTTGGACAGATGGAGTTCGTACAACTGACACCAGGGGCGCTGTAGTCTCATATATGTCAGAAAACATAGAAAAAATCGAGCTTTTTAGCAAAAATAGGATTGTCCATAACAATCTGTTTAGTGGGTTTGATGGAGAATTTTATTAGCTAGATTTTCACCCATATACAACTTTTCACTCAGATTGTTTTTTAACCTCGAAATTGAGGTTCAAACGAAAATCGAACACAATATCTTGAAGGACAAGTTCCACAAATGGATCGTGCTAGAATAAAAAAATCGTTATATTGTTTTTCCTCTATAAAATCAACTCTTGAATTTGATACATTTTTGAAAGATCTTTTGTCAGAAGGGAAAATTCATTAACCGTGGGCAAGTTTAAGATCAAAATTGCTAGCTAAGACACTTTAAGTTGCAGGAATTAATCACGAAATTATAAAAGAAAAATAATTTCGCAATGTTTTAATACGTTTAAAATATAATTTGAAGCTTTTTATGAGAGATATTTTGCCAGAAGGGACAATTCGTTAAGCATGGGAAAGTTTGAAATCTTGTTTTTTAGCTAAGACACCTTAAGTTCCACGAATAAATCACCCGTGAATAAACAATTTTAATTCGACAATTTTTTAAATAAATTGAAAGTTCAATTTTGATGAAAGATATTTTGCCAGAAGGGACGATTCGTAAAGCATGGGCAAGTTTGAAATCTTGTTTCATAGCTAAGACCCCTTAAGTTCCACGAATAAATCACCTGTGAATAAACAATTTTAGTTCACCAATTTTTTAATTCATTGAAAGTTCAACTTTGATCTAGTCGATGAAAGATATTTGGCCAGAAGGGATGATTCATTAGGGAAAGTTTAAAATCGGGATTGTTAGCTAGGACACATTGAGTTTTACGAAAAAAATTCAACCCCACAAATTTTTAACACGTTGAAGGTAAATAATTGATCTTTTCGATGAAAGATATTTTGCCAGAAGGGACGATTGATTAAAAATGGACAAGTTTAAAATCAAAATTGTTAGCCAAGACACATTAAGTTCCACGAATAAATCACCCGTGAATAAACAATTTTAATTCAACAATTTTTTAATAGATTGAAAGTACAATTTTGATCTAGTCGATGAAATATATTTTGCCAGAAGGGACGAGTCATTAGGGAAAGTTTGAAATCTTGGTTCTTAGCTAAGACACCTTACGTTCTACAAATAAATCACCTGTGAATAAACAATTTTAATTCAACAATTTTAAAATATATTGGAAGTACAATTTTGATCTTTTCAATGAAAGATATTTTGCCAAAAGGGATGATTCATTAGGGAAAGTTTAAAATCGTTGTTAGCTAGGACACATTGAGCCTTGCATTGGGTTTAACAAAAAAAAATTCAATCCCACAAATTTTTAACACGTTGAAGGTTAATAATTGATCTTTTTAATGAAAGATATTTTGCCAGAAGGGACGATTTATTAAGAATGGGCAAGTTTAAAATCAAGATTGTTAGCTAAGACACATTAAGTTCCACAAATGCCCTGCCCGTATTGGAAGTCTCTACCTTGCAGGCATCTATGAGGCAATTATTTGAATTAGTTTATGAGTTTATCGTGCAGTTTATTATTACTATGTGTAAGTTACAATTAACCGTTTTCTATCCTATATTTTTTGACGATTGCACCTCGTGAAAGGTTTTATCTTTGTCCGCAGAGTTTTCTATAAATTGGTCAGATTTTGCTGCAGGGGTATTCATTCATACATTAAGAATTCATACTATTTTAATGATTATTTCCCCAGTTTAATTCCTCTTTTATTCTCCCAGAAGCAATTGCGAGTATAATATTTCAGTGTAATCTTTGCAATCTTTATTCTCAGATATATACTTCTTATTTCTCATTTTCATCTTCCTGCTTATTATTGCTCCTCATTACTAAATAACAGAGATAAATTGATGCCGTTTAGAGCGTACTTCTTTATTTATTTATTTTTTTCTTTCTTTTGGTACAATTCTCGAACAACGGAAATTTGCGTGTGAACTTTTGCATGGAAAACCGCCTACGGATGGATTTTCTTATAAAATCAACCATCTTTTACTTCTCAAATGTTGTCCAACACATGGTGCCTGCGAATCTGATGAGAAATGCAATAAATTGTACAGAAATGTACAATAAATAAAGACCCAGCAGACACCTCTCTCACTTCACCTAAATAAATCCGCGTGGAGGAGCAAATAACATACAAAATGAGTGTAAATTTGTGCTAATTGCGTGTAATTTGACTACAGTGTGAATTACATTGGCGTACAAATACGTGTTAGGCTTGTTCGTGTGAATTTGTGCAGAGTGGAACTATATATATGCAGCAGCATATGTATATGCTAATGTTGGGTGTACGAAGGGGGCTAAAGTAATAGGTTAATGATCTAAAATGACCGACTAAATCTATGCAAACCATTAGAGTAAGTCAATTTAATTATGTAATGACAGACTCAACGATGTGGAACATGTTTTACGTTGTTCGCCTTCTCACCCAAAACCCTTTCCTTCTTGTAGCATTTTTTTTTCTTCAGTCAGATCGTAATTCATTCAAAACACTACTAAATACCCACCATTCACTCTCCTCATTCTTTTTAACACGCTCAACAGTCATACGATTTAATTGAAAAATGTCTAAATAACAAATTTATTGATTGAGACACATTATAAAGGCAACATTTAACATTTTAGATGGCTATCGAAAGAGATAATTTATTAAATTGAAAGCTAATATCTGACTTCTTCTCCTGCCAAAACCACATTCAATATCTTTTTATATTCACTATATATTTTTTTCTTTCGAAAAAAAAAAGTGAAAATGGAATCTTGTATTACCAAACAATTTATTACTATTCTCTCATGCTGTTTCCACTGTCAGATCTTTGTTTTTTTGTGTTCTTTCGAAGCTTTATTTATTTCTTTTAATGTTGGTAATCAATGCTTCATCTGTATCACTTCACATGCAACTGACATTTAACCTTAAGGCATTAATAATTTTAAAATGAATTTCAATCGAAGAAAGAAAACTGTGAATAATAAAATTTTAATTGATGTCAAGTGAAAGAAAAATCTATTTAATTTACACCAAAACTTTATCGTTTTGTTTATATCATTCCAGCATCGAAAGCGTAATTACTTGCCGTATGTACAAAACATCAAAGGAATTACACTGTGAGAAAATGAGTTCAGAAAAGTTTATCAGGAATGAAAACTTTACGCCATTGATCCCAATTACGGTTACAGAGGTTCCGTAATAGTGGAACTCTATTTGCACAAAAAGTCGTTGAAGTTCGAAGAATTCAAATTCAATTTCGAATTTTCTTACTAAATTTTCGAATATAGTGGGGAAAATTTATCAAATATCACACTAAGAAGCTGACAAAAGAGTTACTCAGTGATTAGGGAGTGATTGAATACTGGGGCAAGAACAGTAAACGTCGTAGTTCTGTTTTTTTCCTCACAACAATGTGAACGTCACATTTTGACACTTGAGCACTTCGAAATTCGAACAGGATGTACCTCAGCCACATACAGATTTTCGAATTTTTCAAGATCTACTTCTGTACGAAAAGAATATCAAGTCAGTAAGATGACTGAAATTTTACTTGTTAGGTAAGGTTAGTGTAAAAGTGCCTACGTCAAGATAATTATAAATTTCCCTCATTCAGTCATATGACTTTCAAGAAGCTTAAACCGTCTTCAGACCAAAGGTTTAGCCCAGTTCCCGAGAGTCTCAAAACCTTTAACAACTAGCGATTTTGTTGATTTTTCAGAATATAATAAGTCATTTGCCCTAAATAATCCTAAATAAAATAAAATAAAATAAAAAAATCCTAAATAGCAATCAAGATTTTCCAAATATTCTTGACCGATAAGATATTAGAGAATTTAAGCCATATGGCTAAGCCTAAGTCTGAAGCCCGTATTACATACTACTAAACCCACTATAGCAATATGTCCAACTTACTATAAAATTACGTCGTGAAAGTTAGTTTTTGTTTTTTGGGTAAAAACGTACCTTAGACTTAAAGTATTAATGTGTTATTTTATTGCTCATTCTGCAAAATTTGAGATATAAAAAATGTGATATCGGTAATAACTGTTGAGTTCTACTTGTGCATACTAAAAATGTAGAACAAATTCTAGCTTGTAATGTTAATCACAGTCCATCTTGTAGTGATTAACTATCTACCGGAGGTCTTTGAAAAAAACGCGAAAAATGGACAACTTCAAGATATCGATTCCTCAACTTACCATCGTGATAGGAACCCCATATTATCCCTGAACATGGAGGATAGTTCATACATAAGATATTTGTAAATCACAAAAACATTCTCTGAAACCATTCTTTAATCTCTAATTCTTCGCCAAACGTACGACTTATTTCGGAACAGAGGGAGTATTATTTAGCTCTATAGGTCATTTCTGAAGTTAAAATAGGCGAAGGGGTCATAATTTTGGACAGTTTCTAAATTTGGACACTTTGAGGGTAAAATTGGACACTAAAAATAAATTGATTAAAATTATGGATTTTTATTCCAATATTTGATGAATAATGAATTCTATCTAAATATTTGTTCTTTTTGGAAGATTTTAACACTAAATTCGTTAAATTTTTTAATATGATTTGAGTTGAAATTGCTTTGTTGAAAATTCAGTGTGAGCAATTGCTTACGAGAAACATGACAGAATTGAAGTATTAACAATTTTTCTTCTCTTTTTTGAGTGATATTATTAAATATCCAATGAATATTGTGTTGAATCACGTCAATGGTGATTTGTACATTTGACCTGAAGTGAGATTTGCCTTGTGAATTACATTTTTCGTGTGAAAAATGAGCCATTTTCTAAGAAATTCACCAAATGAGGTGATACTTCTAATTTTGGACAGGTGATTTTTTTTCTCTAAATTTTGTGAATTTTCAGTTTTGTGATGACTAGAATCACTAGAATGTATAAGTGTTTGGAGAAACAAAGGAGCATCATCTCTACGAATTAGATGTAGTGAGAAGAGCCTTAAAAATGTCCCGGTAAGACCAGGGAATGCGCGATTCCGCACGTACTTGGAGTACCGAAGAAGTCAACTCACTTTAATGAATGATATAGAAGGTTTCCGAACTTTTTGTAACATTTCAAGGTTCTCTTACATAAACAAGAGGACTTGGTAAGATATGTTCTTTAAATGGGGAACAATGGGAATCCTATTGAGGTGGATTAACTGTCCAAAATTAGAACCAAAGTGTCCAAAATTACAACCAATGTGTCCAAAATTTGAGTCAAATTCAGCTTTCCACATTAAAATCAAAATTAACAAAATCAAATTCGACCAGTAAATTTAATTTCTTTCAGCAAAATTTAATTTTTGAATGGCTAAATTTGACTTTTATGGCTCCGGCACACCTTTCAGATCAGAAAAAATTCTGAAGTCGAAATTCCAATCATTTTCGCTCTTCTTCGTTTAGATCAGAAAATTTTCACTAAATCAAAATTCACGTTCTATATTTTTTCACGACAGGTCTGTCCCATTCTTTAGCACTCTTCTTCTTCTTTTGAATATCACACCCAATTCAATTTACTTCAACCTAATTTTTAGTGTCATGGAGTGTGATATGCAAAACATATCTCAAAATATATTTTGAAAAAGAACGTAATATGAATTTTGATTTCACAAAACTTTCTTGATCTCAAAGGTAATCTAGAATCATTACGCCTTCGGTACACCTTTTATATTACGAAAATTTCATTAAATCGAAATTCACCTTGCTTTATCTCAGACATTTCGCATATGTCTGCCTCACTCTTTGACACTCAAATTGGATTGAACTAAATTTATTTTTTGTCATGGTTAGAAAGAAGAAGAGGACGGTGAAGTACTGAGAATCTGACGTTTAAAACGTTTGAGAAAGAAAGGTATGTGAATTTTGATTTCACGAAATTTTTCTGACCAGTGTGCCGGAGGTCTAATGCCTCCGGATCAATTTTTAGATCAAGATAATTTGGTAAAATTAAAATTCACAACCTTTTCATAGATCTTTTGTATATATTAATACCACTCTTTGATGCTCAAATTGGATTGAACTAAATTGAGACATTTAAAACATTTTTGAATTTTGATCTCGCTAAATTAAAGTCCAAATGAATACAGTCTTTCTGTCAAAAGTATTATCAAGCTTGACAGGTGAACCGTTAGTTCATGCTGTTTTATTTACCCACCACGTGGCGGCGCTTCAAACGACTTTGCGGCTCAAAATCAAAAGAACGCGGATAATTGCAATTATTACGGGTGTGTGCTTTCTCATTGCATCGATAAAAAAGTTAGAGAATTGTTATTACATAATCTAATAGAAAATATTCTTGTAAAACAATAGCGTGCACATTTTCTACGTTACTCGTGCCCCTCTCTCTCTCTGGCCATTCTTATGCCCTACTCACCGAATATAATTGCAAACATTTAAAAACAAATCATATAGGTGCTTTTGCAGAAAATTTCCTGGAAGACTGTGGCATGTGAGAATTTGCCCATTAAATTGCAAAAAAAAGGCACGAAAAATAAATTAGCAGAAAAAATACATGGTGAATTGTTCATTTTTATCCTCAACTGTTAGGGTATATTACTATGCAATATTTCTTTTAATATTTTTTTTGTAACTTGTAGTGCAGAAAGCCATAAAAATGTGCTCAACACCGCAAAACGAGTCAGTGGAGGCGACACAATAGTCATAAAATATATGCCCCCAAACAAATGAATTCCCCAATTTGCCCCCTTATATATATATGTTTTTTTTTGTAGCTTTACCCATATTTCTGCCCCCTGTATATGCCTTTTACTCAAACAACAACAACAACAAAAAAGACCCATTTTCATTGACTTATAATTCTAGCTTGCATGTACGACACTTTAGAATTGTTTATGAATAATTTGAAAGTCATTAAAAAGTTTATCGTTAAAAATAAGTCGTAAAAACCATACTTGGAGGATATTTTAATGGGCATAATTATAGTTTATGGGGTACAGGATTTTGTGTGCGAAATATTTGCACCGCGCGTTCAACACAAAAATTTTATGACCAGAAAACATCCAAAGTCTTTTCAATATTATGAAGCTTTTGCCAACGCGCATTATTATGTATTTCGAATTGCTGGGCTATTATTATTTTCGCGGTTTTTTTTTACAACCCCATTTTTACTACTTGTATGGGGTGTATTAAAACACTGTATAATGTTTGCACCACATGCGTCCAAATAACACCCAAGAATTTTACTCAACAACGAAAAAAATAAAAAATAATAAAAAAAAACAACATAATGTCATAATTTTCAGTTAACAAGAATTTCCTTTTTCTGGTTTCGTCTCTTCATAGCTCTCACTCTCTTGGGGCATTTGTATTCTTTCTGGGGTAAATTGTTTTAATCATACATTGACAGAAATGTCAATTATCTTCATAATAAACATTTTTACAGCATCCCATATAACCATAACTTAATAGTGTAATTACTTAATTGCCATCTGCGGACAATTCTCTCTTAAATTTTTTTTTATACAATTTCTTTTCTCACCGTGTACGACACGTACTTAAATTAAAAATATGTCAAGATAAATACCCATTACTCCCCATACCAAACCAAAATATCAAATTAACATTTTTGCCTCTTCATCTTGAAGGAAAAAAAAAACTTAACGAATGTACTTAACGAGACCCGGGTAAAAAATTAATTTCACCAATAAAAATTTAACGTAAAGTTGTTTTGCTCTTTTCTTTTTATCTCAAACAACCTCTCATACCATTATCGTCACTCTTATTGGACAATTAGGACTCTCAAGAAGTAACAAAAAAAAATTGTATACAATAAAATAATTATGATCACATAATTGCGTAAAATTTAATACCTCCCCTATTATCTATTATTAGTTTAAGTGTTCAACTCAGTAATGATTGCAGAAAAAAACCCACAATTCTCGCATATTATAGCCGACTCACATTATACAGCTTATGAGATCTTTTAATTAATTACATCAGGCATCTTTTGATGCTCTCTTTATTATTTTAAACACACATTAACTCGCTTCTTTTGCACCATTAATAATTAAATTCAACGTCTTCTTTTTTTCTTGCACCCTATGTGCATTTATATGGTGGACGTCTTTAAACTCTCAACGTGCGTAACTGTTCAAGTTTTTTCTTGCAACTCTGTAATATAAACTTCTTCAATAGTGCCTGTCTTTAATTAAAAATTAAATTATTTCTTACTTAGTGCCTAGATCACTTTTTCATCATGATCATTAAAAAGGCAACTTTAGAGGTGGAAGGAGTCACATAAAAGAGACTTTTATGGTAATGTATACGACCTATTTGAGATCTGCAAGTGCAAATTAGAAAATATACTTAAAGAAAAGGCATGTCAATTTAATGTTTTCTTGCTATCTACACTTGATGCTTTAGTAAAAATTTATTGAATTTTAGGGGAGTTTACGAGGATTTTAGATGTAAAGGACATTGGGCAAAGTATGGGAGTTGGTCTATGTGGCGACCACAGATGGGACTACATTGAGAGAAATCCGAAAAAGTTAAAATAACATTCCGTAAATGTTAATTTTACCTTGCAGTATTGATCCGAAATCGGTGTAAATATTACCCTTTTTAGGTGTATTGGGGGTTAAAGTTACACTTTTTCATGTTGATTTTACCCTTAAAAAGGTGTAAAATTAACAGTAAAAAAATGTTGATATATTTTTACACCTAAAAAGTGTTAAATTTCTGAGGAAAAAATGTTAATCGCACCCTCGTTTTTTCTCTCACAGTGTAGCCTTAAATCTCACCTTTCCTGAAAAAAATGGGAGTCTAATCCTTTTTTCCTAGTTTCAGGAAACAAAAATTAAAAACAGGTCCAAAACTGTAATTTTGCTGTGCAATACTTCATACGATTTTGTACAATTAATATCACTTTTCTGAAAGACGACTATCACAGAAGGTAGAGGGATTATTAGGGTTTATATTTATGTAAAAACCTTTTGGGTTGAAGAAGGCCGCTTTTGTGGGTGGAAGAAATTTCACAAACTTGACTCACATTGATCGATCGCACATAGAAGACATTGCTTCTTCGCACATTTTCCAGGAAACTTCATTTTAGATGCGAACCCTCATATTCACATCTATTGTAATCTACCGATTTGGTCCACCACTAAAAAGTAAAACTTAAAAATCTTAAAGTTGATAAACAAGAGGTAATTTGACTCAAATAGACCGCAGTTGAGTAATTTTTAAGCAATTTTGCATTTCTTTGATATAAAAATATTTTTCAAGCTTGCACAAATTGAATGTGCAATGAAAGAATCACATCTACAATAAGCTCACATAGCTTACAAATGGTTTTTGAGAATCTTTGACATAACCTCACTTTTGTGTTGTTTTTCACGTTAAAGAAAAAAAATTGTCCGTGAGAGACTTTTTTGTGAAAATCTTGGCCTATTCACCTTCTGAAGCTTAATCTCTGTGCTAAATCCGGATTCCTGTAACTGTAGGGACAGAGAAATCTTCAATGATACGCATTCAAAACGTTTTTGAGCATATCCGTCTTCGTAAAGGAATGGTGAAATCTTATACGGTCTTCTCGCTTGCAGAGTTTTAGTCAATTTTTAGCTTGAAAAACCTATTGATTCGTGTAAATTTGGTTATATTCGGACTTTTCAAGAAAGCATTCACCAGATATACCGTTTCCAGAGTGAAATTCTCATGGAATCAAGCAAAAAAGTGGTTTTTAGTGTCATGAAAATATGTCTTAGAAAAGTTCCATAAAAGTTATATTAAAACGTTTTATTCCTTATAAATTTATTTAATCAAGTAGATTAGAGTTCCCTTCAAACAATGATGTTCAACATTTAGTGTCCGGTACAAAATTTAAGGTAAAAATAGGGTATTCAATGACGACATGAATCGTGTGCGAAGATGGAAACTTGATTGAACTTTCGCACAGATCGCCATTAAATTTTCATTTTCCTTTAGAGGAAAATTTGAGGATTTCCTGGGATAATCTGAGGTGGGATTACGAAACCTATAAATAAGAGACTTTTTTGGCATGTTGGAGAATCGATACGGTTTGCATGGTAGTCAGAAAAAAATCACTGAACTTTCAAAATCATTTTTGTGTGCGAAAGTTCAAAGCCCCCTACGTAATTTTTATGTACTTCTACATGTTTGTGTAATTTATACACATTTTGTCTGCAAACTATGACATTTTACACAAAATAGTATAAAAGAAGTGCCTAATGACGGCAACATTACCAACTTATTACACAGTTGTGTACATTATGTGTAAAACTTTATAGATTTTAGATAAAATGTTTATCAAAATGTACATAATTGTGTAATCCTTGCTACATATATCGTCAGTTGGATCAGCAATTGTCGTAACTTCCTCATCGCCCCATCAGCACTTCTTCTAACAACATAAAATTGCACACACTATACACTAACTGCTGATGATGTGATGAGGAAGTTACGACAATTGCTGATCCATATTATGTTTAAAATCTGTGAAATTTTGCACAAAATAGTATTGAGAAGTAACCAAAAACAACAAATTTAGTTAGTAATTACACAGTTGTATACATTTTGTTATGCATTTGGTGTAAGATTACAAAATTTTTTGACAAAATGTGTATCAATGATTACACAATTTCGTATTTAGTGTTACACATAAAAATTCTTTTGAAAAACGAAACAGGAATTGCGTAAAATTTCACATATTTTAGACACAATTTGTAACAATGATTACACAATTGTGCAATTATGGCTACACAATTTGTTTAAAATCTATGAAATGTAACACAAAACAGTATTATAAATTATCAAGTGATTACATAGTTGTGTACATTTTGTTGCACATTTTGTTTAAAACTTCATTGATTTTAGACAAAATGTGTAACAATAATTACACAGTGGTTGAATCATATTTTTTAGATAGTTTATTTAAAATTCATGAAATTTTACACAAAATTTGAAGCAAAACACATACAAGTGTGAAATCATTATTACCATTGTTACACATTTCGTGTAAAATCTATAAAATTTTGGAAATTTTGCACAAAGTTGTGTAAAAAAATTGCTCAAGGACGGCAAAGTTAGCAATTAACTGAAAACTTGTGCAGATTTTGTGTAAAATTTCATGGATTTTAGACAAAATGTCTAAAAACATGATTACATAGTTGTGTAATTATTGGTACACATTTTGTCTAAAATTATGATGTTTTACAGAAAATGTGTAACTAAATGTACACAATTATGTAATCACTTGATAATTTTGCCATTTTAAGCAATTTTATAAAACTGTTTTGTGTTTAACTTCATGGATTTTAAACAAATTGTTTTGATTGATTGCACAATTGTGTAATCATTGTTACACATTTTGTATAAAATCTACAACATTTTAAACACAATAGTGTGGAAAGACTAGACAAAGACGACAAAACCAGCAACTGATTACACTCTTGTGCATATTGATCAGAATTTTGTGTAAAATCTCATATCGATAAGATAGATAAGTTTTAATACGACCAAAGTGTAATACACACAAATCGAGCTCTTTTTTATTTGATTTTAAGCACCGTATGTGTCTTCTACATTAAAGTTTTAAAATATCATTTTATACTTTATTTTTACGCCAAGTGTCCAACCACAAAGTTTTCCAGAAAAACGTTGGAAAATTCTGCAATATTGAAAAATTATTGCAAGCACGTGCTGGAAGGAAGAAAAATCATATAAGGGGAAGCATATTTCCACCCATGTTTCCTTATTTGTATCCCACCATACTTTTCAATATCTGTCAGTTTTCTTTCAACACCTCACTCTACCCCCATCCCATACCACCCCCCCCCCTTGGAACGTGAAATCATAAGAGCATATAAGAGCAGATTGAATTGAGTGTTATGAAGGGGTTTTTGGGGTTAAAATGAGGAAATGATAAAAATACAATTTAACATCTCGTCTTTGAGATCTCGCAATCGCAACACATCCCTTCGAACCATCGAAGCGTGTTGAGGAGTATGGCAAAAAAAGAAAAACCGTAGCGTGTAACATGCATTTATCATATAAAAATCCTGGGATAAAAAACTCATCCCCTTGAAAAAGCTCACTAATACCTACATCCCCACAAAAAAGCTGTCTCAACTCTCAGTTGTGCTTTTTTTTCGCTCGTCAAAAACGAAAGTCTCTCCTTCCTTTTCGCCTTTTTTTTGGTATTCTGTTCATCCACCGAAAAGCTCCTGCCAAATCCTGGAGGACATACGAAAAAAGCACCGGAAAAAAGCTGCCACAGAGAATATACAGCAAAAGCATAGCAGGAAAGAAAGATACAATTGTGGGTGAAAAGGAGGGAGAGAAAGTAAAAGGAGAAGAAAAAAAAGAGCATAAAACAGCCATTAAAGCTTTTGCGCGCACATTTACCGCGCATCGTTAACGAATCAAGTAAGCGTTAGTGTAATGGGGCAGCTTTATCGTTGCCATAAAGCAGCTTAACGCGTACATTAGGGGTGGTTTGAGGGGGGTTTGCTGGAATATACAACCAGTCAGAGATGCCTCAACATAACCATCATTCAACTCTATGTATATATTCCACAAAAAAGGTGGTATAAGAATGACGAAGAGAGACAAAAGCAGAAAAAAAGAGGCAAGCAAACAAGGAAGAAAATTGTGGTTTTCAGGCACTATTATTTACTTCTGCACAGAGTGTTAAAAGAAGTGAAAAGCCCGACAAAAAGCACTCACAGAGGAAGATTGTGTCAATGATATAGTACATGGAGCTTATTATAGCACAAAACATCCGTTATGGCAACAACAAAAAAATTATTCACCACTTTGAAGAGCATTTAGAAAATTTCCAGAGTGAAAAATAGCCCATTCTTTGCAATTACTCTTTGTTCTTCGTGCTATTTTCGAAGTCAACAGGATTGTGCCTTTACATAGTAAAAAAGATTTTTTACATTTTAGATGTAAAACATATGTAAAAATATGTAAAAATGTAAAAAATACGTAAAATGTCAAAGAGGAAAATTAAGCATTTTTGAATCTTTTAAACATTTCCTGTAAGCATAATATCAATATTGATATTGCTTTCGAGGGATATCAATAAAACATTCTTGGGAAAGCCATTAACAAAATTTATAGCACAATTTAAGCTTAAAATGATTTCACACTCATAACCTCAACACGAAAAGGTTAAAATTGCAAATAAAGAACGCACAGCTGCAGAACAAAACGGTTAAAATTGTATATAAAATCCACACAGCTTTCGAACGAAACGTTTAACAAATTTAGATCGGTTTTACTCAGATTCTGTGCAGATTTTATTAAAAATCGATATAATATCATAATATCTGTGTGAATTTTGTTTAATACGTTAGTCTCATTTTAGTAATAAAGCTCGATGGTTTTTTAGAATATTACCACAGAAACATTCATTACCACAGAATCAGTGTTAGCTAGGAGACACTGATTCCCTTCATCAGTGTGGTTCAGTGTGGTTATCAGTTTTCCCGAACAGTGAAGAGGCGTGACCGTAGCTCCGATCATTTCCGAGAATTTTTCGAGTTCATGAAATATTTAGCGAGTTCCTTTTAGTTCACGAAGATTTCCTAAAACCTCATGAGCCTTAAGCACTAGACACACTTACGACTTAAGCCGTGAGATGGCTTAACGTAATTATAATCAAAATAATGATTTAGCTAAATTAGCAGCAGTTTCCCACTAACTAAGCCGTTTCTCGTCTTAAACCGATAATAATTACGTTAAGTCTTCTCTCGGTGTAAGTCGTAAGTTTGTCTAGGTCTAGGGCATTGCGGCTTACCAAGGCCGAGGTTATAGTAAATGATACCCATAGGTTCTCGATGGTTCTTCAAGATTTTCCACATTTCCCGACAGTTCTGAATACTGTCGCAGGTTATAAGGGATCATGGGTTTCTTAGGAGTTGCCCGATGGCACAAAAACATTCGGGATTCGCGAGGAGACGTTATCTAATGGTCACCGAGCTATCTTGCCTCATTCAACAAAATAAATATTACACATTTTTATACTACACGTTTTTCTGAATATGTAAAAAGGCAGACTAATGAATATCCTTTCAAGTTTTTTTTACTGTGTATATTTCCGACCATATGTTGTTTAGATACAAAAAAAGCTGTTCCTAATTTCGGACATGTGACAAGCCCGTAAAGTCCTGAGTTTAAAATTAAATATATTCATAATAAATTGAAATATTTGTTACTCTTTTTCTAGGATTGTTGTGCTTTGGAACTTTAAAATGTAATTCATAATGTTGAGTGTTGCTTTGTGTGCAATATCGGACACCAAGTCTCTAGAAGCCCCTGGCCCTTCCGGAACTCTTCTAAGCATATATTTTCCAGCATCTTATTCGTAAGGGTCACGTTCATTTGTTTTTTAGACAATATTTGATCTCTAGAAATTGAAAATTTAAAAATTTATGGATTTTTGAGAAACGAAGAAAGTGTCCGATATTACAAACCTTTCGAAATTTGGCACAGTTGCTTTACATAAATGTTTTATATCCAAACAATGTAAAAGAAAGTTTTTCCTGGTAAAAACTAAATAACTAAACAGGAATATTTTCTACTGCCCTAGTCTATTAGTACCTTTCAAAAAGTAGTAGACTTTTTTTTAGTACTGATCTTCCCTTTGTTTAAAAAAAAAACATCCGTTACCTTTTCCTTTAAACTGAAAATTACGACGTAATTTTTATTCAGAGCGCCTTAAAATTCTAAAGATCTCAATTTCAATTGTTCCCCGGATTTTAGTTAACGATCCAAGACATTTAATAAAAAAATCCATCTCAAAAGATCCTGAATGGCATTTTAAGACACTGGTCTTGAGGAGTGAAATATTTTAAGGGTGGATTTGCCATAAAGCTCAATTTATGCATAAAAAGGATTTCTTTTATTACACAAAAATGCCATATATGAAAACACCCCAAACTTCCCCATTGATTTCCACCCCAAAAGTCCATTGGAAATAAAATTTCATGAAAATTCATTTTATAGGAGAAACTACAAAAAAAAAAAGAAAGGGAAATGCAAATACACTCGATATGCATTCTTTCGTTTAAAATTCATGAGGCAATCTCGGATTCTCTGTGAAAAAAAAGGGGTTCAGCATTATGTAGATGGAATATCTCTCGCTCTCGAAAATATGATTGCACAAATTTTCCAGGAAATTGTCTGCATAGACATTGATGCCCAGAACAAGGAAATTGCAAGAGATTTCACTGATAATTTCTGCTGCCTTTGAGAAGGATCTTTTGTGCAATATTTAAAGTTTGTGATGATGATGAAAGTAAAGGAAAAGCTACATTATATCATATAAATAGTCCCACAAAGAAAAAAGAACTGCAGTGTCAACAGAAAATCGACCACAATTTTCAATAAGATGTGCACTCAGGGAAAATTTAAGTGAAATAGCCAGAGGAAATTTACGAGAAAATCGAAAATTTTCTATTAAGCCTTATTAAATTTCTAGGAGGATTATTGGTTTGACAGCTGTCAAAATACAATTTAGGAAATGGGGTTGCTGTAACCGATTTGCAAATTTAACTGATATCAATTTATTTACATATCTTCTTCTCATTGGTCACGTGAATTTAAATCAATTTAAAATGCCTATGCTCATTTTAATCAAAAGATGCATTTGAGATTGTCTGACATCTGTCAAAAAACAATTTAGAAAATTAGGATGCATGACAGAATCTCTAACATTATAGCTTTTAACTTTAGTTTAATACAAATTGATCACAATGCGTGATATTATTTAACTGATTTCAAAATAGTTATTATTTGACTTCTGTCAAAACACAATTTGACAAATGTGTTGCTATAATTCATGTGTTAGTGTTACATTAACTAAAAATCCATTGTGCTTTAGTAAAAAATAATTTCAATAAAGCAACATAATGCAAAGACTGCTTTAATTTGTAATTTTATCTTGGAGATGATATATTTGACAGCTGTCAAAATTCAATTTATTAGATAGGGTTGCCATAACGCATGTGCTGGGTTTTTTCCAATGGCCAAAAAGCAATTTTACTTTAGTATAAAAGGTTTTTAGTAAAGCAATATAATGCAATGAGAGCTTTTGATTCTTCCTTTTCTTCTAGGAATTGCTCATTTGACAGCTGTCAAAATTCAATTAGAAAATGGGGTTGCTAGAACTGATTTGCTACCTCAACAGACTTTACTTTAAGTTTTTTTTTGCATTGATCCTACAGCGATTGTACATTTAATAAAAAAAATTACTAAATTATTGTATTGGTGTGGCAGATGTCAAAAATAGAAAAAGGTTTGCCATAACCGGTATGCTGATGTAACAAGTGATATAATGTAATATACAGTTTAGTGAAGTAATTAATTAAAATGATACCAGGTAATGCATTTCATTGGTATAATTTTTATTTAGAAATTTTTTGGTTTGACATATGTCAAAAAAGGGTTGCCATTATGGTGAACTCATTGCGATTTTTTTGTTTATTTATTAGATTTTATCAATTTGATTGAGCTTATACAATGCCTTGCATTAAGCTGAAAGATGTACATTAGGTTTTGGATGCGAAACATTAGAACTGTTAGTCCGTTTCGGTTTTGATAGTTGTCAAAATATGGCTGTCACCATGGTGAAGTCATTGGGAATCTTTTTGCTTTACTTATTGGGTTCCAACAATTTGATTAAGCTTATATAAAGCTGAAAGGTGTACATTAGTCTTTAGGTACGAAACATTAGAATTGTTAGCCTTTTCCGGTTTGACAGTTGTCAAAATAGGGTTGATATTATGGTCAACTCATTGAGATTTTTTTTTGTTTATTTATTAGATTTTATTATTTTGATTGAGCTTATACAATGGCTTATATTAAGCTAAAAGATGTACGTTAGTCTTTGGGTACGAAACATTAGAAGTGTTAGTCCTTTTCGCTTTTGACAGTTGTCAAAATAGGGTTGTCACCATGGTTAACTCATTGAGATTCTTTTAGCTTTACTTATTGGGTTCCAACAATTTGATTAAGCTTATATAAAGCTGAAAGGTGTATATTGAGGACGAAACATAAGAACTTTTAGCCCTTTTCGGTTTGACAGTTGTCAAAATAGGGTTACCACTGTGGTCTATTCATTCAATTTCTTTTACTTCTAGGGTTTTATCAATTTGGTTAAGTTTATGTAAAGCTGAGAGGTGTACGATCATCATTAAGGGCAAAACATTAATACAGTTGGTCCTTCGACCCGGATCAGCTCAATGTTTAGAGCATTTAAGTCCCTCCAAATATTATAATATACTAACTTACACCAAGAATACCCAGTAAAACCATGTGAAAAAGCTCTACTGATACCCATCTTTCATGCTCTTTCAATTTTCAGAGAAATTTATCTGAGTGCAGCAAAGGAAGCAGACTGAAAGTGAAGATTCAAAGATGGTTATCTTTTCCCATCAACTTTTTTTCTTCTGCTCTCCAAGTCTCTCATCTGATACTCCTGTCGAGTCGAAAAAGGATGAAAATAACAGCATCATTGAACAACTTTCTACTAACAGCTGCCATGTAATGGAAACTCTGAGGGTGCAGAAAAAAATCTCATACACTTTTCATTATGATACCACCCCCTTCGCACAACATTTTCAATACAAACCACCCCCCCCCCCCCGACCCGTCTGTTTTTCCTTGCAAAACCCCTTGGAGGAATTTTCACAGCATCAAATATATATACCATTGAACTCTCTCTTCTGCCATCCCGCATCTTCCCCCCCGTGCCCCTTTTACATCATCCTGCGCCCCATTTGACAGAAAGTTTATGAGACGAAGGGTATAGAAACAACTTCAACAGTTTATATTGCAACTTGAAAACTCTCATCCTTATTTTCATCCTGCCGTGAAAGAGGAAGACTTTACACATATACAACACAATTTCAAACCATCAACTTTCGCCATTCCTTCGGTATTTATATTACATATCAAAAAGAAAACTGCTAACATGAAAAGGAGTTTGATATGGGAGTAGTATGAGGAAGTTTATGTCTGATCAACTTTTCATAATCCTCTGCGAGAGAAGCAACAAATAATATCCTTTCAGTGAATTGAAAAGTAAATACAAGATGAAGCATCTCTCATGGGAATATAAGGAATATTCATACTCAATATACCAAATGCATACTCTTGGGGTATAGAAGATATTATGTATATCACTTAAGTTTGCTATATATGTAACTTTTTGTATGAGGAAGAAGATGGTTATATGAGTTGGAGCAACAAGAAATTGAGGGTGAACGGAGTATAAAACGGATTTTCCTATAAATCAAACAAAATATGAATACACTTTTCCGCACAAATTCAACATTTTCTCATGTGTTGAAAGTACATACAATATTATATGCTTTATACAATTCTTGTTGAATGTATGTGTCTTGCCAGGAAATTCGTTTTATGGTTGAAAAATTGAGATTTTCGGGGGGAGAAAATAAATTTTCCTTTGATCTCAACTCGCGCCAGCATTTCTCCTTTTTTTATTATTATTACTATTTGTACTCTACCAGGAAAACTCTCAAAAGTAAAGCTCTCATTCATATATTCATGTCTTGAAGCACCGTTTGTTGTCAACATTCATCTTTCCACCAATGAACAAGAAATTGCTACAAGAATACAACCTCCTGCAGCAGTGTTAAGATAGTGGCATATTCTTGCTTTCATACACTAATAAAAGTCGATCGACAATCTGTTAGAAAGTCGATCAATTTGACGTTCTGAGTGTCGTCGATTTCGATTCGATTCGGAAATGTTAATTTTACTCTGCATTGTTGATCCGAAATCGGTGTAAATATTACCCTTTTTAGTTGTATTGGGGGTTAAAGTTACCCTTTTTCATGTTAATTTTACTCTTAATAAGGTGTAAAATTAACATTAAAAATGTTGATATATTTTTACACCTAAAAAGTGATAAAGTTATGAGGAAAAAGGTTAATCGCACCCTCTTTTTTTCAGTGTGTACTGACACGCATTGATCGATATTCTGCCAGAAAAGCGATAGATTCCCCTTTGTCATTTTAAAAAAAAGAAAACATTCCGAATACCGAATAACGTTATACGAAAAAAGCCGATATAAACCATGCACAGTAAAAAAAAAATTACAAGGATAATCGTTGGTGTGCGTTTTACCGGGCTAGCTTGTGTCATTCAATCCAAATCGAACAATTTAACGTTAAACAAAATAAATATTGCACATTTTTTGATTACACGTTTTTTATACCTTTTTTAAGTACACATATGTGTAATTAAACAACAATAATCGTGGTAAAAAGACAGACTAACGATTATCCTTTCAATTTTTTTTTACTGTGTAGGGGAAAGTGGTCTGCCCTTGAATGCGGCAGCCTTTGAATGTTTTAATTTTTCTCTTATTTATCAAAGCAAAAATTTTATTTTGTGAACTAAAGTTAATACTATTAACTATTTTCTATTAATTTCGATTAACAAAATGGAATTTTAGTTTTGGGAAATAAGACAAAAATGGAAGCATTCAAAAGCTGCCGCATTCAAAGGCAGGCCATTTTCCCCTATATTTTCGCCCATATCTTTACAGTAAAAAAAAGATTACAAGGATAATCGTTGGGTTGCTTCTTTGCCACGATTATTATTGTAAAGTCACTCAAATATGTATTTTAGCAAAATGCGTAATCTCAAAATGTGTAATTTAAATTTTATGTAATGGTAAAGTGTGTAATCAAATGCGAATAATTACACAATTGTGTACATTCTGTTACATATTTCGTGTAAAATTACACAGTTTTCAGACAAAATGTGTACAAATTACATAAATGTGTATCAGTACACATGACTATATATTTGTGGAAAATTTACAATGAAACTCATGGTAAAGTAGCCAGAATTTTTTGACTGTGTGGATTTCTCTAATGACGCATATTTATCGACATTCTGTCAAAAAAATCGATAAGTTTGACGTTTTGTAATTTTAGGGTGAAAAAACAATACATTCTAAGTATATTAAATATTGTTATTGGAAAAAAGATCGACTTAAGACATGGCTCCTCCAACTGACTCATGTCGATCGAAATTTTGACAGAAGATCGATCGGTTTGACGTTTGTCATTTTAGAGAAAAAAGAAAACATTGAAAGTATTGAAAAACGCTAATAGAAAAAAATCGGTATAATCCATGGCTTTTACTGACGCATGTTGATCGACATTCTGTCAGAAGATTGATCTCTTAGTCGTTCATCCACAAAAGCAAAGTAAATATTTTCTTTATGTGTCAAATAGTGTTGTAGCCTTTTCAATCTACGTAATTCAAATTTAAATTAAGTAAAGTTCATTTGTTAACTAGAAAAAAGTCAATTTCGACATGTCAGAATATAAGTCAAATAAGTCGATTTTTTTGCAAAATTCGTTTTTTTTGCTTATCTGGAACTCATTGATACCCACTACCTTTCCCGTGAACTCTCATTTCGAACTCCAAGTTTCCTACACGAATATGGGCGCTGAATGATTCAGGATGAAGAATTTGCAAAAAACATTTTTCTTGTCAATGTACAATTCATCGATTAGGGTCACGAGAATATCTTATTTGATATTCATAGACTTCAATTTTATCAGAAAATTCTACTTTAATTTAAAATTTGATAGAAAAAAATAAAACTTATTTTTAGGAAAAGCGCAGAAAGCACAATTTAAATCGATTGAATTTCACTAAATCAAAAATAAGAAAAAAAGATCTCGATCGATATTCTGCCAGAAAGTCGGACGAAATGTCGTCAACGTTTATCATATTCAGCGATGTTCAAGACAGATACTTGACATTTGATAAACTAAAAGATCTTCTAAGTGTCACTTAAAATGTAATTTTTAAAATAGTCACTAAAACACTCGTCATTACCGCAGCCACATGAATTCACGATCTAATAATCGTGAATTCTAATCGATCTAATCGATAAAAAAGAATATATGACATTTAAAATTAAACTTACGAATGTTCTGCTAAAAGTTTCTAGAGTGGTTTTGAATTCTGAACAATGACTCACCTAGAAAGAGAAGAAAAGATAAAGTTGTAGTTAGTATCACATAGTTTATTTTTATCAAAAAATGTAATAATTTGTATTGATTTTTAGTGGTATGTGCCTTAATTTTGATATAGACGAATAATCTACAGTAGACTCTTGCTCAATAGGTGCTTTTTCAATAGGGCGAAAAATTTTGTTGACAATTTTCACTTTCGATTTTGAAGCAAATTGAAATCAATTTCGCTGTATTTCCTCTTGTTACATCGTGATTTTTGAAAATTGATTCGAGCTTTTTGTGGAATTAACAATGACTTTGACCAAATCACTCGATAATTCATTGCGTTCTTTTGTCTCCTTAAAAGAAGTATTCTCCTCAAAAAAAGTGCTAGGTTTGCTGAAGATCATAGGGTTGGAAAGGTACCGTTACCAAAGGAATTTTAACAAAAGGCTCAGATTCTTCAGAAACGTTCTGAACTTATTAATCAAAGTTTTGGATATCGGTAAATGTTAGGGCCTTGTGATCTTCAGAAGCTTTAACCCTTTTGTCAAGGGGAATACTTTTGCATAGGAGACATTTCCCTAGAATCATTTTTATGAATTTGAAGAATATTCAAGGATTTAAAAGGTAAATCTGGAAAGTTGTAATGAAAATAAAGAGATAAAGATATGGTTTTTAATAGAAAAGTCTTCCATAAGCCCTTCTTTACAAATTGTTCTCTGAAATGACCAACATAAGATAAACCGTTATTGTATAAAATGAGTTTTGTAAAAAAAAATCGTCATACTTCTTAACAATTTGTTTTATGTTCTAGTGCTTTTCCTACATACTTTTGAGGTAGGACCCGGAACAAAAGTTGTTACCTTTGCTAATACATATTGGATGGTATAGGTCTCATGCGTGGCGAAAGGTTGGACCATTTTGTCCATTGTCCTTTGTCGTCCTTCTTTTTGTTTCTCCTAAAAGTCACAAATTTGTTCCAAAAATATTCAGTGTCCATGGACGATCTAATTTTTGGAACAAATTCGTTACTAATGTTGAGTATCTTCCTCAGTCCCTTAAAAGGAACAAGATTGTGCCAAAAATTTGGGTGTCCTGTCCGTGCACGAGCTAATTTTTGGAACAATTATGTGCCAAAATTTCTTACCGTGTACGACTGGGGAAAATAGTTGAGACAGGCACCAAAACAAAGAAAAGTCGATAATGCAGAAGCACTTGAGAACAGTAAAGTGCTAAAAGAATATGTTAGGGTTTCTTGAAGCGTTTCTCAGGCAATGGACAAGGGTTTCTCAATATGTGTTACCCCAAGATCTTCAATAAAATGGTAAAGCGCTCATTCTATGACGTCTATGACACAAGAGTCCCGGGTTCGAATCTCCTTAAGGTCACCCGAATTAACTGCATCCAGTGAGTTTAAGTGCACTGAATATCTAGAAATTTCGTTTACGAAAAATCTTGATTGTGCCACTTTCTTATAACATCAACGAAGACTCAAGGGACTCGAGCATAACTGAAAGGATGCCACAGTGATCCTGTAGCATGAAAACTTTGAGGTTACAACCTTCCTTATATTTCACAAACCTAATACACATATAAAATTTCCACTCAGAAGATGTATACAACAAAATAAAATTGAGTGGAATTTTTATTGCATCACATGAAATGATGTTCAAATAATATTTTCACAAATATTTCCTTCCTCAGACATTTGCTTCATGGATGGATTTTCCAGCCTATACATCACAAATCCCCAAACAAGTCACATTTTCTTCCGAATCTCACCCTAGGAATCAGTGTTTGGGGAGAGTTAAACCACTTGTAGTAAAATGGATTTATTTGGTCTTTCATCTCATTTTTCTTCTCGACATTTAAGCCCCGCCCCCATCCTCCTTTTCATTTCTTAATCCTACAACCTGTGTATATACTACCAGGAATTTCTTAAGATTTTCATTTTATTTATTGTTATTTAGAATTGAGTTAGAGAGAATGAGAAAACAACATCCTCCATCAAATAAGAAAATGAATGAGTCTATATTGTATCCCGGAAAAGCAATTCCAAATTACCATTTTATTATTGTTCAAATAAACCAATGCTTTTGCCTTATGTTTCATCCGCTTCTGTGTTCCCCAAACACCACTCACACAAATGGGATCCCCTTCCTTCCCCCTTTTCTACAGCCAAGATTAACAAGAAGAGACCATTTGGAGAAAACATAAAGAACATCCAAAGAACAAGACAATACATAAATGTACTTCCATGTACGAAAAATGATATTTCAAATAAGAAACAATGATTTCACACTGTTTTTAACTTTCACTGAGAGAAATCTGAAAAAGTTAAAATAACATTCCGGAAATGTTTATTTCACCCTGCAGAATTAATCCGAAATCGGTGTAAATATTACCCTTTTTAAGTGTATTAGGGGTTAAAGTTACCTTTTTTCATGTTAATTTTACCCTTAAAAAGGTGTAAAATTAACATTAAAAATGTAGATATATTTTTACACCTAAAAATTGTTAAAGTTCTGAAGAAAAAATGTTAATCGCACCCTCTTTTTTTTCTCAGTGATTGGTATCCAAGAAGCATCCTCCGCATCAACAAAAACCTCCACCCATTTGTGATGCCTTTTGTGCCAAGAAAATTTGCGTGAAGAATTTTAACGGGATATTAAATGAATAAAATATTGCGTTAGATTTCTACAGTGAATATACATGAGAAGCGCCCCTCCGTCAAAGTATCTTGGGGATTCACAGTACAAAAGAATCAAGATAAAAAAAAATAAAAATATAAAGAAACTTTCTGGTGAAACACCAATTTATGCTCCACCAAGATGGTATTCGTGCAAGATGTGGAGAAGAAAATCTCCCTCTTTTGCACCAAAATCGTCTTGTGAATTATAAATCAAGTCTCTTTTTCTGCACGCTTCTCTCCCTGACTTATTATTCTTTATGGGTATATCACAAGAATATACATTTTTTTCTCACCTTCCGGGTGATCTTAAACCTCAATCCACGGAGGTGGGCAGAAAAAAAACACAGAGTCAAATTTTATCCCAAAGATCATAAGTCAAGGAAGAGAAATTTAAGAAATAATTTAGGCAATGAAATTAGAGTTACGGAAAATTACACAGCGTGAAATGTAAGAGGGTTTATAATACCATTCGTGAAATATATATAACATATTTTATACAAAAAGTTATAGAGGAGACATATAAAAAAAATTTAGTACACAGCTATACTAAATTTGATATTCTCAGTAACGTGAAATTAGAACAGGACTTTTTAGAAAAACATAACCGGTCTGAGAGATTAATATTTTAGCCTTATTATACTTATTACTTTATTAGAACATTTAGTACTAAATTTTATTTCCAAATCTAAAGAGCTTGAAGGAAACACATAGTGTAATTTTTAGAACAAATTAAAGTATTCTTCATAAGATCTTGTGAAAACATTCAAAGAATAATCGAATTTCAGTCAAGAAGGCTAAATTAAATACTTTTAGTACAATGTACTAAAAATCATAATAGGAAAATGTGATTGTTTCATTCAATATTCATAATACACTGGAAAAAAGGATAAAAAGAGAATAGAAACATTACATCTTGTCCTTTTAGAATTTCCTAATACTCTGGAGTACTAAAAGTAGGACAGAATATCTTTTTTTTTAACAAAATTGTAAAGTAACCTTTCTTAAATTTGTACAAGTGCAAAAACTTTTTTAGAAAAGGGTCAGCAAGTTAAACTCATATGAAATCTACGAGTTTTAGTTGTCTTGCATGCTAGTTGTTGGGAAAAATAAGGAGAAGAGTATTTAAATACAGGAAGGACATCTATGTACTAAATAAATTCGTAACAACAATTTTCATTTTCTAATTGACTGAAAAGCCACGATAAGCGTAAATTCTAGCGTTTACCCCTCGAGCAGGCCTGTGCTAAAATAAAAGCCGAAGTGAATTTGGTGGTGCCAGTTGGGATTCTTCGAAATGTCACGAAAATTCACGTAGAGAAAATGAGAGGTTTCTAATGTGAAAATTGTTTAATTCCTTAGACTTAAGTCATTTTCACAAGAAAATCCTTTTAATAATTTATTTGAATACAGTTATTTGGGTTAATTGTGAATAATTGTCGATATTACAACAAAAACATTGGGATGGAATTTTGAGCTGGAAGATTCGTATTCTTTTGAGCTGTCTCAAAATTCAGGATAGGTTTCAGAAAAATCCTTTCGTACGACACTATTTTGGTTAATAAAGAATGCAAAAGTACATATTACAAGAAGAGACACGACCTGCTAATAAGCATAAAATAGAGAAGAAAATATTTTGTGGCATTTCAGAGATTTCTTGCAACCGCAGCGCCTCCAGACGTTTGTAAAATGAGTTATTTGTGTCTCTATCTCTCTCTCACAGTTGAATTGCGCGCGATTTAAGAACTTTCCCTTTGAAGTAATATTTGCATTTAATTTCTTTGTATTTCCGCAAGATTCAAGTAAAAGGGGTTTTAGTGAACAGCTATCCGTCTTCCGACAAAGATATCAAGAAGACAATTTATTTTTATGAGGGTTTTTCTTTCTATTATGTCTTTATGGCGCAAAAATATTCATCATGGCACCTTGAATAAGTTTGAACTAGTTTGATTAAAGGTGAAGAAGCTATATAAAAATTGATACATATATAGAAATTTCCCATTGAATCACTCTGACAGTATAAAGGGCCTATTCAAACTTTTAGAACATACATGTGCTAAATTCATGACAGAAATTTTCATTAATGATCATTAGATATAATAAGAATGCACCCAAATTGTTATTTCGTAAGTGTAATACGTCTGTATTACATACATGTATTCATACAACATTTCTTTCCGTATGAGATAAAAATTTAGTACATGCATGTACTAAATTAATGCAATATTGATAATTCGTGTCTGAAAATGTAAAATGTATCCCTTTGCTTAAAAGCGATGGAATGGAATAGTTACAAGGTCGAGTACGTAATTTTATTCTGTACTAAATCTCAGTACTAAATCATGTTTGCAAATTTTAGTACAAATTTCAGCAAATTGCTGCAAAAGTAAAAAAAAAATGCTGTCTTATTTCCAAATCCAACCAGTATAATATAACTTTGTATTCCTCAGTGTTTTATTCCTTTATTGTCATACACTAAAACGACATTTTCCTCCCAGCCTCACCACATCCAATAACATTTTCCCCCCATCTCCCAACTTGGAAAAAGCATCTTCCCTGTGCTATGATTTTGCTAATAACATTTTTACGATATCTCGTTAGAAATTTATTTTCGAGCACAAACATTTAACGTTGTTATGTGAACATATTATGCGTTAATACATTTCACCCTTCTCTTCCCCCCGTCCCCCGCTTCCCGTCCCTCATTCACCTAAAATGAAATCTCTCTTTCACTATGGAAGATACTACAGACAAAACACATTTATGGGATTTTATATCGTGAATTTATTTTATGTGAAACAGCCAAACATAAAACATAAAGATTTAATGTACTTCTCTCACACTTTTTTTTATTCTTGCTTTCTTGCTGTTGCTTCCCTGTAACACTTCCCTCCCAACCCCCTGTTTATCGAATGGTGGTTTAGAACATATCCCATAATGTATCGTGCGTAGAAAAGACATATAAGTGTACTAAAATAAATAATAAATTGATATTATCCTTTGTGGAATTATCTATTCTTATTTTTTTTCTTGTTTGTTGAATGGAGATTATGCCTCCCTTGTAAAAGGGAGATATATACAGTGGGACCTCGATACAGTCAACCGATGAACTTTCCGTAAAATCATTCTTTAATTAAAACATAGGGTAAATGTCCTAATTCAACACCATTTCCAGACGCTTTAACTTTTACAGAAGATTCAACACTAAGTTCATAATTTTTCTGAAGAGAACTACATAAAGTTGCTCCTTGACTCTTCTATAATGTTACTGTTTAGTGAAAATTCTTTAGATATAATTTGAAAACTTCTTAAATACAAGAAAAATACACGAGTGTAAAATGCTTCTATTGGAAACATATTAATACAAATGGAGACAAGGGAAAGTTTCTAATTGGAGACAAACAGAGTAACTAAAACCGCGACGAAAGGCTTCCAAAACCTTGTTGAGTTGCTCTTGTGTGCAGGATTTGTTCTTATTCCTGGTCTTTTCTCCTTTCCCATCTAAAACAATAAGAAAATCTCTCCAAAAAATCATATTTCCGGGGTCTCCTATTGAAGCATTTGCAGACACTTCAGAAAAACCCTTTTTGTTCACGAAATAGGTTATTATTTCATTTGAAAACTTCACGTACCGTTAACAATAAAGATTAGCACTTAATTTAACTAAAATTAACCAGGAATATGACATAAATGTTAAACAAAACGAATAAACAACAATCACTTTATTGTGTTTTTCATTGGAAAAGATGGTCGATTAATGAAAAATTCGATGGTGAAAAGCTACACTATTAATTTTTCTAAAAAATTAACAAATTAAAATTTGTGAATATGAATGGATTTTCGCTTTATTTGGAGCAAAATTAACTAAATAATGAAACTATGGTATAGAAAATATATAAATATAATAATTTAGTACTGTATTTATCATGAAAACAATGCCGTTTCCATTTGGAGTAGCGAAAAATTTCCATTTAGAGCAGGTTTTGAATTAGCTTAATTTACCCTAGGGTCAACAGACTTGGAAATAATTAGTTGACTCTATCGAGGTCACACTGTATAGCACAATATCTATCATGTCAGATTCTTCGAAATAAAATATTTCACATTTGACTGATTTTCTCTGCAATAACCATTTCCCATGCACCTCATATCCATCCCCCTTTCACACAAAGCTTTTCATGGATTCTCATTCACAATTCTATTGGATGTGTACATAAAACAACTGATAGAATAATCCATCCAACATGAATTGATATCTCTTCAGTTTTCCTTCTTCTCCTAGCTCCCAAGCCAGGAGCACACAAAACAAGCCATCTCATCCCCATTGTCAGTTTTCGTCCTAATATTCGAGCCCCTGAGGAGTGGATCTGAAAACCAAGAGCAACTGAATCTGAGCACTCACTGATATGGAACAAATCCCCATCCTCCAACCCCTTACAAAAAGAAGCCCCCCCGAAGAATCCGATTCAACCCGGAATTGGAGTTGATATGGGTGGTCGATGCAGGAATGAAGAGAAAATGGATGAGTGAACAAAGAATAGATTTACAATAACACAAATATATATATCTACATATAATACACCCAGGAAAATGGAAGGGAAATAAGGTGGAAACTTATATTGATTTTCTCTCTCCTACCAATTCCCTTTTATACCCAGTATCAAACCCCCTAAAATAAATATTCCTTCTAACATCTCCCCATTTTGATTCCTGTTGTGAGTCAATGGAATACACAAAAAAAAAACCCCGAGAACTTCCTCAAACATCCTCTTCTACACAGAGAAAACATATTGAATATTTTCCACCCACAACCCCTATCTACCAACCCCCAAGCGTGATATCAGGAAAATCCCCATACGCGTTCACTTAAAGTCACCCAGACAAGCGAAAAAATATAATCTTGTACACGCGATTGAAGCAGACAATTCGAGCACAATGTACACAATAATATTCCCTCGACTACAAGTTGAAGATACAATATTGAGATGACTTTTCTTCCTTTTTGTCCACCCCCTCTATCATCCCTTAAACATGGCTGTTGTATAGTCTAATGCAGATCTTTGGGAGCATCTTGAGAGCTCCAGGGGCTAATCATTTACTAAGAAACATCAATATTTGCACAAGTCACGTGTATACAGCACTCTAGAATGAACAACTGTTTGTGTGTACTCCAAAAAGGTCATGCAATCTTTGCTTTAGCACTCGTGATAGTTGATTTCAAGACTTTATGGACAACCAATTCAAATTTAGATAAAATTTAAAACATAAAAAAAAACATTTAGTACACACATGTACTAAAGACATTTAGAACAGAAAATAGGAATTTAATCAATAAAATCGATTAAACAAAGGTACATTGCAAAAAAAGAAATACATTTAAAGAGGTATAGGGATAAGCATTTAGTACAGAGATGTACAAAATATAAATAGAACAGGAAATAAAAATTTAACCAATAAAATCAAGAAAAAATGATACATTGCAACGGCAAGAAATACATTTAAAGAGCAATAGGTTGTAGTATTCACTTTTTAAAGCAGGGATATGCATTTAGTACATAGATGTACTAAATACAAATAGGACAGGAAATATAAATTTAACCAAGAAAATCAATAAAAGAATGATAGATTGCAAAAGGAAGAAATACATTTATAGAGGAATATGCTGTTGTGTTCATTTTTAAACCATTAATATGTGCATCTTGTACTAAATAAATTTAGAACAGAATATAGCAATTTTGTCGAGAAAATCAATAAAAGAATGATAGAATACAAAAGGAAGAAATACATTTCAAGAAGAATAAGCTGTCGTATTCATTTTTAAGATGTTAGTACGTGCATGTAGTACTAAATATATTTAGAACAGAAGATAGAAATTTTGTCGAAAAAATCAATAAAACAATGATATATTGCAAAAGGAAGAAATACATTTATAGAGGAATATACTGTTGTGTTCATTTTTAAGCTGTTAATATGTGCATCCAGATCCAGTACTAAATATATTTAGAACAGAAGATAGAAATTTTGTCGAGAAAATTAATAAAACCACAAAAGCTGAGATTGTAAAGAATCTCTGCTAACAATGATAAATTGCAAAAGGAAGAACTACATTTCAAGAAGAATGGCTGTCGTATTAATTTTTAAGCTGTTGGTACGTGCATGTAGTACTAAATATATTTAGAACAGAAGATAGAAATTTTGTCGAGAAAATCAATAAAACAATGATAGATTGCAAAAGGACGAAATACATTTACAGAGGAATATTCTGTCGTATTCATTTTTAAATAAGGGAAAAGCATTTAGTACGTACATGTAGTACTAAATATATTAAAAACAGGAAATAGAAATTTTATCAAGAAAATCAATAAAACTTTGATAGATTGCACAGTTTGGAAAAATAATTAAAGGGAAATAGGCTATTGTATAAATTTTTAAAGAAAGGACAAGGAATAATAATGTAGTACGTGTACGTACATGTACTAAATATATTTTGGAAAGAAATTTGCAATTTGAGAAAGAAAGTAAAGAAAGTCTTTTTAAGTTTACAAAAGTTTCTCGAGGAAATTTCCACTTGAAAGAAGAATTTCCAATTATTACATTTATTGGTAAAAACTGAGCTAAATTTTTAGTACTGGGGATACTTAGATAACTGGGGTGATAAAAAACCTCAGATAAGAATATTACAATCTTATTGAAGACGGAGATAAAGACATTTAGCACAAATATGTACTAAAACTTTATGGGACAAAAATTGCAATTTCACCAAGAGACATTAACAAAAGAAATGTAGAGATTATAGATTGAGATCTTAGCCTCAGGTGAAATGGCTTTTCCTCATATAAAACCAGACTAAACATTTAGTACAGGTATACTAAGAAAGGTGTACTAAGTTTATATAAGGCAAAAAGGTGTAATTTCAACAAGAAGGATAGAATTACACAGAATTCTATCTAAAAGAATTATTAGATTGACGTAGATAAAGATACACTTTTAGTACGGATATGTACTAAATTTGTTTCTGGGAGAAACGTGCCATTAAAGAAAACTGTAGTTAACAAATGAAATATTATGGTGATTTCGTAAAAATATTGCACCTTTAGAAATAGATTATTATATTCAAGTAAGATTAGGTATAAATATTCCCTAGAAAAATGTACTAAATAAATAAATAAAATGACGCGTAAAATTTATAATTTTATTCAGCAATATAATGTAAGAATCTGATAGATGTTGTTCAGAAATGTTTAATACTAAGATGTTTAGTGCAGAAAAGTATTCTTCTTATTTTTTTTCATTTGAGTTCTATTATTTTTAATAAATTTTTAGTACAGTGTTTAATTTTTAGTTCGATTTTTTTTAGTTTGAGGTACCATATCTTGAACGAGTAATATATTGTGTTCTCAGGTTGTTTTCACTGTATTCCGTCTTTGAGAACAGTTAACATTTGAGCATATTTATTTGCAGATTTTGTACTAAAATAAATAAAAGTTTCTTTTTTCAAAATAATCCAAAATATCACTATCAATGATATCTATTTTCAATTTTATCTGATAGGTTTAAAAGCAAAGTAAAAGTTCTTTGGAAGTAGCAAACTGAGAGAAAAACGGGGGTATGATTTACATTTTTTCCTCATAACTTTAACACTTTTTTGGTGTAAAAATGTATCAACATTTTTTAATGTTAATTTTACATCTTTTTAAGGGTAAAATTAATATGAAAAAGGGTAACTTTAACCCATAATACACTTAAAAAGCATAATATTTACACTAATTCCGGATCGATACTGCAGGGTAAAATAAACATTTCCGCAATGTTCTTTTAACTTCTTTGCATTTCTCTCAGTGTAAGTACACTGAGAAAAATCTGAAGAAGTTAAAATAACATTCCGGAAATGTTAATTTTACCTTGCAGTATTGATCCGAAATCGGTGTAAATATTATGTTTTTCAGGTGTTTTATGGGTTAAAGTTACCCTTTCTCGTATTAATTTTACCCTTAATAAGGTGTAAAATTAACAATAAAAATGTTGATATATTTTTACACCAAAAAAATGTTAAAGTTCTGAGGAAAAAATGTTAATCGCACCCTCTTTTTTTCTTAGTGCAGACATTTGAATTGGATTACATTTCTTTAACATAACCTCAAAGATCGATATCATGAAAAACAGGCTTTGAATGAACCTAATAAATCCTTCCCCAAACTAATCCACCTAATTCAACAAATAAGTGATATTGTTCAGTGATATATCAATCAATTTGAATTAGCGTAATATTGAGTAACAATTTAGGATTATTGTATCATTAGTGTCATAATCATTGCTTCTCTCTACCCCTGAAACGCATTAAGACAACCCCAACCATGTAAAATGACAATACCATAGAGATTTCTATCATAGAAATACTTGCAATTCAAGTAGAAAAATCAATGCAAATGGGTTCTGTTGGAGCGAAACCTTGAAAGATAAGAAGAAAATGTTCTTGTGCAATTTCCAACCCCCTTCATTTCCCTTTGACTTTCCTGGGGGAAAATGCAGAGAAGAGATATGTGAGCATGTTCGGCAAAAGCTCCCTACAACACACAACCCCCGCCCCCCTTTCAGCATTCCAAACGTGGAACAATTTGTGCAATAAAATTGACTATGTATCCCATTACAGCAATGATTATCCCTGGTAGATTTGAAGTTGTTCGTGTCGATCTTACTTTAGCCCATCTTTACCTCTTTCTCTCTCTCTCTGTTTCACATTTCTTCGGTAAATAAAGAAAATATAACCAAGACCCGATCTCTCTTCCATTGAAGAGAGACTAGAAGCAAAAGATAAAGATAGAGAAGAGGACTTATTGTACATAATATAGATTGTATTATACACATTTATGTCGAGATCATGTTAAACCACTCAAGTGGCAAATCTGCTGATGGTATAAATGGGATAATAAAACACTGGTAGCGTGGGAGATTGATGTTGTTATATATCCTCTGTGGGTGTAATATTGAGAAGATATGTGGCTTCCATGGATATAATTCTTAAGTATATAAATATATACATATCGTATAAAGCCAGTCAGTGTGAAAGACACGAACAAAAATATTCATATGGACAAATATTTAGTCGGAAGTAGATTTTCTCGATTATTATTTGAATATCTCATGTTCTCAGCACATCATCGAGATTTATTCAACCATCATCCCTCATCAATTTCTTTCTGGGCTACATTTATACGCCAAAAGCAAATAAACTGGATTATTTTAAAATAACGAACACTTTGAGAAAATCCGATAGAAATTTTTCAATTACGGTTTGACAGTCAAGATTAAAATAGGTGTGATTATGAAGGAATCACACCTAATATTCTCTTAAGGCGTCTACACATTGGGAGCAATTTTCGTCAAAAATTGCGTTTTTGACAGAAATTTGACGTTTCCCCCTTCAACGCTGCAGGGAATTTCCTTCAAAAAAGTAATTTTTGGCAAAAATTGCTCCCAATGTGTAGAGGCCATAAGAGACTTAAACATATTTACTAAATATTAGTTAGCTTGTCATCAATTATTGATAATTATGTGACAATCACGTGGAAATCTCTTAGGAAACGTAACAGAAATTCACATTATTCGAAGACATGAACGTTCGAAGGGAGACTACTTTCCCCTATAGCCTTGCCCTTTCGCCATGACTGTTCTCAATTCGTCGCTAGAGTGGACTAATGTTCCTATCTCTATCGTCTGTCTCCGTTATCAATATGCCACCATTATTTTACAATCATGGACAATTTGAGGGATTTAAGATTAAAGTTTGGTAGCCTATGTCTAAATTTCCCCTTTAGCCATGACTGTTCTCAAATTGTTGCACTAGTAGACTGAAGTTCCACACTGTCACGTCTTTGTTTGCGTTATCAATAAGCCTTATTTATTTCAATAAAATGAACATTTTGTGAAATTCAGATAGATTAAAGTAGTTGAAGATTAAAGTAGGATAGCTTTTAATCTAAATTTCTCCTTTCGTCTTGACTGTTCTCAATTTGTCGCTTTAATGGACTCACGTTTTCATCCACGTTATCAATAAGCAGTATTTATTCTAACATAATGAACAATTTGAAAAAAAAATTAAATTCAAGATTAACATTTGCGTAGCCTGAGCCTAAATTTCTCTTCTCATTATGACTGTTCTGAATTTGTCACTCTATTGAAGAAAAGTTCCTTGTTGTCACTTATTTGTCTATTTGTATATTTAAATTAAAAAAAAACATTTAAATTAAAAATTAAATGCAAAGATTCTCAGAAAGATTTAACGTTTCTATTTTTGTTATGACTGTTCTCAAATTGTCATTCGAATGAACTAGGTTCTTTTCATGAACGTCTTTTTTTATGTTATCAATAAAAGCAGCATTTATTTTAATATGATGAATAATTTGAGAAACTCTAATTTAAACTGGAGACTAATATTGGATAATCTTTTTCTAATGTTTTTGATCTTCACGACTGTTCTTAATTCGTCACTCGAATTAACTGAAGTTCCGTGCTGTAAGACCGTTTTCAGACTAGAGGTTTAGTCTAGTTTAGACCAGTTTCCGAAGGTCTCAAAACTAAATAACGAAAAGTTTAATTTGTTTTTTTCTTGATTGAAATAGATTTATTCCCCTTAATAGTTAATTTCTAAGTCAAAATTTTCCAAAACTTTTGAACTGATAATTATCTAGAGAAGTTAAAAGCCTTATGGCTAAGCATTAAGTCTGAAGCCTGTGTAATAGCTCCCTTTTGTTTGTATTATCACTAAGCCGCATTTATTTTAAAATAATAAAGAATTTAAGAAATACCGAATTAATAAAAAGGTTCAGGAGAGGTATTCTTATTCCAAGTTTCTATTCTTGTAATGACTGTTCTCAATATGTCTTTCGTATGAGTTGAAGTTTCATCAAACTGTCAAAATATCAAACAATTCGAGGAATTATCATCCAAATAAAAAGCTAAAGTTACATATTCAAGTCCACATTTTCTTCTTCCCCATAACTGTTCTTAATTCGCTATTCAAGGAGTTTGCAGCTTAATGCTGTCAAGGGATTGTTTACTTTAAAATAGTTTAAATTTAACTCAAAATAGCAATAAAAATAGGAAACTCCGGCATAAATTAATATAGGAATTCGCTATTCTATATTCAAATTTTACTTTTATTATTTTTGTCTAGATAAATTTAGTACTTCATTTTTATTTGTATATTTTTAATGCTTTAGTTTTATAATTTGGTTCCTTGTGCTTAAAAACAAATTTTGTACTGTATTTATCAAGAAAAAAGCCATGTCCAACTTGTACCGGGGAATTGTCCAACTTGTAACACTAATTCCAAATTATATCACTTTACCCCAACTGTTCTTAATTCAGTACTCGAGTTTGCCACTACTTTATGCTGTCAAGAGTTTCCGATTACGTAAAGAATAGGCTTGATGTATTTCAAAAAATGATTGACTTAAGATATTTCAGGATAAACTCTAATTGATGTTTGATAATATGAGTTTCCAAGTTTTCCTGTCCCGTATAACTGTTCTCAATTTTCCTCTAGAGTTAATAACAGTCATTTACTGTAAAGTGTTTGTTTTTCTTATAGTTTTTTAAAGAGAAAAATGGAAATTGGAGTTTGAATCTCAATTTATGCGAATCATCGTTACTGTTCTCAAAGCACTGTGTGAGATAACTGCAGCGCTATGCTCTACGATGCTCGTTTATTTTATAAATTTTATACTTTAAGCAAATATTTCTCTATCAATTTGTAAACAAAATGATAACGTTATAAATTCAAAATTTTCACAAACAAAAATTCAATTTGAGAACACTTTTGTTCACAGATAATTTATAGTGCATAAACGTAGCATCTGACAGTGTTATATGGATTATATTTTGTATTCTTTCACCATTCTAGTCAAAATGTTCAATTTACTATGCTCATCATCAATTCCTTCCCAGCACCATGCTCCTCTAAGCTCCCAAGTGCCCTACAAGACTTTTCTTTTTGTTCTGTATCTCACTTCTGAATTTGTGGGACTCTACCCCACTTCTCTCTCCTTACACATTATTTCTTCATTGCACTTTGTCACGAGCACCACTTTTCTTCTTTCCCTGCCAAGGAGGACAGAACAATGGTGCATTGTGAAATTCTATCTTATCTCCCTTTGCCTCCTTCTTGCCATATCCTCTCCTCTATCACCCCCTGCCCAACCACCAAGAAGTATCTCTCCTTTAGTGTTAATTCGTGCAGAAAACAGAATGTCTTTTCACACATCACATCCCCAAGAGCTTCTTCACACTTGAACATTTTCTATAATTCACCTAATTGAAAATGAGTTTAAATTTGCACCGATTTCACACACACTGAATAAGACTCTCTCTCTCTCTCTTCCAATTGTCTTGGGTAATTTTCAACTTAATTCACTGGGAATTGTTGGAATATTAAGAGGAAAAAAAACCGAAACAGGCATCCTTTCATCTCTCAGCTACTAAACTCGGAGAAAAGTGTTTCAAGAGGGATTTTTAAGAGTGTAGCACGGAAGTGCAGTTTTCCGTACAAAAAACCCAATTGAGAATATAAGAAACTTCACCTTTGTTAATCATTTCTATTCTATAGGGATTCTATTGGGTAAAAGAGTATACTTAGGAATTTCAGACTCTTGAAAAAAGAAATTAGTTGCAGTTTACGCTTGATAAAAAGGTTAGATTTCAGTACTAAGACGGCAATGGACGTATTTGGAAAGAAATTAAAAACGAGGTTGAACAGGGTAGTTCCACCATTTACAGTCAAGTGTGCTAATTTGGGCGCTTCGCTATCTGGATCGTTTATAACTAATCCACTTAAAATAATATTATTATTTTTATTTCCGTAATATAGTCACTACAGTAACCTAATATACAGTGAGCGAAATTCAAATAGGGACGTACTTATAAGTGTGTGTTGTGGGTGGTCTGTAAGTCGGATCGACTTAATATTTTTTTGTATAATATAGGTCTATCCAACAAGACTTTTTATGGTAGTGACCCACGCGCAATTGCGTTCGTGCGTGAACACCAGCCAAATATCAAATTTTTAGGTGATTTTTGAGCGAAATTCAAATAGGGACGATGCCGATTTTTTAAATAAAAGTGAAAGAAATCAGATCAATGAGAATTATTTTAATATTGTGGACTTTATATCTTATATGTATATTTTAGGAGGCTACCCTAGCAGACATTTTATCCCTAAAACCTAAAGATGTTCTATCCTTTCTTCCGGAAACACTCGACATTAAAAATTTGGCAAATCCTGTGCTTGATTTCTAAGCATCAACCCACATTATTCCTGATAAGGAATAATGTAGAATAATGGAATACCGACACAAATTTTGGACATTGGTTACATCCTGGCCCGACTCCTGGTAATCTGCGTGTAAAGAGAATTAATCTATCTTGAATCAGATTCTTTTCAATTAGGCTACTTAGAAAATTTACATGATTTTTAGACGGTAGCAGCTAAAATCTTGAAAGCCAAAATCCTAAAAGTCAAAATCCCGAAAAACGAAATCCGGAACGTCAAAATCCCGAATGGTAAAAACCGTAAAAACTCTGAAAGGAACAAAATCACACAGAGGATAATTCGTAGCAAAACACGAAAACATCCCTTTGCCTCCATCATGCGCGGATTCAATCGTGGGAGTCGCTATGACACTTTTAGTAAATTCGAAATTCGGGATTTATGCGTTCGGAATTTTGGCTTTCGGAATTGTGACTGGGTCCTTTTTCCGATTCAAAGAAATTTTAAACCCCTTATGGCTACCTTCAAGAAAATAAGAAATAATGATTCAGAAGTAAAATCTCGAAACGGTCAAAGTCAGTTTAGAATTTTAACGTCCATCGCCGTCTTAGTAATGGTAACTAATCCTCTCGCTCAGTAATACCCTTCCCGATTTGAGAACTCTCTCCGGTTGAGGTTTTTCCTTTACTGATTCAAAGGTAAATCAGAGAGAATCGGTAAAATTCCATTAGAAGTTTGAACGTTTAAACCAACGAGTTAAACAAAAGTGATCAAGTTCATGAAATGGACATTTTTCTTAATTAAATTGCAATTCGAAACGGTGAAAGTCTGTTTAGAATTTTAACGTCCATAGCCGTCTTAGCAATGGTAACTAATTCCTTTACTCAGTTTCTAAGAATCTTGAAATCCTAACTAACAAACGATTTTAATAAATTTAAACATATCGAATAGATCGTTTACTCATATACGAGTAATTCAATCCAAATTCAAAAGTTCCCAAACTATTTTTCTCGGTAAAAAATTGAGGAGTTAACCTTGAAGACGAGTGCGGCACCGGTGTCCCAATTGCAAAAGCATTTTTTTTATTATTCTTAATTTTTTTAATATTATTATTATTATTAATAATAATAAAATGCTTTTGCATTTGGGACACCGGTGCCGCACTCGTCCTCAAAGGGTTAACTCCTCAATTTTTTATTGGGAAAAATTGTTTGGGTTGAATTACTCGTATATGAGTAAACGATCTATTTGATATGTTAAAATTTATTAAAATCGTTTGTTAGTTAGGATTTCAAGATCTTTAGGAACTGGACTAACCATTTTTATTTACTATTATAAAGTTATTTTGTTCTTTAAATAGTTTGAAAAATTAGTTTTTATTTTTGGGATGCCGGTGTCTCATTTGTCCTTAAACGCCATATGGCCATATGCCTAAAGTTTGGAAGTGAAGACTGTTGTAGGTTTAAGACGCTAATGTTCTAGACACACCTATGATTTAAACCGAGAGACGGCGAATAGTAATCATAATCAAGATAATGATTAGACTAAATTCCCATCAGTTTTCCACTAAGTCGTCTCCCGGCCTAAGCCGTAAGTGTGTCTAGGGCTTAAAACGGTGCTGGACCGATCTTAAAAAAAAGTTCAAAAAAAGGCAAAATCCATAAAAAAAACTTGTTGATACTATCCTCAGTTCAGGATGAATTCTTAACGATTACATCCAAAAGAGCATTACTTTATAATTTCAAGTGGCCATAAGTGGATACAAAAGTGGCCATAGAAACTTATTTGATTTCTAACCGAAAACAAATATGTACAAAGTTTTTAGTATCAACCTTAGTACATGATTTTCCTCTCAGTATTTTTTTGTGTTACCTAAACTCAAAATAAGTCACACTTCAATCAATTTCATTAGAATTAATTATACCACTTACAGCTCAATGCACCTCTCGAACAGCCATAAAATACTCTGAATAGTAATTTTGAAATTCACACCATAATCGAAGGTATTGATTTGAGGCACACTTTGCAGGTATGAGCTTTTCTTGCTCACCTTCTTAACATCAAAGTGTGAGAAAAAAAAAGTGGTATTCGTATCCATTTCACAACTCAATTTGCACGTCTTTACCCATGTAATCCCCTAATCGATTTTTAGCGTGCAATTATTCGCGGTTTTGTTGTACATGTAATTTTCATAATATTCCTCACCCTAAGCCCTCCCCGTATAAGAAGAGAAAGATGTCTTATGGAGAAAAGTCTTTTAGTGTTGAAGTTTCGAGTTTCCTTTGCTAACATAACATAACACCATACAACCCTCTTGGCACGTTTTTCCTTCTTCCGTATAATATAACATTGAGGAGGGTCTTTCCTGAGGCTTCACCCATGCAAGATTATTCTATTGAAATGATCAACATTATGCACTTAAATTGAGTATGTTTAAGCACATAAAAGTTTTTGAGCTTAACTTTTATGTTTTCGCCTTTTTTTTCTGCCACAATTCCACTTTCAATGTGCAATTTTTTTTCTTTAAATTTCTTCCTCTTTTAGCCTTTGGCATATCTTGCACAACTTCACAATCCTATTTCTTTGCAAAAAAAAAATAACTTTTCAAATAAAAAAGGCATAAGAACCGTTTGACTGAGCCCCTATATAAAAACTCTAAAGAAATTTATAAATGTTTCAATTTTGCCATAAAACTTGCAAAGTATGTGGAAAGAGCAAAAAAAAATAATAATAGTTGTATAAAAACTTTAAACACGAAAAGTATTGAAGGTATTCACCATACTGTATAAATGTTTAATTAAGTAATAAACTCAGCAGTATGTCGTGTTGTTGAGCTTCAGTTAAAAGTCTTAATAAAATTTATAACAAACTACTGAACAGATGTTGTATAAATAACAGATGTAACCAATTCCAGGCAACTTGTGTAATGATATAAATTTTTTACTGCTACAAAATATACTAATAATTATTTTTAAATTGATAAATTGAAATGTTTCATAATACTTTGTATTTTTTTATTGATCTTTATTTTATTTAAGGATCAAAGCTGAAAGACTATTGTGACTGGATTTCTCTCATTGAATAATTCGGACTTTTATGCAGAATCCATTCCCGGTGCCAAGAACCTCCATTAACACTACAATCTTTATGGCCCACAGTATTTTGATTCGAAACTACCTTTTCGAAATAAAAATATCCCTCTGAACCTAAGCTAGATTTAGTTCCCTTCGAAAGCTTTTTGTATTTGTGTTCGAATATTTCGAACATCGAATCCTCTCGTTCAAACCTTCCCGATTTGAGAGCTCTCTCCGGTTAAGGTTTTTCCTTTACCGATTCAAAGGTTAATCAGAGAGAATTTACCTAAAAATCCGTTGGAAGTTGGAACGTTTAAACCGACGAGTTACACAAAAGTGATGAAGTTCATGAAATGGACATTTTTCTTTATTAAATTGCAATTCGAAACGGTGAAAGTCTGTTTAGAATTTTAACGTCCATCGCCGTCTTAGCAATGGTAATTAATCCTCTCGCTCATTTATAACCTTCCCGATTTGAGAGCTCTCTCCGGTTGAGGCTTTTCCTTTACCGATTCGAAGGTATATCAGAGAGAACTTACCTAAAAACCCGTTGGAAGTTCGAACGTTTAAATCGAAGAGTTACACGAAAGTGAGCAAGTTTATGAAAAGGACATTTATCTTAATAAAAATTGCAATACAAAAATTGCTATCTTGAAATTCCATAAAACTACACAAAATTCAATTTTTGCAGCAAAGATTTACACATTGTTGTTGACATCGTTAAGGGTAGAAGTGTGAAGAACACCGAAATTCGAAATGTCAGAACAATCAGCGCTAAAGCGGCGAGTACGTGAACTTGCACTTTAGGGTTCCGGTAGATTTTCGAGTACACATAGAAAAATGGAAAATTCTTAAACAGAAACACCCAGGAATTTAATTTCAAATCCCATTCAATGAATGCTAATGCCCTAATTCTAAATCCTTGATCATTTAGTTTTAGTTGTAATTTGCAAATCTGAAGACATTTTTCATTTTTCAGCTAATGCTGAACTTAAGTTCCCGATCTCTTAACTTGAAAAAGGTAGGGATTCTAGCCCATTTCTTTCGCTCAGAGCTTTTAAACTCAAACGCCTCGAGGATTCACGTCCAATTTAAGTTCCCAGGATCTTATATATTCTTAAATTTAGAGTCAAATTTTTCTGTGTGTAAGTTTAGCTTGGCTTTGGAGTGGCTTTGTCCCTTCTAAAGCTTATTACTGAACGGAACCAATTTGTACTGGACCATAGGGATCTTTTTCTTTTTAACAGATATTTTTAAACCATAACCAATCTTAGTGGTTTTTTGGGGTAAATTATAATTAGGCGGACAGGGAATGGCTATAGCTTGTCCCCGAATCGGCTATAGTTTGTTTCTTAAATACCTACAGGGATATATCGGCATCCTTACGCCTACGTTAAGTCCTCAGTGAACTGCGGACCACTGCAAAACCCGTATTTCCGGGGAAAAGAAGCCTGTGACCCTAGGCTTGCATCCTGTATCACAGTATTCTGCTCGCAAAAAACATAACAAATAACCTTGGATGACGGATGGATTGCACCGAAAACGATTTAGACGAGACAACGGATAAGTTCTTGCATCAACCGTTGGTTCCGGGTTCAGAGGGTATCAGAGTAAGGGCCTTGACAGACCTGAGGATTAGCTGAGAGACGGCTTAGCGTAATTATATTAGAAATAATGTTCAAACTACATTTCCGTCATTTTCCACTAAGTCGTCTCTCGGCTTAAGTTGCTTCTTAACTTGCTTCTTGATATTCTCGAGATTGAAAATCACTTAAATCCTACATTTTCATTCCTCAGCATCAAATCGTATCACTCCTGGGCGCACTTTTATTTGGTTTGTTTGCACTACTATGAGACACGGAAATCTCTACCTACAATCTAGGAATATAGTAATCCGTGTCTGAAGTCATTTCACAAGGAAAAACACTCTGTTAATTTTGCTCAGAGCTTTCGGTCCTGGATATAGACCTTCTTCAGTGGTCGATTAGACTATGTTTTTCGTACTTTATGAGGATCGCTATTTTTTGTGGGATTGGACAATATCATTACTTTCAGATTATTAATTGGGAAGGTTTTTTTTATTGATAATCTGAAAGTGATGATATTGTCCAATCCCACACAACATAACGATTCTCATAAAGTACGAAAAATATAGTTTAGTCGAGTGAGTAGAAGTTTGAATTTTCTAAAGAAAAAACGAACATGTATTTTAAATGTAATTTCTGAAATAAATGTATAAATCCTTGTAGTCACTGAGGAAAGTCCATATCCAGGACCGAAAGCTCTGGGCAAGATTGAAAATGTGTTTTTATTTGTGAAGTGACTTCAGATCCTCTAGCCATCACCGGAGAGTCCTCTATATATCAGGATTTTACTATCTAATCTAATCTAATTAATAACCTTGAATCTTTCCTAATATTGGTTTTTCAAGGTCATAGGTTGATTGGGTTTCTGCGACCGTATTTCTCAAGTGATTGGGACAAGATTGTCCACATTTGAAAGGTCTTGTAACGCCAGATAAGGTAAAGTACCCTGTAGACGGCCGGTTTCTGAACTCAGCCAGTTGAATTATTTAACTAATTTTTTAACGTTTTATAGTCAATTTTTATGAAATTTTCACTGATTTACGTTATATATAATATAATACACCTTATAATGTTAAATCGGTAAGACCATATTATAACAAATCTAAGTAAATTGAATAAATAGTCGCACTGGCCGAGTTGAGAAACCGGCCAACTACAGGGTACTTTACCTTATGTCTTAACTGTTTTAATTGGTTATAAGACAACAATGAACAGGTAATATTCACATGAATTTTCATTTGACTTTCAATTGTATTACTTTTATGAACAAGTTCGAGCATTGACCAGTACGATTGACTGTCTAGTTTCAACTGTGAATTTTACAAATCTACAAAGACCCACAATGAATACGACTATTAAACTGTGAAATTTCTCTGAAGTATGTGCAAAAACTACCACGGCAATCTTGCAATTTTGTGTGTTTTTTTTTCTTCCTTTGTACAATTTCTCTATATAGCATCTCTATAGAGCAATTTAATACAATAACGACACTATCCGGGAGAGTCTTGAGTTGTATGTAATTAAATGACTTGATTTAGGTTTATATTGCACGAAACCACTTATAAAGTTCACTGCTCGGTCATTTAATGCAATTAGCACTATATACGTGGCAATATAGAGTGAAAGAGAGTGAGAAAGAGATATTTAGTGCTATATATATGTGCATTATACATATGTAGTATAGTATAAAGTAAAACTGCAAGCTTAGAGACATTTTACAAACGACTTTTTCTCCGTTCATGCTCAAGTGTTAGTTGAGCTCCAATCTCGTTAAACATTGCAATTAAACCACGAGCAAGAAGTATGGCAAGCAGCAGCTTTAAGAGTATTAACAAGGCACCAAGCAAACACGGTCAATAATAATAATACGAATTGAGTCCCTTTCCATTGCTTTTCAACCATCCCTTGGGAGGTTTTACTTTTTTTTCCCTAGAAAACTTCTTCTTTTTTTCCTAGTTCTTTGGTGACTTCTTAAGAAGTTTTCTTCATACGTTGGATACCCCTTCATTCAATATCAACTTTGGTTTCTTTCACTACTTTTCACATTGGTCATTTTATAAAAAAAGCAAATTCAATATAAAATTCAGCATGAAAAGGAGATGAAGAAGTATAGATTCTTGTTACAAAAAAACAACTTCAACTAAGATAGAGGTATAAGATTGAAAATTTATACAATTGCACATACAACACCGAGAAAAATGGAATTTATTTAAATTGAATATTTTGTATTTAATGTTAAAAATTCTGGGTAAATATTCGAATCAATTGACTTTTCTTTCAATACAAACGAAATAATTTTGATTTTGAAAGTAATCACAATAATTTCAAATATTTGTGCATTCATACGGAGAATAAATAATTTTTCTTTTAGCGTGAATGTTTAAATATTTGAAATAAATACCTCAGCTTTTGAATCAAAGATAATATATGTTAAAAATAACAATTATACATTGAAAATGAAAAACTACACATTTATATTAAATGTGCAACGTTGTGTTGTCAAAAATAAAATTTTACTTTTGATTTAAAAGTACTGTTTTATGAAATCAAATGCAACAAGCATTTATTTAATGGGTAAAATTTAATATTGACATTTTTGTTTACGTCTTAATATTATCTGTATTTATTTCAAATGAAAAAGACTTTTTAAACAATTGTTTCAAAATTTTATTTCAAATGATTTTTTTTTCTATCTAAACATTAAATGACCAGGTATTAAATTGAATTGTGAGAAACTTTTCTGTATAAAATATGCATTTCATTTAAATGTAAAAATGAAATAACTTTGAGTAAATATTTGATACGAATGGTTTTTGTCGTTAAATATAAATAACAGTGGTTTTTACATTTACTGCAGTCGTCATAATTTGAAAAATTATTCATTTAAATTAGGGTGAAAATTAAATTCCTTTCATCATAAATATCAATACGTTTTAAGTGAATAACTACTTATTCTAATCGAATACAATATGTAAAAATAATTACATTTTATTATTTAAACTTAAACTTTAGCCAAATGAAACAACATGTCATTTGCAACTAATGTCACATTTTCGTAAAAACCCTCTTTTTCTCATAAGTTCGTAAAACTACAGCTAGGGGTGCTATAATTAAAAAGAAAACTTTCCAATTTTCTAAGTTAATTAGCTCCGGCTCTATAGCACGGATCGGGCTGAAATTTTGGTAGAGGGAGCGGATTGAGCTAAAAATTCTTCATGAATCTCTCTTAAACATGCCTAAGAAACTTACTTATGTTATAAAGAATAAGGTAAATACCAATTATTAAAGCATTCTTATTGATTAGGTTTTTTAAATTTTCATTTTAAAAAAATTGAATGAATTTCGCTCTAAATCATCCAAAAATTTAATATTTGGCTGGCGTACACGCACGAACGCAAATGCACGAGGGTCAGTGTATTGTGTTCTTCAAATGACGTGATTTGCATAAAATAAATAATATTACTTTCTATATGCATTGATTATAACAATTAATAATTTGAATGAAATTTATATTTATTTAGAATGAAAAACCAATCAAATCTAATACTATTTTTTGAATCAATAGCATAAGTATTTGAAAAAAAGGAAACTACATTCAGATCTATGACTGATTCCATCAGTACGGAAAACATTAAAACGAGTCAGTCTTGAAGAAGCCGCTGAGTTGAAAAGTTGTCACACAAATTATTTCCAATCTATTTGAAAATGAAAAAAAAAACTAAAAAATGGTTACAGTGGATAAGTAAACTTATAAAGTTGCAAAAATCATCAAGTGATCGACAAAGAAATTTGATAAAGTGTTGGAAATCGTTAGATTGAGTAAGTAAAAAAATGTTTGCCAGAAAAGTATTAACCATATTCGGTAAATTAAATTAAATTTATTTCTTCTTTTAAGCTAAAATGGAATGTCAAACTTTTTATTATTTTATTTAAATTTAAAATTCGTCGTAAGAATTTTTTATTATTTAATATTTTACTAACGATTTGTAATTTTCGATATTGTTCAAGTTCAATCGATCATCCTGATTGCAAGTCATTGTTGATTGGAAACGTCCGTGAGCAGAAGCTGGAAAATTATCACCATATCTGTTTTATCGAACTACTTTTCTTCAAAAATTCCATCTAGGAGAGACCTAAATAGTATCAAGGTAAGAAAATTGATTTTTTTTGTAATGCAATAAGAATTACATAATTTGTGAAAGTTAGCATTGATCTTTACAAAGAAATATTGGACCTCGCATAATTTTTTTATTATAAAAATGTTAATTATATCAACTTATTTATGTTGAATATGTATTTTCAATTATCGCTTTGGAAAATATCATACTGGAAAAGTTTTTAATTTCATTTTTATTTTTATTCTTTCTTTTATCAATCGTGGTAACCGTTGAATCCGTTCACTAGGCAAAGGACAATCATTGTCTTTTCCATGGAATTGGAAAAATGATTCGAAGATAGCAGCAGAACTTAGAGCAAACAGTAAAGGCCGTAAATCTGCAAAACACAACTTAGAAAAGTGAGCGCTGTAATAAAACTAGACGAGGAGCACTACCACTGATCAAGTAAGTTACATTGAATTATTAAAAATTATTAACCGCCATTGGTGAAAAATAAATACTGTAGCCCTACAATTATTACCTGGAATTATAATTATCACCAGAATAAAAAACGAAATTCTACTAAAGTTTTGAGAAAACAAGATTCTATAATCAAAATTAATTTTTTATGATTAACATAAAAGGACATCATATTATACGTATAAGTTTTTTCGAGACTTATTGTTGGGTTCTTTTAAAGATTATGGGATAGGACAATAATTATTTCCACCACTCTATTTTCAATAGTTATTTCCGCTATTTCAATAGATACCATATAGATTCAGATTTTTAATTCCATTTAATTTTATTTTCTGTCTTTCAGATTTCATTATGTCATCGTTTATCTTTACGGGGCAAAAGACAATCAGTCTTTTGAAGTATCTTATTTCTTCTGAAACTGGTAAACACTATTAGGAGAAAGCAGAAGAGCATACATCCAAAAGCTGAGAAGAAGACTTCACGAAACTACTAGAAAGTCGTGCAACACCCCATAGAAATTAATGTAATACAATTTTATTGTGAATACACATTATTTATGTCAAATAAATTTATTTTTGAAATCATAGCAAGAGTTTTTTAAATATACCCTGGTACTGTTATATCTACCCGAGGATATTATTTGAATTAATGTGGACGAATATCAAAGCAAACATATTTGCCATTGAATCTATGGTAAAGAACATTTAAATATACCAAGGAAATTTTTAATTTTACCCATTGTGTATTTAAATTAATGGTAACTCGTAGTTAAAACAAATATTTCTACTATTGAAACTATGGTAGTGTTACCCAGAAATTTTTGATTCTACCCATGAAAGTGTTTAAAATCCACTTTAGAAATAAAGTGCAAATGTATTTGATTTAAAAGACATGTTTTCTTTTCAAATACAGTGCCATTCAAAATAAATACAAATATATTTGTTGTGGCTATGATTACTGCCTTTCAGATCAAATGTAAAAATATTTGAAGTAAAAGTCGTCTGTATTCAAATCAAATAAAACATTAGAAACAAATGTATTCTACCATTGGGGCCAAAATACCCATAATTTCATTTGATTTTACCCAGAAAAACATTAATACTACCCATAAAATTTTTCTCGGTGAACCTTTCTTATGGTAGGGAGTCTTTGAGATTTATCGCAGTTGAAGAAGAAATAATAGTAAAGGTATAATAAAAAAAGAACAAAAAATAAAACCATTGGAGAAATAAAGATAAACTCCTTGTATGTATTCTCTCTTATACCTACTGATTCTAGGTACTTATATCGTGCTTTTAATTCTCAGTTCATTACTTGAAATGTGCAATGCAATAAGAAATAGCATTTTACACACATTTACCAAGGAGAAAATCAACTTCATTGCAATATTATCGACTTTTAGAGCAATAAAATTCACTCAAATCCCCCATCCACTTTTCTCTTGTATAAATCCAACGAAAGAGGTGTATAGGGGAAGTGTTTGCAGCTTCGCACACACTCTAGCTTCAAACACTTCATATTTTCCCATATTTCTCGAATGAATCTGATTAATTCCCTGCAAAGTATTTCAATACATAGTCATACATTTCCTGAAAAAAATAGGGCACACAATGTTCGAAGCCAGAGTGTGTGCGAAGCTTCAAACCCTTCCCCTATATTTAATGCTTCAATAGTTAAAAAAAGTCTGTAACATAGTCAAAGCTCTTCTTACTATTCATGGTTGTACACATACCTACAATACATATTTTATGCTTTAATATAATTATTACTATCCCCCCTCCCATATTGAGAGAAGAAGAGGTAAAACTCGCGCGTGAAACGATTAAGTAGAATTAGATGTGAGACACGAAATGGATTTTAATTAACCGTCCCCTTGCTCACTCAAGTAATTACTTGAGTTAGTCATTTAATTGCTAATATTATGGATTAATTCACTACATTATTACACAATGCCTCCCTGGATTCTAGAAGCGCAACATCTCTCTACAAACCCAATGTGAAATTACTATATAGAGAGTATTTCTCTCAACTTCCACCGTCTGTCTTTACCCATCATTAATTCTGTCAATTATCATTAAAAGCTCCAACCGTGGAGTATATATTTATATCCCTTTTTTGTCTTCCCCAGAGACTTTCACTCACTTTGATCCCTCCTAAGTCTGTAAATTGCAAAATTTTCACTCTAAAACACTCTGAATTTACCACTGTATTACAGTACAACATCTCTGAATTAAAAAAAAAAAAGTTAAATAAAATAACTTTGTTTCAAATCGAAGGAAAAATTATTAATGAAACACTCTAAAAAGTTAATTAGAAGTATCTAGTAAATGTCATCGGGCAACCCTAATTCTAGCAGCTTGACTTTCGGCGATTAAATGTCACTAAAGAAGATGAATGTCACAACTGCTAGAATTTTGAAATCTTTATGTATAAGATACTAATTAACACTTCGTAGAACCCTAACTAAAAGTGTCACGGAAGGACCAAGTGGCAGCCGCTGCCATTCATCGGATTTTACAAAATATTTTGATATTTTGAATTATATTTTAACATTCGGAGCTTTAGTCAGTTCTTTTCTTGTGTCTGAATCAGAAATTTCATCTCCTTGGGTACTGTATCTAAAGATTTTTAACCATTCGATGTTTTCATCTTTATCAGAATCATGGCGTCAGGGAAAGTGGTGTGCCTTTGGATGCGGCAGCCTTTGAATGTTTCAATTTTTCTCTTATTTTTCAAAGCAAAAATTCTACTTTATGAACAATAGTTAATACTATTAACTATTTACTATTAACTTCGCTTAACAAAATGGATTTTTAGCTTTGGGAAGTAAGAGAAAAATTGAATAATTCCCAAAATTATTCATATTTCATTCATATTTCCCAATTCAATATTTCCCATAATTCTTCTCAATAATTTGCAAAAACACTTTCAAACTGTTCTTTTAGGGCTTTTAAACATTAATAATCAAGAAAATTACATCTTCAGAACGTAAAACTCCCATATAAAGTGCATATGGCAGCAACTGCCACTTGGTCCTTCCGAGTGCAGTTTTTTGTTTTTGCAATATATTTACATTAATATTTATTTTTTATTAAAAATTTTATAACGAAAAAATAGCCAGATAAATTCTGCACGCATTCAATCAGGCCTCCAGGCGAAATGATATATTCTTGACTATAAAAAATTAAATTGAAAACTAAATTGGCAGCGGCTGCCACTAGGGTCCTTCCAAGTGTTAAAAGAATCAAAGTTTACTGCAAAGAGAAAAATCTCGTTTAACCTAGGTTTCGAATTTAAAGTTTCCGAGACAGTTGATATTCTAGCAAATAATTCTAACGCTTTGACAATTACATGTGATTGGTAACACAGTTGTTCTTTCCACCTTCAGCATCTTGAAAAGCAAATCAATGTGAAAATTAAATGAATTTGAGTCACGTACAACTATTTGTTTTCTAGCACTTCTTGCAAGATCTTATATTTCGATATAAACTGCTAGAATTAAGAGTTGCTCATATTTCGGACATTTTATCTTGGATATCTCACTTCTTAATTTAAAGAATTAAAGTCGATCACATAGAGAACAAATCTCGTTTAACTTAGGTTTCGAATTTAAAGTTACCGAAACATTTAATATTCTAGCAAATAATTCTAACGTTCTGACAATTACATGTGCATGGTAATACAGCTGTTCTTTCCACCTTTAGCATTTTGAATAGCAAATCAATGTGAAAATTAAATGAATTTGAGTCATGTACATCTATTTGTTTTCTAGCACTTCTTGCAAGATCTAATATTTCGATATAAACTGCTAGAAGTAAGAGATGCTGATATTTCGGACATTTTAACTTGGATATCTCACTTTTTAATTTAAAGAATTAAAGTCGACTACATAGAGAACAAATCTCGTTTAACCTACGTTTCGAATTTAAATTTTCCGAGACGGTTGTTATTCTAGCAAATAATTTTAACGCTTTGAAAATTACATGTTAATGGTAACACAGCTGTTCTTTCTACGTCTAAGATTTTGAAAAATAAATCAATGCGAAAATTAAATGAATTTGAGTCACGTACAACTTTTTTTTTCTAGCACTTCTTGCAATATCTAATATTTCGATATAAAATCTTACAAAAAAAGCGACAAACATTTTTTTAAATAATTTCTAGAACTTTTGTATAGAAAAGATAAATTTTATTCATAGTCGTTAGTGAATCAAACTTCAAAACTGCAATAATTATGACAGATTTTTGAAACTGTAATATTCTATTCTTCAACTCTGGCTCTGGAACTCTGACAGATCCAGGCGATTTAAATTTATTTAAATTTTAAAAAATTTATTTTTTTAGAATTGTAATAAATGGAAGTGAATTGAATTGAATATAATAGTTTCAGAAATCTGTCATAATTATTGCAGTTTTGAAGTTTATGTTTAGAGGTTTATTTATTGTTATATTGAATTTTCTAATTTCGACTACTAATAACAACAACACCACATAGATCATTATCTGTAGAACTTATTAAAAAGATTTATTAAACTTAATGAATATAAAGAATATTTATGAAGAAGTAAACAAAATTGTCCCAAGGAGATACTAGTAATTTTGCTATTTTCTAGCAAACCGTTTTAGTAAAAGTTTGCTTTTCTCTCTTTAGATTAGCCCTAATAGCCAATTGTACCAGAAATTATCGTTAAAATATTTATTTATTTTTTTTAAATTTCCTTTAATAGTATAAAACAAATTTTACAGCAAATGGTTACAAATTTGCTATTCTAGCATGTTTACGAAAAATCAGGCATTTTTGTTCATAATATTCTATTAATGCTTCTATTCGTAATGCCGGAAATAAATAGCAGATATGAAATTATATAAATTATTGCAACTGCTAGAAATTGCATTGCGCGGTGAAGCTCATATTGCATTTTTCAACATGCTTCTAGCTCTTTGGCATTGGATATTTCCAAAAGGGGATGCTATTTTCCCAATAATTTCTCAAAATAGGTAAGTATCAAAAGTGCTAGAATTATGGTTGACATATAAGAAAATTAGTTTCCTCATTTTAATTTGAGACATTTCTTTTATGAATTTGATATCTTTCGTACCGAAAATAGAGAACTCAAAATTAATTAGGGAGATGAACTCTTCAAAGATGAATTCTGTAACTCTGTGAGGAGATCTTCTGTCAAAATTTATGAAAGGATCACTTTGAGGTTATGTGCTTCACTTGTCAATTTTTCGGTGTTATTTATTTAAAATAGTGATGAACATCTTAAATTCAATGAAATTTTCAACACATCTCCCGTCTCGCTTCACGCTAAGTTACAGAAAACCTTTTCTAGCAGTCGTGAAGGGAAAGTCGTGAACCTTTTATTAGTGAATCTTTAACTAGTGAAGCGTTCACAGAATTAGAGAATTCTAGGCAGTTCATCTCCTAAATTTTGTGCTATTAAAATCATAGTGCTTTATTTTTTGTCAGACGTAAGATTCTAGAATTGTGTAAACCAATATTCATCTAATTTAAATTTTATATTTGACATTTAGACGTCAAAACTGCTAGAATTATGGCTTCTACACATTGGGAGCAATTTTCGTCAAAAATTTCTTTTTTGAAGGAAATTCTCTGCAGTATTGTAGGTGGAAACGTCAAATTTCTGTCAAAAATGCAATTTTTGACGAAAACTGCTCCCAATGCGTGAAGACCTTTAGGGTTGTCATATGCACAAAACACAATTTTCCGCACTATATATAATTTAATGCATTTTTAACTCGACTTTTGTGCAAATTAACACAAATATAAAACCAAGAGATTAAATAATAAAATTTGGTCAACCAGAAGCAATTTCAAGAGGTATTTTATATTATTTCAGTGTTCCCAATTACAACTTCAAAGACCTGCCACAAATGTACCTATCAAGATTTTGATGCAATTCTCTTCCTTGACACAAATTTAATTTAAGACTTGTAGCAAATCAGCTTTTCACATCATTCTCCTCTATTTTATTATTGCTATAAAGTGCATTTTATCTTTTAGTAACAACAACAAAACCGTTTGAAATAAAAACTGCTCGTCAAAATTCCAAATTGATTCATTAAACAAAGACCTCAAACATTAACTCTTGGACTTTCACTGTCTTGTCATGAATTATCTTGGCTAAATTACTTGAAATAACCTCTGAAATGGTGCGACGGTTATTGACAAATTAGACAGTGCAATGCATTAATTAAAAATTAAACTTTCAGAATGAATTTTCCGTTCTTGAGAGTTTGATGTAGTACATTTTCTCCGCAATATTTCTTTCTCAAGTATTCATTTATTTTCTTTTTACTTCTTGGCCAACAAGAGGACTCCCTCTAACTCTTCCCTTGAAATCCCGGACTATACCCACTTTTCCTGGAGCCAGAAAATCAAGAAAGGGTTGATGTTGCTGGTGAAAGACCTGCACACCCCCTTCCCACAATCTTCCGCCCATCCTGGACAATTCCATTTGAGTTTGTCGTCTGTCAGAAGTTTCACTCCGGCCACCGTATGCCAGAAACGGTAATCGTATTTACGGTAATAATTTAATTTGAAAAACTTTTAATGGCTTTTTCTTTCGCCATCTTCCCAGCATCTTTGTACCCTCCGTCCATACCTCTTCATCATATCTTGGTACAGAAGACAACCGGGTGGAAAAACTTGGGTGGAAATGTTTTTGGGGAGAGAGAGAGAGACTTTGCTCCGGAGAAAAAGCTCTGAATACTTTGTACACCCCAGCGCAAAAACGCGAAATGCTCTCGACTCACTGACAAACTAAAGTTTATTTTAGCAAAAGAAGGAAAATATACTTCACAACCATACTCTCTCATCTTATACTCGTCTTCACGAATTTTAACCCCTTTTTTCACATTTTCGAAAATGTGAAAATGGGGCGAAGAAAGCAGGAAGTTGTTGAGCATGAAAAAAGGGCAAAGAAAAAGTGATATAAGTATCGTTATTTAGTTGTAAAACCAAACAGAAGGTTCTTTCAACCCTTACACTATATATATACACGTTGAACCTTTTTAGTTTTGAGACAATGTATGTATCTTGTTAAAGTTATTGAATTTCTCTTGAAAATACTTTGGAAAGCACAAACCTGAATTTAAAACTCAATAAAATGTTGAGAAGGTAAAGTTTTCGTGAACCGAAATCAGGGGTAGAATGATAACTTTTCGATACTATCGAATCGAATCACTGAGAGAAATCCGAAAAAGTTAAAATAACATTCCGAAAATGTTAATTTTACCCTGCAGTATTGATCCGAAATCGGTGTAAATATTACCCTTTTTAGGTGTATTGGGGGTTAAAGTTACCCTTTTCATGTTGATTTCACCCTTAAAAGGGTGTAAAATTAACATTAAAAAATATTGATATATTTTTACACCTAAAAAGTGTTAAAGTTACGAGGAAAAAAGTTAATCGTACCCTCTTTTTTTTCTCAGTGATCGATAAATCTGTATCTCTTAAATTTAGTGAATGGCGGTTTTTCAAAACTAATAAAACATTTATTGTACCATTCTTTAAAAGAATGTGACTGTTGATAAATTTTTGTATGCGTTACAAAAAGAGCAACTCAGAGTCTTGAATAGGTTAAAATCCTGAAAATCCAAAATTCCAAATGGATTAAAATTCCGAAAAATAAACAGAATTCCGAGTAGGCAAAGTCCCAAATACGTCAAAGTCACAAAAAGCCGAAATGCCAAATGAGTCAATATCCAGAAAAGCCAAAATATCGATAAGCTAAAATCATGAAAAACCAGAATCCTGAATATCAAAATATATTGAATTGAATCAAAATATATGGATCGGAATTCTGAAAACCCAAAGTCTCGAATTGGTCAAAATAAAAAAAAACAACAAAATCCTTAATAGTTAAAATAGCCAAAGTCTTAAATGAGTCTAATCTAAATATTAAATGGGTTGAAATTCCGAAAAACTAAAATCCTGAATGGGTTAAAGTCCCAAAAATTCATATTCCTGAGTGGTAAAAATTCTGAATAAGCCAAATTTCCAAAAAACCAGAATCCCGAAAGGGCAAAATCCTGAACAGCTAAAGTCCCGAATGGGTCTAAATCTTAAAATGCGTTGGAATTCCGAATGGGTTGAGATCCCAAAATTTTGAATGGGTCAAATTCCCGAAAAACCAGTATTCCTAATGGGTCAAAATTCTGGAAAACTAGAATAACCAACTAGAAAGTTCCGAATGAATCATGAATGGGTTAAAATCCTGAAAATTCAAAATCCCGAATAGATCAAAACTCCGAAAAAAAAAAGAATTCCGAGAAGGCAAAGTCCCAAATAAGTCAAAGTCACGAAAAGCCGAAATGCCAAATGAGTCAATATCCCGAAAAGCCAAAATATCGATAAGATAACATCCTGAAAAACCAGAATCCTGAATATCCAAATATCTTGAATGGATCGGAATTCTGAAAACCCAAAGTTCAGAATTGGTCAAAATAAAAAAAAAAAACAATAAAATCCTTAATAGTAAAAATTTCGAATGGGTCGAATTTCCCAAAAAAACCCAGAATCCCGAAAAGGCAAAATCCCAAATAGCCAAAGTCCCGAATGGGTCTAAATCTTAAATGCATTGGAATTCCGAAAAGCCAATATACCAAATGGGTCAAAATCTAGAAACACGATAAACTTGAAGAGTTAAAATTTTGAGTGGGTCAAATTTTCAAAAAGAAACAGAATCCCGGAAAGGCAAAATCCTGAATAGGCAAAGTTCCGAATGGGTTTAGATCTTAAATGTGTTGAAATTACGAAAATCACAATCCCGAATAGGTCAGTCCCAACCTGAATAGTCAAAATTTTGAATCGGTCAAATTCCCGAAAAACCAGAAACTGAATAGTCAAAATTTTGAATCGGTCAAATTCCCGAAAAACCAGAAACCTGAATAGTCAAAATCTTGAATCGGTCAAATTCCCGAAAAACCAGAAACCTGAATAGTCAAAATCTTGAATCGGTCAAATTCCCGAAAAACCAGAAACCTGAATAGTCAAAATCTTGAATCGGTCAAATTCCCGAAAAACCAGAAACCAGAATAGTCAATATTTTGAATTGGTCAAAGTACCGAAAAACCAGAAACCTGAATAGTCAAAATTTTGAATCGGTCAAATTCCCGAAAAACCAGAAACCAGAATAGTCAATATTTTGAATTGGTCAAAGTACCGAAAAACCAGAAACCTGAATAGTCAAAATCTTGAATCGGTCAAATTCCCGAAAAACCAGAAACCTGAATAGTCAAAATCTTGAATCGGTCAAATTCCCGAAAAACCAGAAACCAGAATAGTCAATATTTTGAATTGGTCAAAGTACCGAAAAACCAGAAACCTGAATAGTCAAAATTTTGAATCGGTCAAATTCCCGAAAAACCAGAAACCAGAATAGTCAATATTTTGAATTGGTCAAAGTACCGAAAAACCAGAAACCTGAATAGTCAAAATTTTGAATCGGTCAAATTCCCGAAAAACCAGAAACCAGAATAGTCAATATTTTGAATTGGTCAAAGTACCGAAAAACCAGAAACCTGAATAGTCAAAATTTTGAATCGGTCAAATTCCCGAAAAACCAGAAACCAGAATAGTCAATATTTTGAATTGGTCAAAGTACCGAAAAACCAGAAACCTGAATAGTCAAAATCTTGAATCGGTCAAATTCCCGAAAAACCAGAAACCTGAATAGTCAAAATCTTGAATCGGTCAAATTCCCGAAAAACCAGAAACCAGAATAGTCAAAATTTTGAATCGGTCAAATTCCCGAAAAACCAGAAACCAGAATAGTCAATATTTTGAATTGGTCAAAGTACCGAAAAACCAGAAACCTGAATAGTCAAAATTTTGAATCGGTCAAATTCCCGAAAAACCAGAAACCAGAATAGTCAATATTTTGAATTGGTCAAAGTACCGAAAAACCAGAAACCTGAATAGTCAAAATCTTGAATCGGTCAAATTCCCGAAAAACCAGAAACCTGAATAGTCAAAATCTTGAATCGGTCAAATTCCCGAAAAACCAGAAACCAGAATAGTCAAAATTTTGAATCGGTCAAATTCCCGAAAAACCAGAAACCAGAATAGTCAATATTTTGAATTGGTCAAAGTACCGAAAAACCAGAAACCTGAATAGTCAAAATCTTGAATCGGTCAAATTCCCGAAAAACCAGAAACCAGAATAGTCAATATTTTGAATTGGTCAAAGTACCGAAAAACCAGAAACCTGAATAGTCAAAATCTTGAATCGGTCAAATTCCCGAAAAACCAGAAACCTGAATAGTCAAAATCTTGAATCGGTCAAATTCCCGAAAAACCAGAAACCAGAATAGTCAAAATTTTGAATCGGTCAAATTCCCGAAAAACCAGAAACCAGAATAGTCAATATTTTGAATTGGTCAAAGTACCGAAAAACCAGAAACCTGAATAGTCAAAATTTTGAATCGGTCAAATTCCCGAAAAACCAGAAACCAGAATAGTCAATATTTTGAATTGGTCAAAGTACCGAAAAACCAGAAACCAGAATAGTCAATATTTTGAATTGGTCAAAGTACCGAAAAACCAGAAACCTGAATAGTCAAAATCTTGAATCGGTCAAATTCCCGAAAAACCAGAAACCAGAATAGTCAAAATTTTGAATCGGTCAAATTCCCGAAAAACCAGAAACCAGAATAGTCAATATTTTGAATTGGTCAAAGTACCGAAAAACCAGAAACCTGAATAGTCAAAATTTTGAATCGGTCAAATTCCCGAAAAACCAGAAACCAGAATAGTCAATATTTTGAATTGGTCAAAGTACCGAAAAACCAGAAACCTGAATAGTCAAAATCTTGAATCGGTCAAATTCCCGAAAAACCAGAAACCTGAATAGTCAAAATCTTGAATCGGTCAAATTCCCGAAAAACCAGAAACCAGAATAGTCAAAATTTTGAATCGGTCAAATTCCCGAAAAACCAGAAACCAGAATAGTCAATATTTTGAATTGGTCAAAGTACCGAAAAACCAGAAACCTGAATAGTCAAAATTTTGAATCGGTCAAATTCCCGAAAAACCAGAAACCAGAATAGTCAATATTTTGAATTGGTCAAAGTACCGAAAAACCAGAAACCTGAATAGTCAAAATCTTGAATCGGTCAAATTCCCGAAAAACCAGAAACCTGAATAGTCAAAATCTTGAATCGGTCAAATTCCCGAAAAACCAGAAACCAGAATAGTCAAAATTTTGAATCGGTCAAATTCCCGAAAAACCAGAAACCAGAATAGTCAATATTTTGAATTGGTCAAAGTACCGAAAAACCAGAAACCTGAATAGTCAAAATCTTGAATCGGTCAAATTCCCGAAAAACCAGAAACCTGAATAGTCAAAATCTTGAATCGGTCAAATTCCCGAAAAACCAGAAACCAGAATAGTCAATATTTTGAATTGGTCAAAGTACCGAAAAACCAGAAACCTGAATAGTCAAAATTTTGAATCGGTCAAAGTACCGAAAAATCTGAAATCTGAATAGTCAAAATTTTGAATCGGTCAAATTCCCGAAAAACCAGTGTCCCGAACAACCAAAGTCCTGAATGGTTCAAAACCTTGAAGAGCCAAAATCGCGAATGGGCTAAAATCCTGAATCGGTTGAAATTCCGAAGAGCCGAAATTTGGGAAATTATAAGTTTCGCTTTTTGGAGCAAAGGAATTTTAGGCCATTTAGGATCATCTGACTGACAATGGTTTCCTGGTTATTATGGTTTCGTAATGCCGTTCCAGGTTTTTCGAGTTTGACAAATCTTTTTCCTCAGAAAATTTCCGGAACTAATGTAAAAAATTAACACAAAGCTTTCAGTTATAAGAAAATGAGACTAAATTTTTGTATAAGTTGCAAGCCTTTTCTTTAAAATAGCTTCCTAAAATCCTGAAGAATTTATTCCATAAAAATCAACTTCAGCCCGAACCATGTCTTCGAGAGAGAATTCAAATAAGAAAAGTTAGTTTGTGAAAAAGATGCATTCTTTGCATGTAGATGGCATTTGAGAATTTTCACCCGGCCAAAAATCTCATTCACAAACATTGCTTTTCCCCACTATGGTAGTGCTTTGTGAAAACTTGGGAGTTTTCAGTTCTTTTCTTAGCTACCAGCCACCTCCGCAGAATTTTGCTGATGGCGACCAAAGTGATTCTAAAACTTTCACTGAAGAACTTTAGAGAGACTTTTTTTTCTCTTGTTTTGGTGCTACATTCTCGCCTTTCCCTCGCGCTATTTCTTGGCGCATACACAAATTTTCACCCTCATTTCGCCCAAGGGATACCCCTCAAGTTCACTACCCTATGCGATATCTTTTTGCATATCATGTGCCTTTAGATGGAGGAAAATGAGAGAAAAATCACCAGAGAATTGTTGTCTGTTTTTGGGTGTGTATAATAAACAAGGAGGAAAATTATTAATTAAAATTTGATGTAGAAACATAAGAAACATTTGCATTACATCATATAAATTCATCTCTTAGCATCTCATTTTAATTCCACTTCTCATATTTTCGCAATATAATGTGGGGAGAAAAGTTGGCAAGAATAAGAAGAAAGTACAGTCTCTTAAGAACTTCAACCGTGTGTTGCCTTCTTTTTGTTAAGGGTTCCCTGTGCAAAAAGTCTGGGGTGGTTGGTTGTTGTATAAAACTTTGACAATATTAATTCTATGCTCGTTGAATGTTTCTTCCCTGGGTTATAAACTGCTCGAAAAACCCCATACCTCAACTTTTCTTGCCAAGGAGTAAGTTAAACATAAGATTTCCATGAAGAAAATTACTTCCTCTCCGCGAAACGACAAGCAAAAGAAGTGTTTTAGGGTGGAGGAGGGAAGTTGTTGTTGGCATAGAAGTTTGTGAAGAAAAAACATCTAAGAGGAAATAGAGGCATTTATAACTTGTTCTTCTTGGAACTAAAAAAAAAAGAGAGAGACCTTTTTTTTGCACCATTTTCCACTTTTGTTAATGGGACGACATACAAAGTCGTTGTCCTCATCTTCACAATCTTCAAACACGGAACAGCTTTAACAGAAAAAAAAGAAGTTAAAAGGACTTCGTGAGACGCTCATAATTGCTAATTAGACGGTCTTCTTAGATAGGAATGATGTTCAATTGTTTCGTTAGGTTAAGTGGCCACAGTAGATAAATGAAGCAAGTATCGATTTATGAAAAGTTTCCCCAGAAAGCTTTGTAAGCCATTGTGAGGAGGCGTCGACCTCGAGGTAGACCTAGGACAGGATAGAATCCGAACATCTTCCTGAAATGACGAAGGATCGACAAGCGTAGGCTGCTAATTTGGGTGTCATGGGCCTGCGACCCCAATAGAAAAAAGCGATTGAAAACGATTATGATTATGATGATCGATTTATGACGTAAAGGTCATCTAAATAAAGGGGGTTGATAAGTTCTATTTCAAGATTGGTAATAAGTCGAATTGGTGACAAATTTGGTAGAGAAGAATCAAAGAAAACACCCTTGCAGTGTGACAACGGCTTACTAGACTAATAAAAGAAAGTTTAATTCGATTGAGGTAGTCAGTAGGGGAGAATGGGGCAAAAAGTAACAAAACGGATATTTAATTTTTTTACAAGCTACTCGAGCGCTTCAAAAATTTCTAATTAGCGCAGTTTTATAGGAAATTTACCGCTCTACAACTTTGTGAAAGTAATATTCCTCTATTTTGTAAGGAAATACGTTTATCGGGTCGTTTTATAAAAGGTAATTTTGTGACCATTCTAAAAAATGCTGGGGCAAATAGTACCAGGCTTGGCGTGTTATCACATTTTGATTCGTTTCATTACGGGCTTTCGTAAATTTGAAAAAATACCTAGAGGACATATTTTCATAGAAAATTCGTTCATCTACACCTTTGTAAAACACCGTTTTCTTTATCTGCACGAGAAAAGCGTTTTTCAAGCTATTTTAGAAAAAAAAAACACACACACAAGAGACTGCTAATCGTTTGACCAATGAAAACAACAAGCGGCGAGACATCGTAATGACGTTTCTTTTCGCCGTGAGACATCAGAAATTGCCTCGGTTTTTGTTACTTTTTGCTTCATACCTTTTGTTACTTTTTACCCCAAATGGGCGTTTTTGATAAAAGAATATCTGGAGAAAAGAATCTTTGTAAAATTCTAAAATAGACAGCGGATTCCTATTCAAAAAATCCAAATCATTTAGGGAATATTCACTAGTGCATAAATTTTGGAAAATAAGTAGGTAAAAATTGTTATCTTTTGCAAGGAAAATATTTCAAAAATAGGGCTAAAAATTTCGATATTATTTATTTTCTAAATTCCTTGTTGGAATTCCAAGAAACTTACAACATTCAAGAAGGTCTATGGAGGCTATCTATGGAAAAAATTTTAATCCGCTGTCTTTTACTGCTCGAACTCAAAGAGAGAGCAGTTATATAATCGACTTTTTTTCAACTTCTCACTGTTCTGGAACTTAAACGGTAAGAGATATCGACTTCCGGTATTCGATGACCCCTCCTCAAATGACATTATCTCGTACCCAACCTCTTTACTTTTCCCCCCTCCCCTTTCGTACGTTCCCTATCCCTTTAAAATTGGTCAAAAATGAGGTTTTTCCAATTTTGCAAAAAATTGGCCCAAGCTTTTTCAATGATTTTTGGATATGTCTTAGAGCTAGTCCTGGCGAACATTTCGTCCAAACATATCTATGACCGGAAAATTCGCCATTTTGAATTATTGAAGGTCAAAGATCAAATACTTTGGAAGGCTCATTTTTCTTTTTGGTTAAATTTGGATTTTTCAGAAAAGTATTGCAAAATTAGAACCCGGCTGCATCGGTCTTCATCGGTAATGAATCGGTTAAATACCGATTTTTTGATTTTGAAATGCTTTTGTGATTTATGAATCAATTTGATCTCTAGTAGATCAGTTATTCGTGAGTTATCTCGTGAGTTCGAGTATTCCGCAAAGCTGGGACGCTTTGCCATCTCTTTTTACCTTGGAATATATTGAATTTTGAATTTTTCGATTTGTGACTTCTTGCCCCAGTCTCCCCTATTTATGTAACTAAACCAGAACATTTTCAATTCTAATCTGTATGTCTGTGTCTTTCAATTCAATTTTAATTGCCTGAAAATTTAGATAACAAAATCTTGTTCAAAATAGATAAAATCGGTTAATAATTGGTTTGCAACGTTATTAAGTAGCCTACAAAACCTATTTGATAATGAGCTATGAATGTCCAGAAAAAGACATTTTCACTTTGATAAAGGTAATAAAAATGCACCGCCTCTGCCCAAAAACTCCGGGAACATGGAAGAAGCATCCACACTGCGAGGAAGGCGTTCATGGGCGATCTACGATCAGCAGATTCTTCAGATAATAAACAAAATTACGAAGTTCCAGTTGCGTTTTAGAGGAGAATCCTTCGACGAAGTCTTGGTCCTGTAGGGAGTAAAAATTCTATCGAGAGGTAAAGACCGTCAAGCTAGAAACTCCGGTGGACTGATCTTCTAGTTCGCAACGATAAGAACGGTTCAAGCTGGAAAGTTTTTAGACGTTGACCGTATGCTAAAACGATTGACGGCGTAGAACCTGAACGCTAGTCCATTAAAAATGTGCAGTAAGTTCGAACAGGCTAAGGACAGCAACTGGCTGTAACTGTGTTATCACACTTGCACATTAAAATTTTAATATGATTCACATTAATTGTCGCTGATGAGAGTCCAAATGTGTAATTTGTGTGTTTGAATCATTTTATATTAAAAATTTGATCTATTTGTTGATAAAAAGGTAGACTTGGCCCGCAAAATTTGATATAAATTGGTTTATAGTGTATAGAATTTCCATTGATTGGAGATCTCTTAAAAATAAGAGACAAAAGACGGTTGGATTTTGAACATGTATGGAGGGAGAGAGAAGAAGGAAAAAGTGGTGAAAAAGATCAGCTGGAAAGAAAGTAGGGGAATGAGCGGGAACCAGTCTGGGCATTACGTAAGAGACTTGAAAATCAAAGAGACGTGAGGAGAAGTGTATTAGATTTATTTGTTTAATTATTATAAAAATATTAACTTTAAAATACAGAAAAACGACAGTGACGTAGAGTTAAACTGTGTTCAGTCTAGTAGTGGAGAAATTGGTGTAAATAAATAATTGGTGAAGGTGATAATTGTGTTTCACTGCCTCAGTGGATTTGGTGAAGGGCATTAGGCGGTCATCGAGGAAACGTCTTCTGGAAAATCCAGCCGCCTACGTTCCGGATCACTGTTGAAGACATTTACTAAAGGAATATATATTTCCAGGTACGTGAATATCACAAACGGTAGAAGGAAGCCCAAGAAACACACAGTCCCTGACAGATTTATAACACCACAATATATTTATAGGTAAACTGGGCAGGAAGAAGAGGGTATTAGATATCACAGAATCCTATCACAGAGAAATTATTGTTTACCACAGGTAATTCTCCACATATAGCATTAATACGAAAAATTAATGCGATTTTCTCTTTAATTTTTTAATGTGAAAAATATTTATGCTTTAGGTAAATTTAAACTTATTTTTGCAGGCCAAGTCGACTTCTTTTTCAATAAATAGAAAAACCCCAAATATTAAGTGACTCAAAGACACAAATAGCATATTTGGACGCTCACAAGCGACAATTAATGTGAATCACATTAAAATTTTAATGTGCAAGTGTGATAACGCCGTAAGTCCTAAGTAGGTTTGAAGGTTTAAGAGTCTACTGAATCGCAATCATCGAAAGCTTCAAGTCTGTATCTCTCACCGTTTAGCCTTTATGAATACCATATCAAATTTATTTCAATGAGTTGAACAACGCCTTCTCTTGAGACTTCGAGCAATAAAGAAGTAAATCCCAGAAGTTGCTCTGAAGACTTTGAAGCCAAGTTCTATCGTGTTGTATAATTAGAAAGACTCGGGTGCAAGTGAATAAGAGGGTTGAAGAAGAAAAAAAAGTCATCTCTTCTCTGTACAAGGCAGAAGGGTGAATATAAAAAAGGTCTCTCATCTCTAGCACCTAACACAGTCCTCTCCTTCAATTTAAAGTATACCTAAAGGACGAAGAATGACTCCTGCCTCCCGCCCAGCCCCTCATAGTATCCCAAAAGAAAGATGGTATGAAGAGTTGGCGCATGAGTAGAAATATTTTTAATTACCATGAGCTTTTATTTAATTAGGGTGTGACTTAATTGGAAAGCGTTTATGTAAATACAGACAAAATGACGACAATAAGTGAACAAGCACCCAAGTGAATTGAAAAAGAAGCTTTCTGTACTGGCATTTTTTTTCACTTCATCCTTGCCTGTACGTTTCTCCCCTATTTTTTTTTAATTGAAAATTGTCTCACACTCACGAAACATCAAATTGCATGAGTAAATACAAGATATATGTACAAGACAGATTCCGAAGTGGATTAACATGGGGAGGACAAATTGAATAAAGACACCAAGAGCGATTGAGATGATGATAAAATTGAATACAATCTTCTCACCCAAAGTCCCGACTAACTTTGGGGCATGAATTGTGGTCTTGGAGGCACAATGGTCCGCCGAAAGACATCAAACAATTTAGAGGAAGATCCATTTGGATTACTCAATGAAATGTAGCGCAATGTTTTTGGTAAAGGCTTTAAGCAAATGTTTGACAACGAATAAGGTTCATTAAACTCCGTATAGTTTAGTCGTTCCACTGAATTTGTAGTGAAATCGGAAAGTATATTGTACAACATTCGGATTCTCTGACTAATTAATTAATCAAAGTCGTTTTTCAATTCAGTTGCTTCAATTAATTTAATTTGAAGTTATGAGACAGAGAATTTTCTAACGAACTTGAACTACTTCTTCAAATTGTTCACATTCAATCGGGTAATTATCATAATAAAATCAAGCCGTAGAAATATTTGTTTTCTCATTTAGAAATTAAAAGTTCGTTTGAGAGATAACGTTGAAAATGTTGTATTATTCTTCTATTGAGAATTTATTACTCAATTTAATAAATGAACGAAGCTAGTGATAACTGTAATTTTTATTCCGGCTCAATTTTTTCAGATATCGGATTCGTCTATGTAATTGAAATGTTTCGAATCCAATTTGAATTTTGTTTAGAATCTAAACTCAATAGTTTAGAATCCAATTGCAAAACAGTTTGGTATCCGTTACCACGTTCGCTTAACTTAAACAATTCGCTGGATGGAAGTGAAGTACTAGGGGAAAGTACTCTCCCTTCGAACGTTCATGCCTTCGAATAATGAGAATTTTCTTTTAGTTTTCTTAAGAGACTTACACAGTTCTATTAAATATTAGTTGGTTTATCATTAATTGTTAATAATTCCGTGATAATTAAGTGTAAATCTTTTACGAAAAACAAAAGAAAATCACATTATTCGAAGGCATGAATGTCCGAAGGGAGAGCACTTTCCCCTACACAGTTTAGAATTGGCATTGTTTAGAATCCGATTGTAACTTTGGCTTGAATACAAACTTTGTCAATTTTTTATCCTATTGTTTAGGTATTTACTTAATAAATGTTTACATGCCATGTTACGTGATAAAGACTTACTGCGAAGAGCTTGGAATTCTAACGAACTTAATAGTTTAGAATCTTGATCTAATAGTTTAGAATTAAGAGTCAAACGTCTAAGATCTGAATTTATTTCAGACTTACTGAAAAAGGGGTCCCGGCCAAAATTCCGAATGGGCCAAAATCACGAATGAACCAAAATCCCGAAAGCCAAAATCCCGAATTTTTGAAAGTGTCATAGCTATTCCCACGATTGGACCCGCGCTTTGCACCTTGCTGGAGGCAAAGGAAAATCTTCTGTGTCTTGAGGAATTATTCTAAACATTTTCCTCCATAAAATTTCATTCCTTTCAGGATTTTAAACATTCGGTATTTTGGCTTTCGGAATTTTGGGTGCCACCGCTGAAAAAGATACTATAAGCTCTACTAATCCTTGTTCTGGTTTGATGAACTCCAACTTTAATACGGGCTTCAGACCTAAAGCTTAGCCACATGGCTTAACATCTGTAATTTCTTATCAGTCAAGACTTTTTTTTTTAGAAAATCTTGACTAAGGATTGGATTATTAAGGGCAAATAATTTACTAGATTCTGATAATGCAATAAAATCGGTTGCTATTTAGCATTTTGAGATCTTCAGGAACTGGGATAAACCTCTAGTCTGGAAATCGCTTAAAGCTCACCGCTAAGATTTTTTCCGATTTAAACTTAAAAAAATATAATCAAAATCGGTCACAAACAATCGATCAAAGGACAATTAAGATTTTTTTTAGAATTGTTTATTACAGATTCAACAACGAATTATCAAAGAACAGAATTCCGCAATTTGGAATCTATTTTGAACTCTTCCGAATCCAATGCAACTTAAAGAGTTTAGAATCTACGTTGGTAGATTGTAACCTGCATTTTGCATGGCTTACAATCTATATGCAACAATTAAAGACATGAACAGGACAAAATTCAAAATAGAAGTTAAGTAAATTAAAATTTGAATTGAATTAATCTGTTTGGAATGAAAATTGCGTAATGTTTCGATTACGAACTAGGCAGATCAGAGCTTCAATTGAGAACAGTATAAAATTCAAGTTATAACAGATAAGAATACGGATTTCAACTAGTTTAGAATCTGATTTAGGCACCTTGAAATTGAAATGAAAAGGGAAAGCGTGCTACCTTCGGACAATTTATTTTTTTCCCTATGTTCCTATGAATTTCACCCATTGCTCTTTTCTGAAATTTTAAGACATTTGACTAGCTATTAAAATATAATATAATAATGGGTCAAACTCATTTATGACAGTAAAAAAAAAGATCTGTGCGAAGCATAAATCGTCCAAAGGTACAGCGCTTTCCCCTATTTCAATTTAGAATTCGGATTAAATATAGTTTAGAATACGTTTTTAGAATTCACATTACTTGGTTCAGAATTATAAGTTATAGTAGTTTAGAATTCGAATAAGACTATTTAGAAACTCAATTAGGTTAGGTTTATAATTCCGATTTAAAAGTTTATTATTCATATTCAAATTATTTTAGAAACCTAGTGCAGTATTCAAACTTGAACGTTTAGAATCCAAAGTAAGCAGTTTAGAATTCGTATTTAAAGTCGTTTAGAATAAATCAGAAAGAACCATACTTCATGCCAATTTATTAGAATTAGAAGATTAAATCGGGTCTTAGGAAGGGTCCGGGTCAAAATCCCGAATTCATAAGTGTCATAGAGGCCATTTACACTGCCGCATTGGATTGAGATTGAATTGACCCAAAATCGGTTTTTTTTGGGACAGGTCAGTCTGAATCTAATGCTATAGTCTAATTAACCTGAATGACACCGTTTAGATTGCGGCCTTAGATTGAAACTTAATGATCCGAAATCCGATTTTAGAACAGTTCAAATCCAATCTAATGCGGCGGTGTAAATAGCCTAATAGTTACACCCACGATTAAGGATTTTGAACATTCGAGATTTTCGCTTTCGGAATTTTGGTCCTTTCAGGATTTTGGTTTTCGGAATTATGGCTTTCGGGATTTTTGCTACCTCCATTTAGGAAATATATTTGTTAATCATTAAAGATAAATGACCATTAAACTAAATCAAATAACTGAGATACTAATTTCAACTCTATATTATCATAACACGATATCGGTAATTGAGAAACAATCACGTAAATTGGGGAGTTCAATTGAGGGCGTACGGCACAATCAAGATTATAGACAAGACATTGAAGATAAATCGATTTGGATTGAATGTTATCGGTGAACCATCTTCAATCACCTAATTCTCAACTTTCACCGCCCCAAGTGACATTGAGTGTCAGGAAGCAAAAACGAAAAAAATAAAACAGAATATAATCCAACATCGTGTGAGGGAGATTTCAAAGTTCTGATAAAAAAAACACCAAGTGAAAGGGAGTTCAATGATGTGATCAATTGCAATTGAATTGTATACCGAAATCACTGATAATCCCCTGGTGTCAATTTGTTGTAACACGTAGTTGAAACAGGGGATCAGCTACATATAGAGAGCTAAAGTTCTTCTCTCTTCCACCATAGCACACAATTTAACCTCTCACCACCTTGTCGAGTAAATTTTATGGTTGTCGCCCGGAGGACGAAACTAAATGTGATACCATTAACACCCCATATCTGACGACATCGCTACATCCAAAGCCTTCAAGTGAATATGGAGTATCATTGCGGATTAAAAGCGTTGTGTGTTTGTTACTCACATCTTGTATCTCTTATCCATATGGATGGGAGCATTTTGGTTGGGTAATGTGGTTAAGTCTCTTTCAGCCAAATACACATAATTTCCACTGATTCACTTTCACTCCTCCCCCCAAATGTGCTCAGTTCATCAAACCCTCTCAACATCCAAACACCCCATACCCCCCCCCCCCCCCCCTCCTGGAACTCCCCAAATACCTTCCACTTGGGTGGATAATATCGAAATTAACACCCCGAATGGTTTCTCTTCAGCACCGTATGCGACACACGCCAAAGTGTATAGCAATGCAAGTTGGATTTTCAAGAGGGGGAGAGATTTTAGCCTTCAATGGATTCGATGGGGGAATGGATTTTCAGGATGATGGGTGATATGTGCAGAGGAAACTAAATTACCTGCTCAATTCCCAATTTCGACAGCGCTCCTATGCTGTGTCTTATAAATTACACTCGGCGAAAATTAATTTACTTCAAGTAATCTCATTATGTTGTTCGTGCTACAGAGATACTAACATCATATTAGTTTTTCGAAGGCATAATGTTTTAGACAAATTACCCCCCTGTTCAGCCTCAATGCTAAATTAAAGAACTTGATGGCAAAATTTAGGAAAAAGCCAGGATATCTACGGATTTTCACTAGTAGTGAGTCAAAAACGAACTGAAGTGCTCATGTTAATTGGTTGAGATCAATGGCAAAGACAGTCAGAGCCAGTGCCCCCATATCTCAATTGGTAGAGCATTCGTATAGGCAACGAAAGGTCCCCAGTTCAAGCCTGGGTGGAGCCAGGAATTTTTTCCTGTCTATTTGGGTTAAATTTAGGAGTGAACTACTAGTTCGACTAGTCCAATCACTTTTACTACGGATTTTCAATTAGAAATTAGCTTTTACCGATTATCAATTCTGATACACCGCATTCCTGAAACTAAGTGAAGTAGGAAATGCGTAACGGTTAGTGGTGTTAAATTTAGTAGTAACGTGGTAGATTCAAGCACTGCCTTTTTTCACTGAAAAAACGGAAAAAACGTTGTAAAGAGCCAACAGAAACATTTGAATTTGTAGAAGAAATTAAAAACAAAATTAAACGCCTGTGTGTTAAACTAAGTACTGTGGTGGTAGATTCAAGCATTGCCATGTTCCAGTAAAATTGCAGTTAATAATTTTAAAATTTTCTTCATCATTCTGAGACAAATCTTTTAGATGTATATCTTTAATTCAGCGTACAGAGTCGAGACTCTATCCAATAATTAGGAAGGTACTTTTTGGTTCACTACTAAAATGGTAGATTTCAGCATTACCTTGTTAGTGTTTGACGGAATTTAACTTTTTTGCTTTCTGAGAGCCTTACAAGGCAACGTTTTCTAACGAATTAAATTACTTAAACCACCAGCATACGTTTTTTGGCTTATCCTATAATTCGCTCTGTCGATTTCCGGCTTTTCGTACAAAGCTCAATCACTTTCGGAGTCTATTTTTCAACGGATTTGGCAAAATTTCGATTTAGAGTATTCGTAAATACTATTTCTACACTGAGAAAAAACAAACTCTTTTTCCTCAGAATTTTAACACTTTTTAGGTGTAAAAATATATCAACATTTTTTAATGTTAATTTTACACCTTATTAAGGATAAAATTAACATGAAAAAGTGTACCTTTAACCCCTAATATAAAGGGTAATATTTACACCGATTTCCGATCAATAATGCAGGGTAAAATTAACATTTCCGGAATGTTATTTTAACTTTTTGTATTGCTCTCAGTGTAGCGGTTTCTTTTGATCTTCGAACCCGTATAAAATTCAAACGGTATGAGATATCAACTTGCGTTCTTCGATAAACCCTCATAAAATTACTTTATCTCTAAAATGATCTCTTTCTTTTCTTCGTCTCTCTTTTAGTTCGTTGTCTGTCCTCCTCAAATGAATCGAAAATGAGTTTTTTCAAAATTGGATTAGGCTGCTTCTTTCATTTTTTTTGGATATGTTTAAATCGGATCAGCTGAATATTTCGTCCTTAGATACATCTTCAAATATTTGATATAAAATGATATTTCCTCAACTATTTTACACTTAATTACATTAAAATATCGAAACAGTATTATTTTAATTTTTAAAAAGCTTATAATACATTTTCTCTAATGTTTTAGGTTTAATTGTAATCCAAGATTCAAAATTTGTAGAATAGTTTCTTTGAAGACCTTCTCTAGAACTTCAATTAAATATTTGCTAAGTGTATCATTGACATAAAATGTCAAAACAAGTGTAAAATTTACCAGTATCCTGTCGAGTATGCATTAAAATTAGCTTTTCACTAAATTTTATGAATTATAATTTTCTGTATAATTATATTGACAAACAAGAAAAAAAACAAGATGAAATTAACCAATTCAAAGTAGTAAAATTAACCCAGGTTTCATTTTCTCAATAAATCTAATCTTCTCAAGTGTTATAAAATCGTTAAAAGTCCGCTTTTATCCAGCTTGGACTCACCTACGACAACTGCAATAAATTGAATATCTAAGTAGCTTTGGCTAGCAAATAAATTAATTTCTTAAAAAGTTTGATGTTCGTCGTATTCTACAAAATTCTCCGAATGTCAAAACGAGTGTAAAATCTAATATACAAAAGGCTTAGTTGGATACTCACAAATACTTGTGCTTTACCCTCTTTTTTTTTTTTTTTTTTTAAAAATGGAACTTTTCAAACTTTCATTTTGAATCTTCAATTACAAAAAAATTTAAATAAAAAATAGGTGTTAAATCAACCCTCAAAACAATTTTCCGAGTATAGTCTTTCGCTTCTGCACAACAAAATCCACCCATTACATATAAGCCTTCCCAAAATATGCTTTAACACCCTCAATATGGCAAGAAATTGAGTAAAACCCTCCGCTTTTGGCAAATGACATTATAAAGGGCGGATGTTTATGTGTTCCATGATCAATTTTAGGAGTATAACACAATTGATGCCAGAGGCCACAAATCTACCATAAAAAGTCCCCTGAAACCGTCATTTTAGCTGAAAAATTTTCCGGGATAAAGAGAGAAAGAAAGTCAAATGGAAAATGGCAGAATATTTGAGATTGTTTCAGGAACCACCAAAATCATTTCCACATTCTCTGTCAATTTAAATCACATTTTCCCCTCTCGACAGAGAGAAAGGAGATAGAGAACGAGAGATATAGAAGCCCCAAAGGATTATTGGCACTAATTTCATTAATCAGATATTTCTCACCATTTTATCGTCAATATCAGTAAAAGGATGTTTGAACATCCACTTTATCTCTTTAGGCACATCCACATCATTTATCATCATCCAACATACCTGCAATGAAACAAGAAAAAGGGGAGAAAATTTAGTATATAAATAAATTGGAAACATCTTTCACAGTAATTTTCACGATGGGAAAATATGTCAAAATGAAAAATTTAATAAAAATTGAATAATTATTTAGACACATTTCATCATGCTGACATTTTATTATCATAGATTAATATTTAATATGAACATGAGGCAAAATATATAAATTCGCTTTGATCTTATGCCAAAAGCACTAACTATTTGCCATAAATTATTCACAGGAGTAAATTAGTTGGAGCTTGAGAGCAATTTTCTACTAATTTTCTTAATTTCAACCCACGGATTTATCATCGCTTGCCTTCAAGTCACTCCACTTGTGACTTATTGCAGAGAAATATCATTTCTCACATTTTCTCTCTGTCTTCCATTCTAACCTCTTTGGGGGGTTTATGCCTGATGACAAAAGAGAGAGAATTTGCCGCTTGCATCAGCTAATGTCGTACCTGATTTCTTTTGGTTTCAAGTATTTCAGTAATAAGAATAAAAATGAAAAATAATTAATCATTTTATTTTCTGGGGATTTGAGTGGCGCAATAGGCAAGACCGTTGGTTCTTGACCTTTGGCGGTGAGATCTCTGACTCGATTTTAACAGCTCTGAGTACGAATCCCACCAGATGCAAGAAACAGAATGTCGAGAAAAAGACATTTTCACTTTCATTCGGAAAAGTTGATGAGTTTTCCATGAGACATCCCATTTCCCGACGATTTCCAGTTTCCCCATCAATAGAATTCACAAACATTTATGAACAACTTCACAAAGTAGTTCTTTTCTTTGTATATTATATAGGTATAAAATTTACCATTTTATTTGTTAATTTAAGCCAAAAAAAAGAAATAATTGGGTTAGCATATACTTATAATTTCTACACGTTTAGCATAATTATTGGTAAATTGGTAAGAGGGTAGGAAAGTCATTAAAATATTTTTAATTGTAAAAAATGTGTAAAACATTGCGGTTAAATTCAAATTTAGTCTAGCATGAAAATTTAAAATTAATTTGATATTTAGACTTTTGACGGAGATTCTTCAACTTCTCTTAAGTTTTAAGTGAAATTCAAACAAATTTGGTCTTACACGAATAATAACAAAATATTCCACCATTTTTAGTACACAATTGAACTAAGAATTATTAATTTGTAGAAGTTAAAGACAATTAGTAAAAATTCACTAATAAAAATGTTGAATAATACTAAAAAAAAGTTCCGCTTCAATTTATTATATTATTATATTTATTATATTATTATCAATTAGCATTCATTCATTCATTCATTCATTTTCAACCGCTTATCCCTATTGGGGTCGCGGGCCCATGACATCCAATCTAGCAGCCCACGCCTGTCGGTCCTCCGCCACTTCAGGAAGATGTTCGGGTTCGATCCCGAGGCGTTCCAAGGCAAGATTCTGAATTTGATTCAGCCACCTTGTCCTAGGTCTGCCTCGAGGCCGAGGTCTCCTCACAATGGCTTGCATAGCTTTTCTGGGGAATCTTTATCAATTAGCATTTTCATTCATATTGTAAAAGCTTTGTACTAAAATTTGTTTCACTTGTAGTAAAAAATTAAAAGCAAAATGTAAGTAGAGTGGCGGCATTGCTTCTGGTCTCTGTCTTTACTTATTGCCTCCTCGCAAAAAAACTTTACAATGTCGTAAAATGATTTCAAAAAACCTCAAAATTGAAAATGTTTGATGTGATATAACGGATATAACACATGCTTTTTTTTTTGATTTTTGGAATCATTTTCTGACAAAAATTGTGACAAGGCCATAAGTAAAGCCAGGCCACAAGTAATGCCACCACACCATCCTACATCTCTACAAAATTATCAAAGATTCCTAATATCGTGTAAAATTAATAATTGTGGTACTCCACAAAAGAAAAAAAACGAAAAGGGTAAATATTTTTCCTGAACGTTTTTTAGTACATGATTGTTCTCATGTGCTTCTTTTTAATCGATTGTTCCTTGCGTTGGGTCCTGTTTCAATTGTGAACTCTGTCATGTGTTTAAGTGATTTTGGTACATGAAGAAAACTGCAAAAAAACAGTCGAGACAAGAACCAATATAAAGAAAAGTCGATAACACAGGAGCACATGAGAACAGCCATGTACTAAAAATATGTTCAGAAAGGGAATTCTGCAGTAGTATGACAATGTCGACAAGTTTTCCTGATAAAATTCGGTAGCAAGGCATCACACAACTGCTACAGAATTCCCCTTCTAAACGTGTTTTTAGTACATGACTGTTCTCATGTGCTTCTGCGTTATCGACTTTTCTTTGTGTTGGTTTCAGTCATGACTGTTTAAGTGGTTTTGGTACATGATGAATACTACAAAAAAGAACAGTCGAGGCAGGAAGCAACAAAAAAAGACGATAACGCAAGAGCACATGAGAACAGCCATGTACTAAAAATATGTTCAGAAGGGGAATTCTGTAGCAGTATATCATATGATAAATTTTCATGGTAAAATTCAATACCAGAGTAACATTAAAGCCCAGTGAGCATCGAATGGCAATTCCTAAGAGCTCTAGGAAGCCTTTAGGAACTTATATGAACTGAATTTACGATTAATTCTTCCGAATTTATCAGATAAAAAATTTAAATTGTTATATGGTATTGTCATACTGTTACAGATGATTTCCCGTACAGGAGGGAGATTTCTCCTTTTCATTTGTCAATGGAAATGGAATAGGAACATTAACTTTAATATTCTTTAAGAAAGATTCCCCACTTCCCGCCACTCTTCACCACTTATGGCCACTACAAAAATATTACACTTATTAAGGTAAAGTGCCCTCGAGTCGACCGATGATCAATATTTAAATATTTTAATGGTGAATTTCTATAAAATTGTCACTGATTCGTATTTATTTATGGAATATTGACCTATTAATATTAGATCCTACGCCAAATATTAGGGCAAATATAAATAAATTGAATAAATAACTCTACCGGTCGACTTGAGGGCACTTTACCTTAAATACTTTCAGGAAGGACATAATTTAAATGCGTTTATCCATTTCCTCAGTATCCTTTGCTCAATATTTCTAATTTGTAAATAAATTTATTACTTGATTTCTTCGAAATCTTTATGGGCTCCAGTAGGGGAATTCTATAACGATATGACAATGTCATATGACAAATTTTCGTAGTAAAGTTCGGAAGCAGGATAACCTAAAAGCCCAATGATCATCGAATGACCATTGCAAGGAGCTTTATGAAGCTCTCAGTAATTGATATGAATCTGATTTTTAATTAATTTAATTTTAAAATGTCTCATATGACATTATTATTCATTATTTTTCTCAAACATTATCATACCGTTATAGAATTCTCCTACAGAATAAGAGATCTTTTCAGGGGGGTGACATTAGCTCTGAAAAATGCAACCAATTTTAGTGTACATTTTTTCCTGTTTTCTTACACATTTCATGAGATATCTCCAAAACTACGTAGGTTGACAATTTGAGGTTTTCTGTTGCCTATTCTATATTAAATTGGCTTTTATTTTGTATTTGTATTATTTGCTAATTCATTCTACAATGACAGAAAACAGCTAATAAACTCAAAAGTTTTTTCGGCACGCTACAAACATATGGAAAACATAGGAAACGTCATGCCCCTGGATCTTTTAATATTTCTCTACTGAAGAATTCTTCCACTGAAGATACTCCAATGGCTGATGTAAATGACAAAAATTGTCTCTTTCGTGTTTTGTGATATTTATGAAAATTCTCCTTTATTGCGGTAAACATTTTGAATGTTTGTCGCATGTTTGGGGTATATTTATTATCATTTCAATGACCTTTCCCACTTTTACCACGATCACATTTTTCTCTGAGTGTTCATTGAGCTCTTTTGTTACTCCTTGCTGAGTAATTTGCAAAATGCTCCATAAATTAACGTGGTGAGAAACTAATGGAATGCGAATGAGCCATCAAAGTAATGTTAATTTACACTTCACACTCTTTCTTCGTGACAAATGTCTCCATCACAAATTCTACCCAAGGTTAATTCTTTATTCTTTTCTTTCATTTTTTTCTTTTAATTTTTTGATGTTTTTCTGTGTCAATGTAAATATGTAACATCTAAAAAAAAAATCCACCCACATCGTATCATTGAATGCATCCAACATGAGTTTTGGTGATCATTGAAAAACATCAAGACAATGTGTTGAGATGTTCTTCTTTTCGGAATAAGCTATTTGTATGCCTAAATTGCCTCCCGCAGTTTAACCAAAAAAAAAACCAAATAAAAATGACTCAAAATTCAAACAATCATCTCAAAGCACTAAAAAAAATCCAACCACACACTGAGTCCATTTCTTCCGAGAGAATCACCATTCAAAATGACCATCATCATCATACATAAATGCGACAACATCAGCGGCATTTATAATAAAAGGCAATGCCATGGTGTCAAAGATAAATTGCTACTCTATGAGCCTGTTGACAAATATTGATGTCACATTCACAAAATTCACTCTTTTCACAGCTTTTTTTCTGCCCCCTGCTCCCCCAGAAAAAAAAAGCATTTTAGCTCATTCCTCTTCTCTTTGGCGGAATTCCCTCCCACGCCCACGCAATTCGCATTTTTCATTCGTGTCGCGGACAAAATAGTCCATCTGTGCCTCTATTTCAATGAAATATTCAACAATAAAGTGGAATTAGCCTTTAGATTGGGGCTTCACGAGGAACTTGGCTACAAAAAAAATCTACCACAAAGATCACGAGAGTCGTTAACACTCCTCAAAGATATAGATTTACAGCAGTGACTATCAAAAAAACGAACACTCAAAATCAAAATTAAATGATATTTCTGCACAAATTGGAAAATCCGCATTGAATTTGCTCAATTTTTTCTAAAAACACTTTCAGAAGTAAAAATTGAGAAAAGTTGCTAGCGCCTCTAGCGGAAAAATACAGCGCCCTCATGCGGAAGAAATATTTGTCCATATGAAGGTTTTTTCACTCATCATTAATGAATTATGATTAACAAAAAAGATATTTGTACTTAATTCAAAAGGGAGCTTTTTACAAGCTTTTAGATTATGCGGAATACAAATTGTGCTATTTGTTGAAATCATAGTGCAAATAATAACTAATGGCTTCGGCACACCTTTTTGACCAGGAAAATTTCATGAAATCGAAATTCGAATCCCTTTCTTTCTCACATGTTTTCCATATGACTATCTCATTCTTTCGCACAGCAAATTCGATTGAGCTAAATTGAATTTTGAGTGATGTTTAAGAGAAGAAGAAGAGTATAATAGAATGAGATAGACATATTCAAAGCATGTGAGAAAGAAAGGAATTCGAATTTCGACTTCATGAAATTTTCCTGATCTAAAAGGTGTGCAGAAGCCATTTATATTTTATAATTAAATTTAGTTCAGTCTAATTTGGAGCCCGAAAGAGTGGGACAGACTTATCCAAATCTTTTAAGAAAGGGACGCAAATCTTGATTTCATGAAATTTGACCGATCTAAAAGGGGTGCCGGAGCCATTATGTTTCCGGTACAAATTTCAGATCAAATATCACAAAATTTAAATTTATATCCCATTCTTCCTCACAGGTTTTGAATTTATCTATCCTAAATTTTAACACTCAAATTGAACTAAACTAAACTGAATTTATAGTGACGTTTAAAAGAAGAAGAAGAGTGCAAAAACATGAGACAGACATATGCAAAATATTTGACAAAGAAAAGGATGTGAAATGTGAATTCAAATTTCATGAAATTTTCCTGATCTAAAAGCTACACCGAGGTATAAACTTTCCGAGGGACACCTCGAAATGCACTAAGCCTCCTCAATATGTTTTCCCCTCTCCTGTAGCGCCATCTATCCAGTCACCGTATTCACCGAGTCAAAGTAACAACCATTCTGCATTCAGGCATTCTGCATGAGAGTTTTTGATTTTACATGCTGCCCTTTTAGATGTTATTTATATAAGTCAAACCAACTTTTGTAAAAATTTAACTTTCTTATGGCTCCGGCACACCTTTTAGATCAGGAAAATTTCATGAAATCAAAATTCACACTCCCTTCTTTCTTAAAAGTTTTGCATATGTCTATTTTACTCTTTCGCACATCACACTAAATTAAATTTAGTTCAGTCGAAATTCGACACTGAAAGAATGGGGTAGATTTAGACAATTTTTTTTTTAAGAAAGAAAGGGACGCGAATTTTGTCTTCATGGAATTATACCGATCTAAAAGATGTGCCGAAGGCATTACAAACCAAAACTAAATATTTTAATAACCAAAATTATTAATGGTTTCGGCACATCTTTTATCAGGAAAAATTTTTGATATTTAAATTCACATAAATTTCTTTTTCAAAGGTTTTGCATATGGTTATCCTACCCTTTCGCACTCTTCTTCTTATTTTGAACATCAAACCAAATTGAATTTTGATCAATTCAATTTTGAGTATCAAAGAGAAGGATATACAATGTGCAAAATGTTTGACAAAGAAAGGACTAAGAATTTTGATTTCATGAAATTTTCCTGATCTAAAAGGTATGACAGATGCATAATTATTTAAATTAAACCCTTTTCTCGTACAGATCTAAATTCCATACAGACTATATTAATTATTTGACTGGGAAAATTCAATTCTAAATTATTCATTTAATTTTTTTTGATTCATTGGATTGCGAAATCCAATGAGACAGAATTAATAAACACAGCTAAATAGATTTGTACAATGATTAATTAAAATTGATGTTAAAACGTGTAATAAATTTATTAGTTAAGGGACTGTAGGGCACCTTTGAAATTGGGATTTTTTACCTATTTTTTTTAAAGTAAAATTGAGCCTTATCGTGGTATAATTTGGGTTCATAAACATATTGAGAAGCTAAATTACATTACGACATGGCTAAGTTCCACTTAAACAAAGGAGAAAAATCCTAATTTCAAAGGTGCCCCACTTTCTTCAAATATCATTGAATCTACAATATATTAACAAGTTTTATCTTGTATCTTATTTTTTCGCTGTTTTTTTATTTTCTCGCTGTTTTTTTTTTTATTTTCTCGCTGTTTTTATTTGTTTTTAAAAAGACTAAGTATATTTGTATATTTTACGTTACTTTCAAAATAGTTTTTATATTCTACCACCTTTATAGTTTTTATAATGAAGTTTAAATGCTACAGAATAAACCACCACAGAGAATGTTTGACATGTTGTGGTTTATGTCTAAGCTAAAAGTCTATATGAGACTACAGCTCCTCCTAGTGGCACGAGTACAAAGCTGCAATGATTCACAAAGTTAATTTCTCACCAAGACTTTCTAATAAACCACAAAATTATCTAATTTTTCAAAATAGATCCGTCACAGTCCATTAGCATAATTATTTATACCAAATTCAATTATACCTTTAGTCACCGTCAAATATCACGCTTTTTTTGTGCAAATTTTTATTAATGTGTCCCCAAATAGATATTTATAAATTATTTATAGACACGTCTTTTTGTTCAATTCACTGCTTGTGTGAAAATACCCACTAAATTGCTAATTTTAACCAGCTTTTTTTTCTCTCTCTACACCACCATCTCGTTTGAATGTTTCAAATGATTTGGTTGTGTCTTTTTTTTTGCATGTTAAGCATTTCAAAAGAACAACATTGGCAATGATGACCAAAAAAAAGTGACGTGCTTTTGGAGAAAATCGTTTCATTTGATGGGTGTTTGGCAATTTAGAAATACAATTTTTCACAAAAAGTCTCTGATGAAAGCCACACAGAAGCATTAACAAAAAAAAAAGTTAAAAAAAATACTGTGAGAGGTGGCGAAAGAAATTTCCAATCTAACACATTCCAATTAAATTTTGATGTTTCTGCCTTGTTCAATTGACCGACCAGAGCAATTCAATATATCAAATAATTGGTGTCTGTAAATGATTCTTGCCAAAATAATCACATGCTACGCTTCACCAAGGCATCATCCATCATTTGGCGTGAATGAAAAATGAGTGAAAGATTTTTATTACAGAGAGTAGCTTTTTTCTTTACTGAGAGGTATATAAAAACACCATTTCTTTTCTCTTCTATGTTACTTCTATTCTGGTGAAAATTCTCTCAAAGACGAAAAATCACTTTTTCATCCATCCTTTAGGGGACGGTGGGGCAATTTCGGAAAGGAAAATTTCATGTGCCTAATATCTAAGTGTTTTTGTTGAAAACAACACAAACGATCCTTAAAAAATTGAAGAAACTGTATTAAAAAAGAATAATATTTCCGGAAAATATCAAAATATGAATTGTTCTAATTAAAATTTCAAAGTTTCAACGTAAAAAAATGAAAGTCCTTTTTAATACATAAATCCTGTTTTTTTTTCAAAATCATCTTGAGTCATAAGTACTTATAGAAAAATTTTAGAGGCTTAGCATTATTATTACAAAATTAAAAATTATCAAAAAATAAATTTTAAATAAAAATAGAAATATGAGACAAAAACAAAAATATTTTACAAATTCTCGTTTGAATGTACAAATTAGAAAAAGTATTTGAAACGGTTCATTCAGATAAAGAATAATAGTTAATAAAATTGAGAACAGTTACCAGCGACACTTGCGGCAGAAAACAGAGCCCTCATGCGGAAGAAAGTTTCTTTCTGATTTCTGCGTAAATTCGCCATTTCCATTAAGAAATTCCTTGACAAATTTATTCGAAAATTTATAACTCCTAAAAACAGTGTTTTTATGAGAAAAAAAAGTTGAAGCACCAAATTGCAAAAGAGTCTCTGTGTACAGGAAAAAGAGTCTCTGTATCAAAAATTAGAAATTAGAGCACACAGTGTACACAGTAAAAAATGTTTGGCTGCTTTACCATGATTTTCGTTGTAAATTTTACATTAAACGTGTAATTGTGTGTACTGGTAAACATTCATGTAATTTCTACACATTTTGCCTGAAAACTGTGTAATGTTACACGAAATCTGTAACAAAATGTACAACAGCTGTGTAATTATTCGCTAATAATTCATGAAATTCGATACCGTGAGACGTAAAAAAACACTTCTGTTACAGTATTCTCTCTATTTTCACACTAGCAACAGAACATTACTTAAAAAGTACAATATTTCATCATTTAATTGATTACACAGTTTACGATTACATGAAATTTAAATTACGCATTTTCAGATTCACGATTATCATTGTAAAATTTTTTTTACTGTGTAGAGAAAATATTAAAAAAAAACGGCTCAATTGATAAGTTTCAGATAGTGACGATTTATGTTATTGTAAATAAGACAAATAATCCTCAAGAAATCAAGAAGCATAGTTTAGTCGACCACAGAAGAAGGTCCATATCCGGACATGAAGCTGTCTTCAGACTAGAGGTTAAGCCTAGTTCCCGTAGGTCTTAAAATCCTAAATAGCGTGCAATTTAATTGCTTTTTGGGAGCCTAATAGGTTATTTATCTTTAATAATCCAATCCTAAGTTAAATTTTCCCAAAAAATCATTTTTGACAAAAAATCAGAGCAGTTAAGCCATTTGGCTAAGCCTTAGGTCTGAAGCCCGTATAAGGCTCTGGGGAAGATTAAAAAAGTATTTTAATCTTGAAGTAACTTCATATTCATTGACGATCACCGGAAAATCTTCAATAATGAAAAAAAAATCAATTTGAATGAACTTTTTTTGCATGCCAGTGTGTTATTAAGGTGATTTTGGATAGAATTCACTTAGTTGAAGACTTTTAAGCTTCGAACATATCCTGGCTTCTAACATTTTATATTTTTCCCATGATCCTTTAATAAATTTGACTTATTTTTTTTCAGAAAATATGTAACCAATTATTAAAATATGTTGTCATAGATATAAAAGATTCATTTAAGGAATATGTGGGAAAAATGTGAAATTTTTGGATCCAGAGTAAATATGTGCGAAGCCTGAAAACCTTCCTCTAATTGAAGATACTCCTTGGAGCTGACAAATAGTGCGAGCAGTAAGAGGAAGTTCCTGTCTGTGATATACAGTTTGCTCAGACCTCTGAATTACTGCAAAGCCAGACAAAGTGTAAAAAGTCCTTCGGAAAACATTATAATTGCTATTTTAAAGTGGTAATTGATTACAGTTCAATCTCATTATCTCTTGTACTTCTTTGCGTGTCAAATGATTAACGATAATTTTCAGCAGTGATTTCACGAAAGTTGCGATTATTTCTAATAATTTTTACTACGAAAATAAATTAAAACAAAAGAGATATTGGGATTAAAAAGTGGGAAGTTTTATTAGCTTTTAGAAATGGTCCACAATCAGCCCGATATTTGGTCCTTCGGCCCCGTACAATGGACTTAACAATCAATTGAGGGACATTGAAGCACTCTGTCCCGGAGGTTGAAAGAAATACTAAGACGGCGATGGACGTTCTAGAAGATGTAGGGGAAAGCGCTCAACTTTCGGACAACTCAAGCATCGGACAACTCATTTTGGGTCAAATAAAAAAAAAAACATTGAAAAAAATGAGTTGTTCTAAGCAGGGGCATGACGTTTCCTATGTTTCCTATATGTTTCTAGCGTGCTGAAAAAACTTTGGAGTTTATTAGCTGTTTTCTGTCATTGTGGAATGAATTATCAAAAAATACAAATACAAAATAAAAGCCAAATTAATATAGAATAGGCAACCGAAAACCCCAAATTGGCAACTTACGTAGTTTTGGAGATATCTCGTGAAATGTGTAAGAAAACAGGGAAAAATATACACTAAAACTGGTCGCATTTACTGAGGTAATGTCACCCCCTTGATCTAGGCTTTCTTAGGGATATTTGGTCCTTCGACCCCGTACAATAGATCTAACAATCAATCGAGGGCCGTTGAAGACCTCTGTCCCGAAGGTTGAAAGAAATACTAAGACGGCGATGGACATTCTAGAAGATGTAGGGGAAATCGCTCAACTTTCGAATGACTCAAGCTTCGGACAACTCATTTTAGGTCAAATAAAAACAAACATTGAAAAAAAAAGAGTTATTCTAAGCTTGCTTTGTCCGAGAACGTAGCATGTTTTTTCTCTACAATTAACCATCAAAAAATCAATCAAAAATCCTGACGTGGATTCCCATCTTCCCCTAAAAGCTATAATATTTTGCAGAGGGGGGAGAGGGAGAAGAATGATGTGAGAAAAGATGAAGATGCCGACAACATAAGAGGGCACATACCAATTAAAATTCGAAACGACACAACACATGTTCTCATTATACTCATCATCGACTTTTCGTTTTGAAAACTTTGAAAATTGTTTACAAATATAATTAGCATTTTAAGCATAAGGCTCTGCGCTTGAGATGATGTAGGATGATGAGCCACACCACAAGAATACTGCCATGCTATGTATAAAATATTTATTATACATGTGTCGTGAAGAAGAAGAAGGCAAGAGCAAGAGTATAAAAGAGTTAAAGGAGTGTGTGACACACATAAATTATGCGAAAATTGTTATAATTTAATATCCTCTTTTCCTCAACTCGTCGCACATTTACGATCGTTTTAATGTTAATTATTCATTTGCTGATTATCTCTCTCTTCCCCACATTTCTTCACACCCCACCACTTGCCACCGTCAATTTTCCTTCACACACCAATTTTCTTCGTTGCCAAGAAAACCTCTCCCCTGGTACCCCAATGCTCCCTGTCCCTCCACTACTTGGGCACTTTTGAGAATGAGAACCGTCTTCTTCTCATGAAAGGTGGAGAATTTTAATGCACTATGCCTTCGGAGTTTTTGGCACTCAGCCTTTTTGGCATCTCTCAACTCAGGACAAAAAAAGGTCCCCTTCTGTATTTTTGGGCCATCATCTTCTTCTTCTCCCCATACCCCATTCATCCTCCTCAATATGAGACCTCACAGACTTTGTTTATTCCCTCAAGAGAGACACCGCAACATTATTATAAAATCCATAATGAAGACTTGAGACTTCACACACAATTTTATTTTTGGCACGTGAAATGCGCATCAAATGCGAGACATGCCAGAAAACATCCCACAGAATGTATCAACATCTTCAATTCATATATCCTCTCCCTCTTGAAAAGCTTCAAATGTGAACACAGGGAAGATGAGAAAGAATTTTATGAATTTCTTCTAAATCTCACAGGAATACACTCAGGGGAAATATCGCATGAGCAGCAGGTGTAAGAACTACACGTGATTTGATTCATGAGCGATGTTGAGAATGTGATTTGAATTTGAAAGCCAAAAACAAGAGCGGTGACACGAATAGCAAGATGAGAAGATCTAACATGAAACACGATTTAGTAGTTTTGTAGGGTAAGTGTGTTAAATTTCGGCATAGTTGCATGCAATAGCCAAAGTTTCAAGTTTGAAATGTAATACTTTTAGTACAAATTGATTTTTTTATTCCTTCTTGTGTTGCTTCAACCTTGTAGATAGTTTATCGTCTTCATTTTCTCTAAAAATAATTTTTAATACATCTTAAAATGAATAAAAATTCAAACATAGCTTTTGTGGCCTATTTCGGTCATCTTCGGGAATTCTTCCAATGTCTTTTTCACATCTTCTCGTTTATCGAAGCCAGGGTAAGTGTGGAAAATTCCGGCCAGCTTACAATTTCGGCCACCTTTTTTGTTCCTCGAATTTCCATGAACTTTTAGATTTTACGTACTCTAGATATTATACAATGCAAAAGAATAACAAAAAATGTAGCTTTGACAAACAAGATGTCGTGAAAAAGACATTTGAAGAATTCCCAATGGGCAAAGAACTATGAGAATGAAGGTGGCCGAAATAGGGCACCAAAGGTATGTAAACTCTTTACAAGGTACCAAGCAACACTCTTTCAGAAGAATAAAAAAAAATCAATTTGTATTTAAAATATTACATTTCAAATTCGAGACTTTGACGCTTGCATGCAACTATGCCGAAATTTGGCACACTTACCTTACATTTTTTGTTATTTTCTGCATTGCATGTTCTCTAGTGTATGCAAAAATTAAAAATTCATAGAAATTTGTGAATATACAAAGTGGCCGGAATTGCAAGCCGACCGGAATTTGGTACAATTTGGTACAACGTTTAGAAATGTAGGGTAACATTTCTAAACGTTGAATACTTAGCATAGTTTAGCAAAAATTAGCAAAAATAGGGAGTTTTAGCTTTTGGTATGCGTCGGGAGTATAGGGAGTATATGAAGCTACACTGAGCGAGAAAACAAGAAGTTAAACAGAAGTATCTAATAGAACATGGCATAGTGGTTCTATTTGGTTTATATACTGACTTAATGATGAATATCTCAGCTAAGTACCACACAACTAGTAAGGCTACTAGAGACTGTTGTAGCTGTGTTCGTGTAAACGGATCCCGATTAGATTACAGTGTGGGCGGTTCCTTGTTCAATTAAATTAGTCCTTGTTAAGGGCAAGATGGTTCAAGCCAGACCGTTTTTCGGATAAACCGGAATCTTCGGATCTTTATCAGACAGCACTCGTCTGATGTTACATAAGCTGGGGCAGTTGTACACATAGTGAATGACCGTCTCATTATTTTACATTGGACATCGATGCTATTCAGATATTTATTTAGACCGTTTAGACAGTGACCGGTTAGGACATTAGCAATCTTCCGGGCTCTCCAGCGACTGTCTCCCACCGGGTACGCTGTCCTTTACTTATCCAAGTTGGTTAAACACATCCAAGTGTGTTCTATCATCATTATTGTTCATACTATACATGGACAAGGTGATCGAGCGCGGTCGGGGGCGGAATGCGATGCGTATTGGGAATTTACGGGTGAGACATCTCCTCTTTGCAGATGATTTGGTTCTTTTTGGATCTTCCTCTCCAAAAAGGATCTTCTCTCTTCCTCTTCCTCTTCTTGTGGACATCGCTCTTAATGATACGCGCATCATCACAGGGTGTCTAAAAAGCACCCCGGTAAACAAATTATATCCGCTAGCGGGAATTGCTCCGCCACAGGTCAGAAGACAAGTGATTTCCAAGAAGGAAATGTCGAAGGCTTCTACAGAGCCAAGACATTTACTCTATGATCACGTTAGAGTACGACAGCGACTAAAATCTCGCAAGAGTTTTGGTCAAACTGTTACGTGTCTCGAAACAACACCGGAGGAAGCAAAACTTAATCTATGGAAGAGTACCTTCCCTCCAGATTTTGTTGAGCCCAAGGAAAATCTCCCTCCTGGTGGAGACCAAGACTGGAAAACTTGGAGAGCGCTAAATCGTTCGAGAAGCGGAGTTGCGCGGTCAAGGGATAACAGACGGCGATGGGTTTTCTTGGAAGGAAACGTTCTGTGTGACTGTGGGGTGGTTCAAATTACTCCCCAATTATATGTTTGTCCACTAGCTCCTGTATCATAAGACAGGAGATTTGATGACGGCTAATTCAGCCGCTATTGACGTGGCCCGTTTCTGGGCAAGACATGTATAAATATTTTTATGCCTCGACTCGATTAATAATAATTTTGGATCTTCCGAAGAAGAGCTGGCGCACACATTTGACCGATTTGTAAACGTTTGTGCCGAAACAGGTATAAAGGTGAACGAGCGTAAGCCGGAGGTTATGGTAATTTCTCGACGGCCTGTGCAATACACTCTACATGTTAGTGGAGTTTCATTGACACAGGTGGAGAAGTTCAAGTGTCTCGGGGTGTTATTCACGAGTGACGGTAGGTTTCATACCGAAATATCGTCGCGAATTGGTCAAGCTTCTGCAGGAATGAGGGAGCTTGGCGAAAGCGTGGTCAGAGAAGCCTAGCTTAGCCGTTCCGAAAGTATAACATCGTGAGTACAAGTTGCCGAGGTAAGGTACCTCCAGGCGGTTAAGGGAATCACTCGTCGAGATCGAGTGAGGAATATAGACGTTCGTGAAGAACTAAGAACTGCAAGTCATAGTAAGAAACCGTCGACCTCGAGGCAGACCCAGGACAAGGTGTGTGAATCAAATTCAGAATCTTGTCTTGGGACGCCATGGGATCGAACCCGAACATCTTCCTAAAATGGCGGAGGATCGACAAGCGTGGGCTGTTAATTTGGATGTCATAGGCAAGAGCTTTAAAGTGTCTGCGTGAACACTACAGCTTCAAAGGGGCACTGATAACACAAAAATTTATTGAACGAGGATGCCTTGGTCAAGCTACGAAGAAAGGAGCATCGATCTCCGTATTCTGGGGCTCGGATAGTGTATAATTAGTCACTCTACACGCTAAAGCTATACAATAAAGTCGACTTTTCCGAACGTTCTAAGGCGTAAACGTTTTAAACGTTTTAAACATTTAGCCAAGACACACTTCTAAAGAAAAGTATAAATTTTAAAATTTTTGTTTGAAAAAAATATGAAAAGCTGCTGTTTTATATTATTATAATTTCCATTATTGGATTTAAAAATTTTTTAATGCATTTCTTTTTGATAAGGTCTTACAAAATTTCCTTTCTTATTAAGCCGAGACGTAATCCTTTGATGATGAATTTCTGAAAAGGATCTATCAAGAAATTTCTACTTCTTAATGGAAAATCTAGATTTTCTAATCGATTTTGAGACAGATGTAATTCTGTCAAATTTAAGCGTACTTTTTACACATTTCAAGGCTTATTTTAATAAATTAGTCTAACATTTTCACCCATTTAATTTACAACCTAACACATTGCCATTAATTTGCCATAATCTCTGTGAATTTACTATTTGGCAAATTGTAATAAACTGCTGCAAAATATTCTCAAGTCTTTTATATTTCAAATAACAGATTATACCATAAGATAGTCTCGTTAATTATATAAAGTATCTCATTTGGATAAATGAATAGTTTAATGACATGTGTGGGTAAATAAATTGTCAAAAGCAAGTTTTTTAAGAGAAAACAATCCCCCCTGATTTATTCCCATGTTGACACACTTTGGTGGAAAAATTTTCCAATTTCCCTCACGACTAATGTGAAATTTTACGCTTCAAATAGTTGGATTTAAATTGTTGTTGCAAAAAGAAAAAAAAACGTCCCAAGATTTCAAATGCAAAGAAGAAATCTGTGAGAAGAAAATGAGCAAGAAAAAAAAACTGTTGAGAAGATATACGAGGGAAAGAACTTGAGATAGTCAAATTGATTGTAGTTATCTTGTCATGAGCAAAAGATGTGGAAGAAAATACATAAAACATTAAATACGACAAAATTGTTACATGGTCGAATGAATAAAGATCGTGGACTTTTTTGTGTTGACTTGGGGAGTTTGGTGTCACTTCTTGGACTGTATCCAACTTGTGCAAAATTCGAGACAGTCTATTCAATTTCTCCCAAGAAGTGTGTTTAAGTCATTTATATATAGGGTTGATTAACCCATTTTTGTCCTTTTAATTAGAAAATTAGCTTCTTTTGATAATAATTTTTGTTATTTTGGTTAAAATGAGCTTAAAATTTGGAGGAAGATGCTCAGTAAACAAGACGTTAGTAGTAGGTTTTCATGAACCTGTTAAAAATTTGGGTAATTTTCTAAAATCGGACAGCTGTTAAAGTCGGAAAGCTTTCAAAGTCGGGAGTTGAGTTGTTTCTTAAGCGTCTGCCATTCCAAATTTTACATAGTATTCTCCTGGGGAAAGAAAATCTCGAAAATCTCTTCCACTTAGGGTAAAGGCTCATAATTTTGTCCACTCTGCTTATAAGTTTTGATATTCCAAGTTTGGAGTGCGATATTTTCAATACTAATTGTCTTTTTTTGTTACTCTCTTTTCAGAAGAGTTGTATAGAAACTTGGCAAAGGTTTATTGTCTTTGTTTTTACTAAAATTAGTTTTAATACGTTTAAAAATGAATTGATATGTAGAGGTGAATTTGACTCTTATTTTGGACAAATTGGTTATTAATTTGGACAACTTGGCTGTAAATTTGGACAGTTAAACCGCCTCAACAGGATGTCCATTGTTCTTCATTTCATGAACCAATCTTACGAAATCCTCTTCCTGTTTATGTAAGTAAGTGAATTTTGACATCATGAATTCATCCTATTCATGATGTCCAATTTTATTTTCTAAATGTCCAAAATAAGAAACTGGATAAAATAATGAGCCTTTCCCCTATACCAATTTTATCCACTTTTCGGCCACCTTTGTAACCACTATTCGTCACAGTTTTAATCGCGGATTTTTTGAATCGAAAAGTTGGCTGTACATTTTTCACATCAAGTTAGACTTCGGACATCTGTTTTAAAAAACTTGATCAAAAATTAAGTTTTAAATGCAAATATCGGACAAAAATTTTAATTTCGGACAACCGTAAACTCCGGATACATCGATTTACACTTCGGATAACTCTTAAAAAAAACTGATTGAACATCAATCGCATAATCTTGAAAATTCATATTGAAGGATTCGATTCAAGAAGTACAAAATATGGAATTCCGGACAATGAGAAATTCCGGACAACTCAATCTAAAGTTTGAACAACTATTTTATAAGGCTTCATAAAAATAAATAAAATAATCTTTAATGTTTATAATAAAATATTCTTTAAAAAATTTAAAATACAAATATGGGGGAAAATTTTTAATTTAGAATAATGAAGATTTCCGGACACACAGATTTAGACTTCGGACAAATCTTTTAAAAACTTGATCAAAAATCAAGTTTTAAATGCAAATATCGGACAAAAATTTTAATTTCGGACAACCGTGAACTCCGGATACATCGACTTATACTTCGGATAACACTTAAAAAAACTGATTAAACATTAATTGCATAATCTTGAAAATTCATATTGAAGTATTCAATTCAAGGATCTTTAAAATGCAAATATAGTACAAAATTAGGAATTCCGGACAATGAGAAATTCCGGACAACTCAATCTAAAGTTCGGGCAACTCTTTTAAAAGAATTTATAAAAAAAATTAAATAATCTTCAATATTTATAATGAAATATTCTTAAAAAAAAAACAGTAAAATACAAATATAGGGCATTAAAATACAAAATTTTGAATTCTGGATAATGAAGATTACCGGACACACAAATTTAGACTTCGGACAAGTCTTTTAAAAACTTGGTGAAATATAAATTAAATGATCTTCAATGTTTATATTGAAGTATTCGATTCAAGTTCAAAATTTGAAATTCCGGACAATTCATATTTCCGGACACATCAATTTAGATTTCGGACAATTCTTTTACAAAACTTGATAAAATATCAATTAAATAAATTTCAATGTAAATAATAAAGTATTTGATTAAAAACCCCTTTAGATAGATAGATAAAGATAAATGTTTATTTAATGTCATTAGAATATACATTCTGTTACTGACTATATCTTACAAATTTTTTGTTTTGTTTATTTCAATAATTCAAATAATAATTTGAGTTCCGACCGATCCCTGCGAGAATGAAACTTTTCAACGTTCTTGCTTTTCCAGCAGATACTTTTTTATGTTTTGATTATAAAGTTTTCCAGTGTTTTTTAGTTGTGTAGGTTTTTAATTGTTTAAATTGAAAAATAGAGGAAAGTTTGGAATTTCGGACAAATGAATTTTATGATCCAAACTATGATTTTCCAGTAATAATTCTAGAGCGCTTTTGAAAATTCTTTGATGTTTTATCAATTTTTAAAAGTGGTCGAACTCTGAATTTGTTTGCCCGAAATTCCACTTTGTCTGAAATTGTAAACATTCTCTTAATAGAAATCTTTCTTCACTGTGTTTTAAGGACGAAATAGAAAATATTGCAAATTTCGAACGTTCATGCTTTCGAATAATGTGACTTTCCTTTTAGTTTTCTTTAGAGACTTACACATTTCTATTAAATATTATTTAGCTTATTATCAATTATTGATAATTATGTGGAAATCTCTTAGGAAAATAAAAAAAAATCACATTATTCGAAGGTATTAACGTTCGAAGGGAGAGTACTTTCCCCTAATCATATAATTTATGGGCATTGAATCACTTAGCCCAAGTGGCGGAAAAGTGGTTACTTCAATGGCCAAAAGTGGTTACACCACTTTATATATTCTTTTCCATATTATACCCTACCTCCCGTCTGTAGTGCATATCTTTGTCATTCTTTCCGAAATCACCACTTCACTTTGGAGTTTTATGAAGCAGACAACTCTTTTTCCTATTTTATCATATATTTTGTTCTCAATTCTTTTTTTTTTTTGTAAGCTACCTTCACCTTTTTTTTTCTTCTTCTTTATATTCTTGCACAACTTCTCTCCTTTGCAATTTAATTCAATTTCAAGTGTCACTTGTGAGAAGAGAAAAATCTCCTTGTACATTGGATGGATGCTGGTGAATGCATCAAGAGGCAAGAAAAAAAAATTGTATAAAATTTATTATGCACTCACTGTGTGAGATCAATTCACAAAGAGGCAGACATAAAAGAGTGGCTCAAGTACATGGAACAACAACAAAAAAAAAAGAAAAAGCAAGATCGAGAACAAATTCCATCATCCAACATTGGAAAATTATTTAATGATAGTGCAATACTGCGCGAAGGAGACACATTGACTTTAGCACTTTCTGGCCAGCAGCAAAAATATTATTAAGTAAAAAAAAACAGAAAATAAAAGAAGAAAACCGAAGACAAGACCTACCGGCGGAAAAAATGTTCATTGAACATGCTTAAAAGTCAATCACACCGAAGACCACACCACAAAACAATACTTCATCCATAATGTTGATTTAATGATAAATTATGCCAAGCACACACAACTCTTTCGCCTTCTTCGTCTTATGGTTGTGCATGTTGACTTGCCGAGTAGCTTGGGTCTGTTCTCTTTATAAGGCACCCCCTTGGCTGCAGATCGCGACACGTTTGACATACAAATGATGAATTTATTGGACACAAGACACGTATTTTATCTGTTCATAAAATAAAAATGAGTGTTTGGTGCCATTCTTTTTACACCCATTCTCAATTCTATTACAATTTCCCCCTGTGCTCCCTTGTTTTTTTTTTCTTTTTGGAATGAGATAGGAGGATTCCACAAATGCAGTCCCATAATATATGAAATGTGCTAAACGAGCCCAAGGGGCATCCTTCATCCATATTCAATAAACAATGTCAGGTGAAGTCAGAGTTAAGATCAGCTAAAAGCTTAATAAAAATTAAAACCGTTAATTTGAAATTGATCACCAGGCAAATGTCACAATTGACATTTGCTACAAAAATTAGGTTATCATATTCATAGCATATAGGACCAAAATACTTAAAACTGTTGCCGTTGGTTTGAATTTGAATTGAACGTCAATTTTAATGTCAAACAGTACTTTGACATCTGTCACAGAAAAACTGCGTAATCGGAAGAGGTGATAAATATAAAATGACTATTTTTCTACACTCAGAAAAATAATCCAGTAAAATTTACTCGAATCGATGTTGAATTGACTCTTTTTCGTTGTGATTTTCGATTAACTATATTTTAGAGTTGATTTTACTTCTATTTAGGTGTAATATTCAGACACTGAGAGAAATCCGAAAAAGTTAAAATAACATTTCGGAAATGTTAATTTTACCCTGCAGTATTGATCCAAAATCGGTGTAAATATTACCCTTTTTAGATGTATTGGGGGTTAAAATTATCCTTTTTCATGTTAATTTTATCCTTAAAAAGGAATAAAATTAACGTTAAAAAATGTTGATATATTTCTACACCTAAAAAGTGTTAAAGTTATGAGGGAAAAAAGTTAATCGCACCCTCTTTTTTCTCAGTGGAAGAGTTGTTCTAACCTTTTTTCCTAAAATTTACATGACAAAAGAGTGTAAATCACTCTTTTTAAGACTGAAAATAACTCGTTTTAAGAGTTAAAACAACACGTACCAAGAGTTAAAAAGAATCTTTTTTTGGAATTAAAATAACTCTTTCAAATCCCAAAATGGATAGATTTTGCAATTTTTTCTTTTTTTTATTTTATCATTTTCTTTATTAAAATTTTCTTGATCTCAAGTTGAGTCTTGAGTTGATGTTCCATATGGACTTTGTCACACGAAAATCTTCTTGACTGAAGTATATTCTTAAAATGAAAACACTTAAGCATATACTTCAGTCGAGATGAAATTTTATATCAATAAAGAGTAAGAATTACATCGATATCCGACGAATTAATTCAACTCGCACGAAGAGTTGTTTCAACTCTTATTTACTAAATTTTACAATAAAAAAGAGTAACAATTACACCAATATTCTACGAATTAATTCAACTCTACCACAGAGTTGTTTTAAGTTTTTAGGGTTTCTCTTACTTAGTGTATTTAAAGTGTCAGATTTCTTTATGTCTCTTACGTGAAGGCCTCTACACATTGAGAACAATTCTTGTTATTTTTTTTTTGAAAGAAAACTTCTGCACCCCTGTAGGTGAAAACGTCAAAATTCTGTCAAAAATGTAATTTTTGACGAAAATTACTCCCAATGTGTAGAGGCCATTAACCGTAACAAACTTGACATTTATTGTTTATGATGCAAATGTCAAACTTCATAAAGCTGTCAAAAATTTCAAAGTTTAAATATGTAATCATTAAGACATAAAAATATTAAAGTTAGCAGGTAGAATATTACAAGTATTTAAAAATTTTCCTCAATTTTATTATAATATAAATCTCTAAATCGGACTTCAGTGGTTGATCAGTATTTCTAAAAAAGATCTTTAATTTTAAAATGAGAGATTATTTTACGTCTTTAAGATGACATTTAATAAACTATACAAAAAAAAACAAAGCTAAAATGAAAATGTTAAACTCATTATAATTTATTTAATTTTAAAATTGATCGGAATAATCCTTAAAAAACCTTTAAATATGGAAAATTTTGAGGCTACATTGAAATAGATAAATTTATCATTAGCTTTTAATTGGAAACAGAATATCTTCAATTTCTAGAAAATAATTATTTAAAATTTTTGAAGAATTAACACATTCTTTATACACGTGTTTCGTCTCTATTTTCAGAAAAAAAATATTAAAAAATTGTTTAATTTATAATGGAATATATCTTATATAATCGAATATATGAGAATAAGTTACTGTAGCTCTAATTGTATAAATTATGTCAGTCACATTGAAAGCACGATTAAGATTAATTTGAGAAATATCAAATATCTAAGCTGAAGAAATGGATTTTGTTTGGATTTATAAAAAATAATATTTAGAACCTAGTTTTTGATTAACATTCTAGCTTATGCTAAAATATCATAACTAGTATTTTGAGCCTAGAATTTAGCTAGTTTTATTGATTAGTAGCCTTCTTTCTTATTCCAGACACTTCATCCATTCAAAATAAACCCCGTATAGGGTCGAAGGAACACCTCTCCAACAGGGAATCCCTATTGACACTTTTGTCAAAATCTTGAAATTTATATAAATAATCTAATAAAAGGTAAATAATATGACGTTTTTTCCTTAGTCTACGTTTTTTTTTTGATAAGGATAGGTGTACAAATTACGTATTCTAAATGGTACAGAGTAGGGTGTCAGTAAGTCCTGATACGACTTCTTAAAGTGTTAATAGGTGTTCCTTCCACCCTATTTCAAATTGAATCAGTTTAAAAAAAACGGTTTTTTGAGTTTGAATTCTTCGCTTAAACGTCAAAACGTCTTATTATAGCAACTACATTGACATCTGTCAAAGAACAAATTGTTGATTTTGATCTATAAAACCGACAAAACAAAAAGTTATTCAACTCTGTGAAAACGGCACAAGCTGGCAAGAGTCAATTGGCACTCTCACGCTTCTGCCACAAGCCCTTAAACACTCAAGCCCTTCCATCCGATCGTATATCTTTTGCACTTTTCTGACATATAATGCAAAATTCACTTAAGTATGTCATATATGAATATTCACTTGGCTTCCCTCTTTGGCCATTCTGCTTTTGGCAATTGTCCTTCTACACAATGGACAATGATGATCTCTTGCCCATTCTTCGTATTCCGTTTTCAGCCCAGCCATTTGTGCCAACATAATATTGAATCAACACTCTTGCAGATTGACATAGTGGAGAACTAGATGGGATGGGCCAGAGGGGGGACAGGCAATGTTTGGGTGGAGGGTGAAAAAGAATTGAAGGAGCTACACAAATGGAGCTTGTGGCAAAATGAATAATTTATTCAAATCGCATCTGTACTCCTCTTTGGTATAGCAGGGAATACAATGAGAATGAATCAATATGCTAGTGAAGAACATCGTATAAATAAATAATCAAACGACGTGAATTTGAAAATCACCATACAACTTTTTCTTTATATATCCACTTAATCTCTCTCTCCACGCAATTCTTTTATTATCTTTCACTTTATCCTCAGAACGAGACAACATTGGAGGATTCTGGGGTTCACAGAAGCAGGATTAAGCCATAAAAATATTAGCAGAAGGAAATGTATGAAGAGGAAAATTGGAAAATTCACATTGAAGAGCTAGGCCAATTGAAAATTTAGATTCTTCTAAGAAGGATGTGGTTAGGTTCTTAAATCAGAATCAGGTACAGCCATGGGCTAAAAAAACATATTTAAATCAAGGAAATGGGAAGTAATTACAGAGAAGATCCGTTGAAATTTTGATCCTTTAGGACCTATACCCTACCGCCAGAATAAAATTCGTCAGGTCCTAGACCGAGGAATATGAATAAACCACTAAGTATCCTACAAATTTGAGGTGTGAGCCTATTATACGACTTCGGAATTGTAAACTGTCCCATAAAAGTTCTTAAATCGCGCGCAATTCAACTGTGAGAGAGAGATAGAGACACAAATAACTCATTTTACAAACGTCTGGCGGCGCTGCGGTTGCAAAAAATCTCTGAAACGCGACAAAATATTTTCTTCTCTATTTTATCCTTATTAGCAGGTCGTGTCCCTTCTTGTAATATGTACTTTTGCATTCCTTATTAACCAAAATAGTGTGGTACAAAAGGATTTTTCTCAAACTTATCCTGAATTTTGAGACAGGTCAAAAGAATATGAGTCTTCCAGCTCAAAATTTCATTCAATGTTTTTGTTGTAATATCGACAATTACCCACAATTAACCCAAATAACTGTATTCAACTAAATTATTAAAAGGATTTTCTTGTGAAAATGATTTAATTCTAAAGGCCTCTACACAGTGGGAGCAATTTTTGTCAAAAATTGCATTTTTGACAGAATTTTGACGTTTCTGCCTACAGCACTGCGGCCAATTTCCTTCAAAAAAAGCAATTTTTGACTAAAATTGTGCTCAATGTGTAGACACCTTAAGGAATTAAACAATTTTCACATTATTCGAGATATTTTATTACAAGGTAATCATTTTTACAATGCGTTATATCCCGTGTTGGAAGAATCTGCGAAGTCCATTGTAGACTGCCCAGGAGCGCCTTCCCGTAGTATGGTGAATGCTTCTTCCATGCTCCCGGAGTTGTTGGGCCAGGTGGTGCATTTTTATTACGTTATATCACAGTGAAAATGTCTTTTTCTAAACATTCAGATCTTTGCACCGGGCGGGACTCGAACTAACAACAGTGAATCGAGCCAGGGAATCGATCCGCCCAAGAGTCAACGGTCTTGCCTATTGCGCCACTGATTCCCTATTTTCACATTAAAAAACCTCTCATTTTCTCTACGAGAATTTTCGCGGCATTTCGAAGAATGCCATCAGGCACTCTCTTCGGCTTTTCCTTTAGCTCAGACCTGCTGTAGAACGTGAACAACAATGACAATTGACTGGAAGTCTACTGGAAATATCTATCAGAAGGTTCCATTTAATCGGTACAACGGTTAATTTACAATAAAATTATAGTTGGATATGTCAAGTTCTTAACTGTGTTCAAGATATTCACGATGATAATTTATAAAGCAACTGGAAAGATCTATCAGTTGGCGAAATGGAATGTAATTGGAAATGTCAAACATTCCTAGGGTATAATTTTTAAAGACTGTGGAACTTGTATGGAATATTTATTATACTTTTTACTGGAAAAGTCTTTCTGTTAGTCAAATGAAATATAAATAAAAAGCTCAAGCCTTTTTCATTGACTAATTCTCAATGTTTGTGGAACTTATTTGAGTCACCTATGACATTTGTTTAGAAGGCAACTGGAAAGATCTATCAGTGGATTAAAAAGAATGTGATTGAAAATGTCAAACTTATAAAGTATCTTATTCTCAAAGATTGTGGAAATCGTTTAAGATATTCATGATGTTTATTTAAAAAAAACACTGGAAACACATATTAGTTGATCAAATGCAATATGATTGGAACTATCAAATATTTCTTGTTTTATTCTCAAATACTGTTGAACTTTTTTTTAGGAAATAAATGTGACCATTCTTTTAGAAGACCAGTGGAAGATCTATCAATCGGTCAAATGAAATGATAAAGCCTGTAGAACTTGTTTGGGACATTTATTTCGAAAAAGAAACTGAAAGAATCTTTCAGTCTATCAAACGAAATGTGATTGGAAATGTCTAACCGATCCAGTAGATTATTCTCTAAGATTGTGGAACTTGTTAGACACATTTATGATGTTTATTTAGAAGGCCACTTCGGAGAATCTATCAGTCGGTCAAATGCAATGTAATTTGAACTACTAAACCTTTTCTTTGTCTGATTCTCTAAGACTTGTGGAACTTGTTGGAAACATTCACGACGTTTACTTAGAAGACCACTGAAAGAATCTATCAGTCGGTCCAATATCGTGCGATTGGAACTATCAAACCTTTTCATTATCTTATTCTTAAAGACTTGTGGAACTTGTTGGGAAAATTTACCACGTTTATTTAGAAGACAACTAGAAGGAGCTATCAGTCGCTTAAATGGAGTGTGATTCGAACTGTCAAACCTTTCCAGTTATTTTTAAACACTTGTGGAACTCGTTTGTAACAGTCACGACGTTTATTTAGAAGACCACTGACAGGATCTATCAGTCGGTCAAATGGAGTGTGATTGGAACTGTCAAACCTTTCCTTTGTCTAATTCTTTAAGACTTGTGGAACTTGTTTGGAAAATTTCACGACGTTTATTTAGAAGACCACTGAAAGGATCTATCAGTCGGTCAAATGGAGTGTGATTGGAACTGTCAAACCTTTCCAGTTATTCTTAAAGACTTCTGGAATTTGTTGAAATCATTCACGACGTTTATTTAGAAGTCCACTGGAAGGATCTATTATTCGGCCAAATGGAGTGTGAATGGAACTGTCAAACCTTTTCAGTATCTTAGTTTTGAAGACTTGTGGAACTTGTTTGTAACATTCACGACGTTTATTTAGAAGACCACTGGAAGGATCTATCAGTCGGTTAAATGGAGTGTGATTGGAACTGTCAAACCTTTCCAGTTATTCTTAAAGACTTCTGGAATTTGTTGAAATCATTCACGACGTTTATTTAGAAGTCCACTGGAAGGATCTATTATTCGGCCAAATGGAGTGTGAATGGAACTGTCAAACCTTTTCAGTATCTTAGTTTTGAAGACTTGTGGAACTTGTTTGTAACATTCACGACGTTTATTTAGAAGACCACTGGAAGGATCTATCAGTCGGTTAAATGGAGTGTGATTGGAACTGTCAAATCTCTCCAGTTATTCTTAAAGACTTGTGGAACTTGTTGGGAACATTCACGACGTTTATTTAGAAGACCACAGGAAGGGTCTATCAGTCGATCAAATGGAGTGTGATTGGAACTATGAAACCTTTCCTTTATCTTAATCTTAAAAACTTAAAGTCCACAGGAAAGTTTCACCTGTCATTCAAGTGGGATGTGATTGAAGTGTAAGACATTTCCAGTATCTAACCCGAATAAATTTATCTGGCAAGTTTACAATACTTGTTTGCAGAACCATTTGGGAAATTGTATCAATTGGCAATTTGAAATTCAATTTGTTCAAAGTACTAATATTTTCAGTGTCCAAGCCATTAAATTAAGTCTGTGGAACGTGTTAGATTTAAACTTGGCACGCCTCTAACCCATGTACCCCACCCCCCCCCCCCCCCCCCCCCCCGCAATCTTTAAACCATCTCCTTTGCAGTGGAAACCATGGAAAATTTATTCTACATCAATTGATCTAGGTCCTCTGGGTGAGCCACCCTCCATCATGAGAGGTTTCTCCTCAATCTTCCCAGCACATCTTTTGGTTTGGTTCGTGCATTTTAATGCTGGCTCTTGGAACATTGTATGAGCTGTTAGACTTTATATGCACATTTTCCACCAATGCACTGAATATTCTGCACGCGGCTCCCACTTAATATTCATGGAGCATGAATGGCCATTCGCCCAAGTCGAAGGAGAGGAACGAGAGACCAGACACAAAAACGTATTACCAATCAATGACAATTATCGACGATCAGACAGTCAGTCAGGCAGACAGAGCCAATTATAGTAAATTGTTCGTAACATAATTTGTATGTGATGATGATTTTCAACTACTTCGCTTTTTTTTCAATTTTATTTTACTTATTGTTACTTGTACACATATTTCAATCCATAAAAGATATATACTAACTCAAGAACATATGTGAGGAGGCGAGATGAAAACGAAAAAGCAGAAAAAAAACGATCGTTATACAACCCACAGAGAGATATCCCAGTGACAATTGCTATAATTGGTTTCAAATTAATTGATTCATGGTTACCACAATGTACATCAATAAACATTAAACATTGGTGAGAGAAGCTCGGAGGGAGGAAAAAAGAGTGAGAGAGGCGCAAAAGGAATTATGTTGTTGATGATAAAAACTCAATAATTATTCAGTGTCGCAATTATTTGTTGATTCACTCTCCACTCTCCAGTAATCGCATTAAATGTTAAATGTCACATTAATACTCATTCAACAATTATAAGCCATATTTATAATCATATAATGGATGATGAAGACGGTAAAATGTTTATAAAACACTATACTATAATATTAATAAATAAAAAAAAACCGTTGAGCACTTTTATGTAGATTTTTCCAATATGAATTGCAAATTGATTCAATTAACTCCATTAGATATTCAGTGAATCTTTCACATGTTATTTTCCATTCATTGGAGATTTTACGACAAGATCAGCCCTGGGCAAAATGACAAGTGAAACAAGCTTGAGATTAGTTCTTCTGCAGTTTACTCACAGACTGACAAAAAAAAATTATATGCGACAGATGCCGCATGTATGGTCACATTCTGAAGTGATGCAGCTGAGTTAGCCGAATTCTGCATCAACTGCGTTCTAACGTACCATGCATCCAAACACGGTAATCGAATTCACATCTCCAACAAAGACAATATTTTAGAGATATAACCACCCACCCCCCCACCCACCCCTCCCCCTCCGTCAACAAAAAATTCCTTGAACTTTTCTTGTTGGAGGAAAAACTTTTCACAAATTCCAAAATAAATTTCTATCACGTTCTCTATCATCCTAGCACGATTCCCATATCAATTTTCACAAGAGAATATCCTCCCATGTTTTTCCTCATGCTGAAAACTTGGGGACTTTTGCAGAGAAAAATTGGATCACACCAGTGTTGTCTAACATCGAAAAGGCATCTTAATTGCTTAGAGTTTGCTGTGAAAATCCTCCCATGGAGATTTTACCACATCTTGGATATCCCTCTTCCCCAAGCTTCTCCAAAACTGAATCCAAGATCAGTTTAGAGTGCATTGTATATGGTAGGGAAAATCTGAGGGAGGAAAAAGTTTTGCAGGATTGTAGGGGAAGCTTACCAGGTTTCGCACACACTCTGGCTTCGAACACTTCCAAAGGACAATGGGTAAAAGTGGTCTGTGGTCCACCAATGAGACTTGTATCATTGGACAGGCATTTTTAAAGGTAAAAACTTTTGTTCCGGAACAAAGTTCTAAATCATGGAAGAAAAATTTCTAGAGCAAAAAAACAATTTTCGTAGATGAAAAATAATATCTTACACGAAATGTGCGCATTTATACTGTTTTCTCTTGAAAATACACAAAGGAAAACGGGCAAAACGGTCCAACCTTTCGCCACGAATGAAACCTACAGGGTAAGTGTGCCAAATTTCGGCATAGTTGCATATAAACACCGAAGTTCTAAGTTTGAAATGCAATAATTTTAATTCATATTGATATCTTTTGTTGCTTCCTTTTCGGGAGGGTTGTGTGGAACCTTAAAAACTAGTTTATCATCTTTGATTTCTGTAAATCACTTCCTAAAATATTGAAAAATTAATAAAAATATGGGCCTTGCTTTGGGTAGTATTCCGGCCACTTTGAGTGAAATTCCGGCCACCTTTTCTCTGGCCACCTTTTGTAACGCAACGGATAGAAAATTTCAAAACGTCAAACGGAACGAGTTTAATATTTAGTTTAATACGTTTATATGACCCACAAGGCCTGAGATCTTCCGTGTAATTTGTCCTGAAGACCTGAAGAGTAGCATCTCAAATTTACGCGCAGATTCCCATAACTATTTGCCCTTCCTGAACTCTTCCAAGGCCTTTTCCACATCATCTTTTTCACAGAAGCGATGGTTTTTTCTCTGAGCATTGTAGAACTCAGAAATTGAAAAAAAAAACATAAAATTAATAAGAAATTTAGGAAAGCAAAAGATGTTGCCGGAATAGGCAACATTACCTCATCGGAGAGACGTTCACAAAGTATATACTTTTTTACGCGAAATACAGGATCCAGCTGGGAAATTTTACCCGAAATTTAAAGATTGATTCACTATTAACATAAACAGAAACAATCTTTAATGAAAATTAATCAATTTTCATGAAAAACACCGAAGGAAAATCTTTTGCATTTCACCATAAATCTTAAGACTGCTAGAAACACAATCAATCAATTTTTTGTAAGACTCTTTCCGCACTTTAAATCAAATTATACCTAAAATTTAACGGTCTTTATGTTAATACATCCTAAAATGAATAAATATTTAAAAGCAAAATGAATTCATTGACTATTCGAAGATAACATACATAATTTTAATTAATTTATTTCCATGGCCGAAATTACACTCAAAGTGGCCGAAATTAGAAGCTGGCCGAAATTTGGCACACTTCCATAATGACTGAACATTCTCGAAATGGACATAAAAGCATGTCTTTACAGTACATAACATGCGTAGGAGAACATTGAAACATGAGGGATCAAAATAATAACTTGAAACCTTATATCTCAGAGATTTATCAACCGAATTCAATCAATGAATACTCCATCGAAAGGTCTCGAAAAATCCTACATAATGGCAGTATAGATAAATTCACAAGTCGACCGCAAGGGACGCTATAGGTATAAAATTTTTCAATTAATAAGAAAAGTTTTTTCAAAAATGTCTTGACCTGACTGCATTTTTGGTGTTTATGAAATGATTTTGATGAAATTTTAGTATATCGGGGAGACTGGGGCAAAAAGTAACAAAACGGATATTTTATTTCTTTACAAGCTACACTAGCGCCCCAGAAATTTCTAATTAGTCCAGTTTTATAGGAAATTTACTGCTCTACAACTTTGTGAAAGTGATTTTCCTCTATTTTTTTAAGGAAATACATTTATCGAGCTGTTTTCTAAAAGGTAATTTTGTGACCATTCTCAAAAATGCTGGGGCAAATAGTACCAGATATGGGATATTATCACATTTTGATTTGTTCATTAATTCCTTGTTCGAATTCTTAGAAACTTACGACATTGAAGAAGGTCTATGGTTGCCATCTATGGAAAAAATTTTAAGCCGCTATCTCTTTTATCTTGGAAGATATTGAATTTTCAAATTTTCAATTTGTGACTTTTTACCCCAGTCTCCCCTATTGTATCTGAGAGCAAGATCTTTCTAATAATGGGTCCCATCCGTCTCTACCCCAACCCACTGTACCCCGACCCTTACTATATCCATATGGACCGGACCCTATCTCTAATGTTTATTAATCGATTTCAATGAACTTTTTTTTTCTTTTGTTGGCCTTCTGCACTCAAACTATTTAAAATAGAAAACGTTTGCTGGACGCGATTCTTTACCCCCAAATTTCAATCCCACAATAGAATTTTCACACATTCCTAGTTGCAAGCATTCCGAGTTGCATGCATTTCGAGGTAGCCTATAAAGAATCTCAGCTACCATAAGCTTATCTGGGCTTATCACTGGTTTTTTGTAACTGTGATTTATTTATTTATTTTCTTTTGAAATCGCAATCAAATTTTATATGACTGAATAGCCTTCCATAAACCTTGATCCCATGCCGAGTTTCAGCTTTCTACCTTTTCTCAGAGAGGAGTTATAGTGGAAAAAGTCCTTATTTTGTATGGGGACTGCTGGAAGGAGTGATGGGGGGAAACGTATATATACTTGGTTAAAGAGCCTTCCATTGTACTTGATCCTATACAAGGTTTCTGATTTTTACTTCTTTTCACAGAGGAATTATAGTTGAAAAAGTCATTATTTTGTATGGGGGCTATACAAGAAGGAGTGAAGAGCCTATATACATGGTTAAAAAGCCTTTCATAAACTTTGATCTCATGTCAAGTTTCAGCTTTCTACTTCTTCAAAGAGGAAAGTTAAGGGCAGAATCACATTGACAATAAAATGCTTGCCGTAGCCTTACCGTATTTTATTAATTTACGCATTTTTATTGCAATTCTTCCGCAAATTTTCCATTACCGTATTACCTCATCTCATACTCGGTGGCACTAAAAGTGAAAATATAATAAGAAAATTAAAAAAATAAAACGAAAATGCGATAAATGGTGAGCAAAAAAATTGTACGATTAATTTCTTTTAGAATTTTTTTGCTAACCGTTTATCGCATTTTCATTTTATTTCTTAAATTTTCTTATATTATTTTCACCTAGTGCTACCGAGTATGAGATAGGGTAATACGGTAATCGAGAATTTGCGTAAGAATTGCAGTGAAAATGCGTAAATTAACGAAATACGGTGAGAATTTTAATGTCAATGTGATTGTGTCCTAAATAAGTCGTACATTGACTCCGTACTGAATGTCATCATAATCGTTTCAACCGGTCTTGAGTAATTCGATGGCACAATAGTATTATTTCGAAAAGATAAGGGCGTTTTTTTTCCAGGACTCCCGGCGAATATCGTTCTGAGTTTTGGCAGTTTTTAATCGTTTATCATTACTAATGGGCCTAGTAACATCTCTGCACGCCATACAGACCAACTCCCATACATTTTTGCCCGTAGACCTAGAGAAAAATATAAAGTGTTCGAAGCTATAGTATGTGCGAAGCTTCAAACTGTTCCCCTACAGGACTTAAGGATAGAGACATTGTAAAGTGAGTTGACTAAAGAATTTTCCATGGTAAAGCCACAGAAGAAGGGTTTCTATATCTTTCTCGCACCCACAGAGAAAATTCAAACAGCTTATATAAACAATGGCAAGAGAAAGCTCTGGAAAAGCTCAGTGTGGAATCATGGGGAGCTTAATGTGGGCAAAGAGAATAACTTGCAAGAAGATTGAATGAAATTTCGTCAAGGGGTTTGTTCTTTCTCTCACTCTGAAGAATGCACAAGATCTTCCCAATGTTGTTTCATCAAATACGGGTTTTCTTGTGGATATAGTAAACATTAAGAATGAGATTTTCACCAAAAAAAAAAATCAACATCAAAGTCTAGTCAATTCAAGTCAAGGCTCATGTAAACTTTTCAAAATAATTGTCCCTTTTGCTACATTCTCGTGTCTCTTTGCTTGGTAAAACTCTATTCCACAATATAAATTGTAAAAAATAATAAAAATATAATATACAGTGAAGAAAGACTTCGTGCAAAAATACAGTAATTATAAAGACAGAGTGGTGATATAAAAGATAATTAATCAACATTCCCTCTGAGAAATGTTGGAAAAGTTATTAACACATTTCAAAAATTAATACATCAGATAATTACCAACAATTAAATTTCTTGTGACGCCACTTGGATTATTTGAGTTATGTTGCCCCATACACCTTCAGGGGGCATTAATAAAAAAAAAGAAAGAAACAGAAAAAGAGAAAAAATATATTGAAGTATTCAGGTTCTTAATTACTACGCGTAAAATACTTGCTAATGCAACGCCTAAAGGCTCGTAAACTCAAATTGCAACCAACTAATGAGAATAAGGTGCATTCTGCTTTTGAATTATAGCCCCATTTTACAAAGATAAATTAAATTATATAGTAATGCTTTATGCTAATGCTTTAGGGCATTCTAAAATCCAATTTTGAGTATAAACAAGGATAGGTCAGAAATATAACCTTCAATAGAGAAAATTGTAGTCTTCATTTACGATCTAATGACGCTAACTAATGATCAGATCAATTACTATAAAGTTTATCTTTTTTTTAGCTTGAAAAACAGAAATTAAAATTTTATTTCCAATTAATTTTCAATTAATTCATCATTTGCGTTGCGTTTACTGCCGACTTCACGAGTGGGTGCCCCAGAATACCTGCAGAACAACCTAATTTAAAGACTAACGGAAAAATTAATGCATCCCGGTTTATCACGAAGTTTTCTTCACTGAGAGAGAAATCCGGAAATGTTTATTTTACTCTGCAGTATTGATCCGAAATCGGTGTAAATATTACCCTTTTTAGAAGTATTAAGGGTTAAAGTTACCCTTTTTCTTGTTAATTTTACCCTTAAAAAGGTGTAAAATTAACATTTAAAAATCTTGATATATTTTTACACCTAAAAAGTGTTAAAGTTATGAGGAAAAAAATTAATCGCACCCCCGTTTTTTTCTCGTGTTGTAATAATAAGTAAGGGATAAGGCTTCCTGGCTATGCAAATCCTCTGGCTTTGAGTAGATAGTGGACGGAATAATAGATCTCTCTTGATTTCTCTCTTTAATTCTTCGCGACGTTTCGAGAACGGATTTGGTGGGAAACTCTGCTGTTGCACTGCACTTGGACGTTTTCACAATTCTTCAAATTTTCTACAATTGTAAAAAAGTCCAAGTGCAGTGCAGTGGCAGATTTTACCATCTGTACGTGATTTTTCCTCCACATTCGAAACCTGATGAAGAGGACATCCATCCTCGAAACGTCGTGAAGAATTAAACAGAAAAAATCAAGAAAGGTCTATTTTTCCATCCACTATCTGTTTAAACCAAGTAGACCGAAAGTTCTTCCAAAATTCTGGCTTTGAACACTTTATATTTTTCACATATTCAAAATACGAAGTGTTCGAAGCCAGAGTGTGTGCGAGGCCCAAAAGCTTCCCGCTATGATTTTTTTTTCAGTAGCATAATAAACATGATAAACATAATAAGAAAGCAATGATGAATGTGTTTTAAAGTTAAGCTTACGAATATCCTGTGAAGGCTCACCAGAGCGATATTAACCTCTTTAAATAATGAAGAATGACTCACCTGGAAAGAGAAGAAAAAATAAAATTAAAATTAGAACAAGTTTTACAGTCAATTTTCAAAGTTCTAAGCATTTTACATATATTTTAGAGTATTTTCGTCCATTCGGTGTTTTCGTCCATATACGAAAATAGCGTTGAATCATTCCGAGTAACGGTTTTTCAAGGTTAAAGGTTAAAAATACACTAGAGAGCGCATTTATCAAGCAAATGGGGTCAAGTTTGGGGTCAAGTTTGGGGTCGTTGGAAAGGTCTTGGAATTTTCTATAAAACTGAACTGGTTTCAATCGGTTTTGAATCGGTAATGAACCGGGGTTCATAACCGATAAAAAATTTTATCTGAAAATCAATCCTATTACTTTTAAAACTAGTTTGGGGATATTTTGAGAGATTTTTGAATCGGTTCAAATCGGTTGAGAACCGATAAACGATAAATGATGCGAAAGTACTTTTACGGTATAGCATTTAAGTCACGAGTTCGGGCATTTCTTCAGTAATATCTTTAATAGAAATTGATTTTTTTAATTCCTTCTACTTAAGGAGTGTTACTTGGAACCTTGTAAAGAGTTTACCGTCTTTATTTACTCTGAAAATCATTCTTAATACATTTTAAAATGAATAAAAATGTAGACATAGCTTAGGTGTCCTATTTCGGCCACCTTCATTCTCATAGTTCCTTGCCCTTTAGGAATTCTTCCGATGCCTTTTTCACGTCATCTCGTTTGTCGAATCTACATTTTTTGTTATTCTTTTGCATTGTATAATCTCTGGAGTACGTAAAATCTAAAAGTTCATGGAAATTCAAGGAACAAAAAAGGTGGCCGAAATTGCAAGCTGTCCGGAATTTGGCACACTTACCCTACTTGTTCAAAATATTCAGATCTTTGGAAACTGGACTAAACTTCTAGTCTGAAGACCACTTACTTTGGGGTCCTTAGGTCCTTGACACGCTTACAACTTAAACCGGGAGACGACTTAGTGGAAAATGATAGAAATGTCCTTTAACCCTTTAAGGACGATTGGAACACCGGTGTCCCATAAAGAAAATAATTTTTCCTGACTACCTACAGTAATTTTTTTTCTAATGTTTGTACATAATTATAAAGTAGAAGGTTGAAGTAATCTACAATATGTTTTGCAAGGCTCTAGCTATTTGCTATTAGTAAATATTTAAATTAAAAAATGGCGAATTTTTAAATTCGCAAATTCGTAATTGATTTTATTTATTTTTATACTTCCAATTTATTTAAATAAAAATATTATTTATTGGTATTGTCAGAAAAATTATTTAAATTTTTGGGCTCTTTTTGTCCCTATCGTCCATAGAAGAACAAAATATACCGAATCAGACTCTGTTGGACTTTCCAAGGTTAGATGTAAGACTTATCATTGATTATGTTTCTCAGTTTAATTTGTATTGTTGATTTTCAGTCCGTAAAGTGTCTCGTCGTTAAAGGGTTAACCATTATTTCGAATATAATTATGCTAAGCCATCTCTCGGCTAATCCTCAAGTCTGTCAAGGCCTTTGTTTGGAACTTGAAACTAACTTCACTTCTATGAATTTTTTATTGAAACGACTAATTGGATCCATCAAGAGTCGTCGGAACTAAGCTGGTAGAGCATATTAATTAGTGCAATGTGGCATTACCATAAGTGTTAATGTATAAAAAAAGTTTTCACATATGGTCAGTGTTTGTAACTTAAGCAGAAAGAGCCTTTTCTTATGACCACAATTATCTCCGTGTTTCTCTTCATCATCTCATGTTAATGGTAATCACACTAAAGAAGTACCAAACGAGATTGCCAATGAGATAGGATGTCGTCACATTTGACAAGTTTTGCACACCATCCTCGTACTGTCCAGTGAAACTTTGTGTTCACCAGTTAAAAGAATAAATCCAGGGAGCTCAAGAAGATGTTGGTTTGAGTAAAAAAAAAGAAAAAGAAAAACTAAATAAACGATTCATGGTGATCAGCATAGCTGACAAAATACCATCATTGGTGATCTTTTTACTCAGCATGCCGACAATTCATTTGCTTTGAATTCCCTTCTCCTATAAATGCGAAGAATGGAATGTTTCGTATTAAATCTCATCATCTCTCTATACTTCTTAGCTCCTCTGTACCAATGGGCTTTAATACGTTATTCATGACACAGTGTCTTGTGTATAGACACTCTCAATGGGAATAATGGCGGCGGACAACTTCTTTTGCACAAGCCTTCAACCATTTCTTTTAGCCTCCTTTTAGCTTCTGCTGCAACTTCTTCACAGCTACCTTCTGCCAATCCCCATTTATACAGATATATACATGCAGATATACATTGTGCTTTTGCCAACTATCTGCAAAACTTCCCCATATATATATAGCCAACATATCTATATTGTGATTTCCAGTACACACAAGAACTGGAGAAGAAACCCAAGGAGAAGTTAATGGAATACAAGACAAACTTGAATTATGTTAACGATGCCGACATTGTGTATTTAATGCTCCGTCCATTAATTTCTTGTCGCTCTTGCGTTCCGGCAAATGATACGTTTCCGAAATACCGACATTTTCTTATTGCTTCAGCCGCAAGCACACACAAACTACTCACAAGAATTTTTATCTTTTTTTTCTTCTTTTTTCTTCTTTTTGTTCCTGATCTCCCATACCTCAACTCAATATCTCTCTCACTTCTTCTTCTTATACTGCTTTCCCCCCTTTTCGTTGCAAAAATCTTTTTTTTTTGTTGCAGAAAAACTCTTCTTCCGCGCAAGCAGAAGCATTCAATGCCAGTCTTTTAGCTCCTCCGACCCCAATAATATATTGCCCTATGCTCCTCTTACAACAATTCCTCCGCTAAGATAACTTCTTGCAAATAGCTGAGTTATACAAAATATTCAATTTATCCAGAGAGGTTTTTTTCCAATCACTATAACGACTATAACTATATAAATACAAACATTCACTATTTTTTATTTTATTCTTCTGATCAGAAACATCTCCCTGTGTGATGTGACAGAAACAGTGATTGAATGATGTGAATTGGTATTAATTAAAATAAAACACAGTGGATAGTGTACAGGGACAATCAAATAATTGGCATAATGATAGTGTATATTGATGGACAATAATGAATAAGAATTATTTTTGTTTCATCTTTGAATATTATTATTATTATTATTAATACTAAACTTGAAAGCACAAAGGAGGTATAAATGGTTTAAGATAGAGTTACCGTTCACCGCCGTCTTACAGTTGGTGACCAACCTCGAGAGCCAAACGGTGAAAATGCTCATTCGCAGGTTGTAGGGTAAAGGCTCATAATTTTGTACAGTCTGCTTATAAGAATCGATGTTCCAAGTTTGAAGTGCGATATTTTCAATACTAATTGATTTTTTTCGTTACTCCCTTTCAGAAGGGTTGCTTAGAAACTTGGTAAGCTATTTATCGTCTTATTTTTACTAAAATTAGTTTTAATACGTTTAAAAATGAATTGATATGTAGAGGTGAATTTGACTCGAATTTTGGACAACTTGGTTATTAATTTGGACAACTTGGCTATAAATTTGGACAGCTAAACCGTCTCAACAGGATGCCCATTGTTCTTCATTTCATGACCCAATCTTACCAAGTCCTCCTCCTGTTTATGTAAGAGTACCGTGGAATGTTACAAAATGTTCGGAAACTTTCTATATCATTTATTAAAGTGAGTTGACTTCGAATCGTGAATTCGTGAATTTTTTTTTTTTTTTTTTTTTTTTTTTTTTTTTTTTGGTCTTTTTAAGGCTTTTCTCACTACATCTCTTTCGTAGAGATGATGCTCCTTCGCTTCTTCAGGCATTTGTTCAACCTAGTCATCACAAAGGCTAAAACTTCACAAAATTTCGTGAGAAAAACACCTGTTCAAAATAAGGAGTAATCACCTCACTGGTGAATCTCTTAGAAAATTTCTCATTTTTCACACGAAAAATCTAATTCACAAGACCAATCTTACTACAGGTCAAATGTACAAAGAACCATTAACGTGAATCAACACAATATTCAATGAATATTGAATAATATCACTCAAAAAAAGCGAAGAAACATTGTTAGTGCATCACCACAGCTAAATAAGACTGAAGTAAGCCACGAAGTTTTGTCATATTTCTCGTAAGCAATTGCTCACACTGAATTTTCAACAAAGCAATTTCAACTCAAATAATATTCAAAATTTAACGTATTTAGTGTTAAAATCTTCCAAAAAGAACAAATATTTAGATAGAATTCATTATTCATCAAATATTGGAATAAAAATCCATCATTTTATTCAATTTATTTTTAGTGTCCAATTTTATCCTCAAAGTGTTTTATTCAATTTATTTAAGTTTTTTATTCAATTTCGCTGAACTTTTCAACTTGAAGCTTGGCTTTTAAATATTGACAGTTGGTAGCGCCACTAGCGGCAGAAAAGAGTGCCCCCATGCGGAGGAAACGGTTGTCAATGTGGGAAACTGTATATTCTTAGAAATATATTTGCTACAATTTCGCCGCGAATTTATATTTTTTGTTAATTTTTCTTATGATAGAAAATAATGAAAAAACTTTAAATAGGGTCGAAGGAACACCTCTTCGACAGGGAACCCCTATTGACACTTTTGTCAAAATGTTGAAATTTATTTAATGCATCCAATAAAATCTAAGTAACATAACGTTTTTTATGAATCTCCGTTTTTCTACAAGGACAAGTGTTCAAATTTCGTATTCCAAATGGTACAGAGTAGGGTGTCAGTAGGTTCTGATACGAGTTCTTAAAGTGTCAATCAGGGTTGGGCGAATTTTTTACATAGTAGAAAAAGCCTTTAACATGTGCTACATTTTAAATTTATTGACACCCATCAAATATCAAGTTCAATTTCTTTTATGTTTTACCCAATCAAAGATTTCGTTGTAATCAGTAAAATATTTTGCGGCTTTTTGCTGCAAAGCTTGTCGTCTAAAATGCATGATGAAATTTACTGTCAATTTCAATTCAAATTTTCTACTACCCGGTTGAACTAATATAATAGTAACCATCTAAAAATGATTAATAATTTTTGAACTTATATATCTCCATTCTCAGGGAGTTTTTTTAGTTGGTCTGTGGTTTCTGTAAATCATTAATATTGTAAAAATTATTGAAATTAAGATTTACTTATCAGATTCCAAAAAATGATGTTCATGAAGAAAATCAGTGTCTCCTTACTAACACTGATTCTGTGGTAATGAATATTCAAAAAAACAATCGTGCTTTATTATTAAAATGAGACTAACGTATTAAACAAAAAATCACACAGAAATTATGATATTATATCAATTTTTAATAAAGTCTGCACAGAATCTGAGTAAAACCGATCTAAATTGCTAAACGCTTCGTTCTAAAGCTGTGTGGATTTTATATACAACTTTAACCGTTTTCTGCTTAAACTGTGCGCTCTTTATTTGCAATTTTAACCTTTTTGTGTTGAAGCTATGAGTGTATTACATACAAGTGAAATCATTTTAAGCTGAAGTTGTGCGGGATTTGAACATAATATTAACCGTTTTATGCTGAAGAAGTACCAATTCTAGGGCTTTAACCATATTTAACTTAAGTATTGCGAGTTTTATGCACAATTATGAACGTTTTTCAATAAAGATTAATTTAAAAAGACATATTGCGGCTTTATTTTTTGCATTGTGTGTTTTAACCTCCTGTATTAAGAACACAAAGTCCTTAATTTTTCCTGCCCTCCTGGAGCTTTCATTGGCTTTTTCAATACACAAAAACAGCTAAATAATACCAAATTCATGAAAATATAATGAAGAACAACTTTTCAGTATATATACTGTTATGCTCTTTCCGCTAGGTGGTTCTCAAACTCTAAAAAATTCAAATTCAAAGCTCAACCGTCAATTTCAGTGAACAACCCTGTATACACTGCGGTATAGAAACCAGATGAAAAATGCAAAATATTGCTTAATTGAATTGAATAGCAAAAAAGTCTAATTAAAATTGTATCACACACAATCGATGGGAGATCAAAGAGAATAAAACCGGATAAAATAATGAAAGCAAATCAATTAATAAGTGATCATTTGATCAATGACCACTCACTGTGTATTCTTCCAATTCATACAACTGCTCTCCCCATTCAATTTGTCACTCAATATGGCAATAATTTTCAATTTATTCCAAAAACAGCAAGGGCTCTCTCTCGAAATTGGAATAGGGGACTCCTGTATAACAAAAAAAAAAACTATTCTTCCACAGAAATTCAACAGAAAAAAAACATCTGATTCATCGACCTGGAATAAGCAAATAATGATTGTTGAGAGAGCAAATGCATTTGAAAAAAAAACCGACAGCTTTAAAGAAATATATTTGGGTTTTTTTTGTTCATCAAAAGATTTTTCAATAGAAAATTTTTGTTCAACATTCACACCCAATCAATAAAATTTCAACATACAAATCTCAGACCAAAAAAAAAAGAAAAGAGAATAGGCAATAAATGGGAAAAAGAACCCAATTCAGATAAAGATTCCCCCTTACTTGAAATCTTTTAGTAGACCATGGCAGAGAGAAGACTTTTTGGAGACAGAAAACAGAAAAAAAGAATCCAAAGTGAAATGGATGAGATCGGTCATATAATACTATAAATAATTGATTTAACAGAACAAACCATTTCTTCATCTTCATCCATCTATTCATAGAAGAATGTTAAACATTTATGCACACAGCAAGAGAGAGAGGAGGCATCATGCCAAAAAAGTGAAAGATCCTCCTGCTCCCGGACGGGGTATACGAAAGTATGGAAGAGACCCATGAAAAGTCTCACACAGTTCAACTAACCATATGTCAAACTTTTGAAACAACATAAACATTATTACAGAGATCGTGTTTCACAAATTTGTCAAGTTAAATTGAGAGTATACACAAAACATTTTCTACCACTCACTGTCTTATTTTCTCTGCCCCTTTCTCCCCTAACCCCCTCCTTTTAAGCATCAATAAAGCAGAGATGTCAGACAGACAACATATTCACTCACTCAAATATTTCCATTCAAAACTCAAGATTTTTCTTCTTCCTTTTGGATTATTTTTATTTCTCAAGGAACACTTCACAACTTTTGTACAGTAAGATTGCACTCAAGTGTAACTTTACTATTGGTGTTTGTTGCCTTACGATAAGACAAGAAATACGATAATCTTCTTAGACTGGATAAAAAGCCAGATTTTGGGAGAAACAAACTTAAGAATACCAACAAAAATCAATATGACCCCTCATTGAGGTAAATTGAAAGAGAAATTTCTTTTGGGAATATGTCATAAATTTTTCAAAGGCATTAAAAGTGGATTAAAAAATTCGGCCACTTAAAAATAATTCGGGAAATCTAAACTAGGTATAATAATCTCATGATTCCTAATTTTAAATCAGAAATTGGTCTTACAGATTTTTAGAAAAGACATATGAGGAATTCTCTAAAGGTAGGGCTTAGAAAAATAGATTTGACAAGCAAAGAGCTTTCGGTAATTTGCATCTTCACATGTGAAAGCCTTCATAATAATTAATTTAAGGCACTTAGCATGCAGACATAGGGGATACATACTAGGTTGGAAGTGCCAGAAGTAACTATCAAGATTTATCGGGAATTGATAAAAATTTGACAATTTAGAATGATTTTAAGAAATTGAAATTTGATACAATAATCTTAAGATGAGTGTCTCAAAATATAAAATGAGGCCTCATCCTCCGGATTGACCTAGAACTAGGTGGATGAATCAAATTCAGGATCTTTGTCATAGATCGTCTTAGGATCGAACGCGATTATCTTTTTGAAGTGGCGGAGGATCGACAAAGCCTGGGTTGTTCATCTGGATGTCCTAGACAGGCGACCTCAATAGGGATAAGCGGTTGAAAATGATGATAGTGATAAGATTTTCAAGGAAAAATATGGCAAGATCAATAAATAGTGCGTTTAATCGAAATGGTAGCTGAAGAAACTGAATTACTGATTAAGTGGTACCATAGAAAAACAAGGCTTACGTATTTCAGGAGTGCAATACGTAATTTAAGCAAAATAAAAATCCAGCCTTTGAAAACTGTTTGATGGATAATTTTAAACAAAACTAAAAAAACTACTAATTCGAATTATAAAAGCGGAAATCGGTCTTACTGTTTTTTTTTTTTTTTTTTTAGAAAAGTTATATGTGAAAATTTAGGAGGGCACACGATTTTCGAAATAGACTAGTCAACTATTGATCGGATTCAGTAATTTGTATTTGACTTAAGAATTCTAAAGAATAGCTTGAGTTACCCTACTGAAAATAGAACAGTAAAGAGGGAAAAATAAATCTTGAAATTAATTAAAAGTCATTTAAAATTAAACAGGCTTGAGACCTAAGACTTAGCCATATGGCTTAAGTTCTCTATTTTTTTATAAGACGAGATTTTTTTATTTTGAAAAATTTTGACTTAGGATTAAATTATTAAGAGCTAATCATTTATTGGATTCTGAAAAAATAATAAAATTGTTGGCCATTTAAGATTTTGAGACGTTCGGGAACTGGGCTAAACCTCCAGTCTGAAGACCGCTTTAATTAAAGAGGATTTAAAAAAAATTACCTTTCAAAAAATATGGAATCTTTAAGAAAAAACTAAGAAATTTTAAAATATTAAATTAGAAAATTTTTCTTACAAGTTTTAGCAAGGATATGTCATTGTCTAGATAGATTCGAGACGTAACTAAGTAAGTAACTTTATCAAAAATTTCTTTTTTTGTAATTTAGTTGTTCAGTTGGATTTTGTTGAATAACAGATCCTTTCGTGTCATTTTTTACCATTGGCCATTCAAGAAACTTATTGTATCTTTATAGATTGTTTCAAATAACACCAGTAAAGAAGCTGCGAAAACTGGTTTAAGAAAATCCGGCCTATAAAACATAATTTGGGAAACTCGAAGCAGACAAATAGAATTTGCATTTCATAATTTTAAACTAGAAAATTGTCTTACAGATTTTTAGAAAATATATAAGGGAAGAGCACCAGTGATCGGTAGTGCTCATCGGATCGTTAGGTTATTACTGTATCCGAGGTACAGAGTGCAAGTTTGCAATAACACTTAATATTATTAATTTAGTGTAAAAATTAAAAATCCAAATGTACAAATATAGTTAAATATATCACTAATAGAGAAGAGTGTTCTGCCTTTGAATGCGGCACCCTTTGAATATTTCAATTGTTCTCTTATTTTCTAAAGCAAAAACCCTGTTCTCTCAACTAAATACAACTAACTATTTTCTATTAACTTTGATTAACGAAATAGAATTTTAGCTTTGGGACAAAAAAATACCAAATAATATTTTGAGACTTATATTTTCAACTAAATATCGAGCATGTCTCTTAACATTCCGATCCGGGGTGCTCTTCCCTTATACATCGTCATGTGAAAGAAGTAAGTTATCTAGAGCAGAGTTGAGTAAGAACCATTTAAAATCGAACAAATGTCAAATGAAAATAGTAGGTCAATGGTCAGAGCGGTCAGCACGCTACCTAAACAAACTTATTTTGACGTTTATGCGGTTTCAAACGGTTCGTGGCCACCCCTGATCTAGAGGCTTCACTTTGATACTTAACTGTAATAAAAGTTAAGCGTCTTACAGCAAACGAGTTACAGAAATTGCTGCTTACGTCTCATTACGATGATTCAATAAATGTAAGTAAAACTGGTAGAAAAAAATTCGGCCACTGAAAATGGAATTAGGAATCTTAAAGTAGACCTATAAAATCTACAATCCACAATATAAAATCAAAAATTCGTCTTACAGATTTGTAAATAAGATATATGTCAAGTTTTGAAAGATGTCCCTGTGAAATTCAAACACCCACCGAATACCAAAATATTTAGCTTGGATTTTCCTTTATCTCTGCTAAATGCAAAAAGATAAGTGTTGTCTAAAGAAAGAATATCTACCCAAATAAGATGTAACTGTGTTGAAAAAAAAAACACCCAGTGAAATGGCTGAAAGAAGCACATAAGAACCCATCTCAGAAGAGTACAACGACGACGACGACATCTAAGAAAAAAATCATCTGTCTTTTTTTTTGGGGGGAAGGAAAGGAAGATGAGTCTTTCAACGTGAAGACGACGACGACAAGGATTTACTTCATGTCATTTATATTAGGTGAGATTCTTAACAATCTCACCTACTATAATCCTAACAAAATTTCATGTCGTCCGATCGACCTCAAACTTGGCCAAAATGTGTTTCAGCACTTCCTGATCACGAATATATATGTGGCTATTTTACGTTCCCGGCCGGCCGGCCGGCTGGCCGCTCTTTGGAGCTTAATAACTCCTAAACTAAAAAAGATATCGACTTGCGGTTTTCGGCAAAGGTTATATATCGGGTGAAAATTGCAACTTGGTGCATTGACCCCCCACCCCCCACCCCTCCTTCCGCCATTTTGAAGACCCCCCTTTTTTTGTTTTCTCAATAGCTCCGCCCCTATGGCATCGAGCGGGCTCAAATTTTAGTATGTTATAGCTGGGCCTTAGAGCTTTCCATCAATACCAAACTTGAGGTCCCCCGACCCCCCTGACCCGAGCTATAAGGGTCCAAAAAAAATTTCTTAAAATGGCCATAACTCCGGTTCTAATTATCAGAATTTAAAAAGTGAGGGCTTTTTGGAAAGCTCTCGTGAAATGACACTTCCTCTTCTAACATCGCAAGTTCATAAAACCACCGCTAGGGGCGCTATTATTAAAAATAAAATTTTTAAATCTTATAAGTTAAATAACTCAAAAATTCCATTGTGCATCGGGCTGAAATTTTAGTATGTTGTAGCCGTTGATTATACCTATCAAACAAAAAAAACCTTAAGTCGATCTAAAACCCCTGACCCGAGCTATAAGGGGTCAAAGTTCGAACATTGACCGGCCTCTATCTCCGGTTCTAACTAACATAGCGACCTAAATTTTATCTTTTTGGTTTCGGCTCGATGAGCACTTTCAGATGGTAGTTCAAAAAGTCACCACAGGTGGCGCTGCGATAGCGTCAAAATTCATCGAAATTCAAAGTCATTTTTCTCAAAAACGGCATTGTGCAAGTTAATGAAATTTTTATATGTTGTAGTCCAGTCTAGGACGTTTCCAAAATGGTGCAAATGTGCGCTGTGGTTAAAACAGAACCGGAGATATGAGGGGTCAAAGTTCACGAAATTCAAAAAATCATATCTCCGGTTCTATGCGACCGATTTTGATGAATGAGGGCTTAAACGAAAGATCTCACCAAATGCTACAACTTTCTAGAATGTTTGAACTTCGTGAGACCAACACCAGGGGCGCCACAGTCGAAAAACCAATTTCAATATCACATAACCTCAATTATCTCGACTGTCGCTGAACCGATTTTGATGATTACTTCGACATAATTGTAGAGCACATTTGTCTCTACATTTCGTCCATACATCATTTTCCGATCAGACTACGCTATCACTCCGATTTTGCCATTTAAGTGTCAAAAAATTGATTTTTCCCATAATAACGCTTTGAAATCACTCAGATGCCAATTTGACTGTCTCTACTCCACAAAGACACTTAAAATATGGTTTTTTCATTTACTACTGTTGCTGCTTTTCTTGCACATTCTGTCATGTTGTTGTTACCATAGAAGCTTATGTGGGGGGATTTGAGTTAACGATGCGGTAAAATACAAGACGAGGACAACTCAAATGCCCAAAATGCATGAGAAAAAGAGATACTAAAAGATGTGAAATACTATGGGTTGAATATTTATAGATTTACCATCACATCAAGTGACTTAAGAAGTACCCCAAACTGCCTTCCCTCCTTCCTTAACAGCATAAGAAGCCACAGAGAGTGATGAGATAGAGCAAAATCCAGGAGACGAGAAGAACAAGAAGGAAAAACAACAACAACAATAACAAAAAATCTGAAGTGGATAAATACGATGGGAAGGAATTTCCAGTGAAGTGTACTCCATAGTGATAGAGGAAGTGAAAGAAAATCTTTCTCATACATCTTATAAGATTAATTAAGCAATCACTGGCTGATTAAACCATGTTATAAGAGAAATATTCATGTCTTCAGCATGATCAATTTGTATGAAATTACAATAATTAATAATCGACAAACAAACAAATCAAAATAGTATATAGAGGTGTTATTACCTCTCTTTCCTACTTCTTTTTTTATATTTATTTATTGTTTTTTTGTTGTTGTTATTCTCTTTGCCAATCTAGGTGGAAAAAGAGGAAATTATGTAAATGCAAATGGAAAATAAATGATAATAGTAATAATCACTGTAAATGAATACCATGAAACATTGGTAAATCCAATTAATTGCAATTAAATATAATTTCCATCGGCACTCGAGAAATAAATGCGCTTAAGTGTAATTAATTAGGTTCAGCGTTAAAACAAATTATACTTAAAGAATACAACCATTATCCACATAATTGAGGTAGATTATAATGACATGGTTGGTTTTGTTCAAAAGAATGTTGCACACACAAAAAAAAAATAAAACCCACCAAGAGAAAGAAATAAAGAAACAGCGGGAAAAAAAAAGATTACTACCTCCAATTTACCTTTACAGTTTGTCCTCGATTTAACTCGCGTTTTTCCCTCTCTCACACCTCCTTTTCTTTATTTATCTCACTTTTTTTCACGCATGAAAATTATTTTTCCTGGTATTTGTTTGTACAGACAATAAACAAAAAAACATACCCCAAAAGAAAGATACTTAGAGAAATTTCTACCTAATTTAAAAATACTTCTTTTAACAATACAAAATGCAATTCAAATGGAAAATTACAAGGTACTTTGAGGTTACATGTGATTATATTATCCAGAAAAAAGCCAAAAAAAGGTTGTTTAAGATTTTGATCTGTATTGTCCGAATTTAAAATGAATTGTTTGAATTGTGCACAAACCCAATAAACCGCAGTGAATAGACTTAGAGGCTTGTGGCATCAGGCAACCCTTATTCTAGCAGTATTCTAGCTTTCCGTTTGTCGTCCAAACGATGTTAATATTTTTATCAATGTTAATAAGACTTCATAGAAGTAGCTTCACATTCTTCAACAAGAAATTGAACTAACAGACTTCAAGAATTCCAGAGACTAACTACTATAATTTCTTTAAAAAATCATTTGCAACAAACTATCTTAGATTAAGTCGAATGAGTCAAAAGATGACCTTATTCTAGCAGTTTTTGACTGAATTTTAACAAGACAGATCTAAAACTCAAATACTATTTGAATTAGGGTTACCTAATGGGATAAAATACTGCGACATATCGAGCACAGATCCCAAAACTGCTAGAATCAGTGTTGAACAAAGCTGGCAATACTTTTTTAAATAACTCAAATCCTAAACAAAATCAAGTACTAGTTTTGTGTTCAATTTTTTTTATTAAATTTCTAGACGACTTGGTTAACGATAAGCTGACTTGTAAACTATCAACACTTCGGGCAACACTAATTCGAGCAGATTTAATATTTTTTTTCTTCCTATTTGTTTGGATTTGATATAATGTAAACAATATTTTAAATAGTTTGAATTTTTGTTTTGAAAAACCTTGTACGAACAATTATCACCTCTCTTTGTGATACGATTTATAAGGGAAGAGCACCCTGGATCGAAATGTTAAGAGACATGCTCAATACTTAGTTGAAAATATAAGCCTCAAAATACTATTTGGTATTTTTTTGAATGCTAATCGGTAAATTATTGATCCATTAATTGTATCCTTGCATTTGGATTTTTAATTTTTACAATAAATTAATAAAAAATAAGTGTAATTACAAACTTACACTCTGTACCTCGGATTGTTACAAATATAATCAGGGGGGAATTCTGTAACTCTGTGAAGTGATCACCTGTCAAAATTGGTGAACACTTCACTAAAGTGATCGCAAAAGAGATTCTGTATCTTGCGATAGCTTCACGTGAAGAGATCATTTTTAGGTTATGTGTTTCACTTGTCAATTTTTCGGTGAAGATGATGATATCACTTGGTGCAGCCAGTGAATTTTTTTTTCCATGTTCAACTTGAAAAACAATACCACATCATTTCTAATACTCAATTTTAGTGTTTTCCATAGTTACTTAGTTCAAACACTCAAAAAATCTTAAATTTAATGAAAATTTCAACACACTTCCCCTCTCCGCTTCACGCAAAGTTACAGAATTACTTTTCTAGCAGTAGTGAAGGGAAGCTCGTGAACCTTTCACTAATGAATCGTTCACTAGTGAAGCATTCACAGAGTTACAGAAATCCCCCCAGGTTTCTCACGGAAAATTGTTTTTATAAATTAAATCTCAACTAATACACTGCATTTTTATGAGAGTTAAATGGAAAAAGTAGCTAATAATTTTTTAAAAATTCACATGAATTGGTGCCGATCGCTAGTGCTCTTCCCGTAATCATGTTTTAAGAAAGTGCTAGAAGAGCTGATTTATCAGTGAAGAATGCAGATTCATTTGAAACTGTCTAATTGATATTGAGCACTAAACCCGTGCAATTAGGTAGTTAGATTCAAATTATTGCTAAAGAAACACAGGAAAAACACCGATTATAGTAGTTTAAATATGTTCTTCTGTCTTTTATCCAACTTGGATTGTTTTTAAATTCATAGAATAGAAAAACGTAGAGCAACTGATGTTCAAGATAGAATTGCGGAAATAATAGTTTTAGGAAGATTTGAACAACATAATCAAAATTCTTGCAGTTTCTTCAAATTCTGGCAAGATGTATTATTTGGTGTAGCGTTTCCGTTATTTTTGCTGTCTTCAAAAACTTTAAGACTTAAGAGTTTAGAATTTAATAATCAACTTTGGATAACTAATTTTATAGAAGTAGCCATTTTTCTGTATTGAAAGCTTCAAGTCTAACTGCAATAATCAGAATGAACACAAAAGACTAAATTCTTTGTTCATTTCATTTAAGTGCTTAAGTGGTTTCATTAATTAAAAATTCCTCTTTTTGTACAGGAAATAAGACTTAATCTGGACAAAGAACATCAGACAATCCTTTTCTAGCAGCTTCTCAAATTTCTCTGTTATTTTATGGTTAAGAGAAACTGTAACAGGGGTTACCAGAGTTTAAAAAAAAGTGTATTTTTTTACTTTGTACTTAAAGATTATTGTGAATTAAGATCATAGGACAATTTTTTTCTAGCAGTTTTGACAATTCTCTTTGTCATTAATGGTTAATGGCCTCTACACACTACGAGCAATTTATTTAAAAAAAAAATGTCTTTAAAGAACATTTTCCCCTGTCCTTGTAGGCAGAAACGTCAGATTTAAAAAAAAAACAATTTTTGACGAAAATTGCTTCTAGTGTGTAGACACCATAAAGAAAATTGCAGCAATAGGGTTTGTTATAGCAAACAAAAAGGTTTTCTTCTCATTTCGTATTTATGGTGTCTACACACTAGAAACAATTTTCGTCAAAAATTTCCTTTTTTTAAATTCTGACGTTTCTGCCTACAAGGATAAGGGAAATTTTCTTTAATAAGGCATTTTTTAAAGAAATTTCTCCTAGTGTATAGAGGCCGTTAAACAAGATTTTTTCGAATAAACAAGATCTGACAAGTTCTTTCTAGCAGTTTTGGCATGTCACTTTGTCATTTACGGTTTAAGAAAACTGCAACAATATGGGTTGCCTGAGCAAACAAAAAAAAACAGTGTTTTCTTTCATTTTACACTTAAACAAGATTGTCTTGCAATGCGATTATTTTCTAGCAGTTTCGACAAGTCTCTTTGTCATTAATGGTTAAAGAAAATTGCAGCAATAGGGTTTGCTATAGCAAACAAAAAAGTTTTTCTTCTCATTTCGTAACAAAATAATTTCAAATTAACACCATCTGACAAGTTCTTTCTAGCAGTTTTGGCATGTCACTTTGCCATTTATGGTTTAAGAAAACTGCAATAATATGAGTTGCCAGAGCAAACAAAAAAACAGCGTTTTATTTCATTTTATACTTAAACAAGATTGTCCTGCAACGCGATCTTTTTCTAGCAGTCTTGACAATTTTCAGGTATTTTGTGTGTGGAAATATCTATTTTAGTAAATACCATATTTACCCTAAATAAAAACAAACAGAGTTCATGTGTTCAATCACCTTGAATAACTGCAGTAGACAGCAATTTCAATACAAAAACAGAAGAAAAATATTCACAGATGGTGAAAATTTGATGTGGGAAAACACGCAAATGCGAGTGAGAGAAGGAATTATCAAGCTAAATCGACAGTAATCTGTAATTGCATGTCAGTATAAATCTTTGAATAAATACCACCTTAATTTCCCCCCAATTATTTTCCATTACTGTCCAATTATTTTGCAAAGCAATACCTCAAGAGCATTTATTCTCAAGTCTTTAACCTCCCTCGTTCCCTTTCCTTGAAACACCTCACATGGTAGTCCTATCGTCCAATCCTAATAAATTAAAATTGGTGGAATAGTGTTGAAAGGGGTAGAAAGAATTAAAAAAAACAGGTTGAATGACGAGAACAAAAATTGCCGTGAGAATTGAATAGAGTAAAATTAAATAGCAAATAAATTTGTTCGATGATTGCTATCGTGAATTGCCCATTTTACATTGCCCACCCAATTCAACCGCCTTCCCGGTAGTCCCCCCCCAAACCCCAAACCCATTTGCAAATTCATATCCCAACTACATACACGCCACACTAACCACCAGGTACAGCATATAACATAACCAGCCAAATCGCTTATTCATTCGCCCGTGGAATTGGTACTGGAGAGTGATTTATGGAATTATTCACATTTTGTAGTGATTACCATCGGGAAAATCCCTGATTATAGCCCACAAATAAGTGTTTTTGCTGTATCTATATACATAAATGCACACACATTCGTAAATTATTGCCATTATCACTTATGCAATCGATACCAAACACACAATACAGTACATCACCAATGCATTACCACATTTCATGGATTCCAACGTGATTTCCGAGAGTGGTTAGTGTGTTTTATTTGTTGAAAATGCGATAGAAACTGTCAGATAAAATGATCTAATTTTACTGGCTATAAATGCACCTGTAAGCAATTTCTTTTTTAACACCGGTAACAAGTTTATCAATGGTGTGAAGACGTTAAATTGAAATTGAACGAGAATGGAAACGTCAAAATTGACAGACCTTACGTCAAAATGACAGTTGTCACTTCAAAACAGATACACCTATGACAAAATGAATTCTTATTACAGCGGTGATCAAAGAACCGTTTGAAACCGAATATATGTCAAAATAAGTTTGTCCGGGTAGCGTTTTAACCACTCACGTACAATTTTCATTTGACGTTTGTTCGGTTTCAAACGGTTCTTGCTCACATCGGTCTTAATACATATTAGAAATAACTGATAATAAATTATAATAGGAATTTACTTATTATCTAAAAATATTGAGTTTGGAAAATTACAGAACTTATTTCACTTTGACAGTTAGAGCATCAATACGTAATTGTGTTGAAATCCGTTTTAATAAAGTTTTGGCATATTTCATCTTGAATTTGATGAAAAAAAGAATCGACTGATCCAATGGATCGAGAATGGAACTGTCAAAATTGTAAGACATTACGTCTATTTAACGTTTGACACATTTAACAGAACCATATCAAAAGCCGTTATTAAAATATTTTACAAATAATTCATATTGCATTAGAGCCTCTACAAATAAGGAGTAATTTTCATCAAAAATTGATTTTTTGATTGAAATTGCCTGGAGTGTTTTAGGTAGATACGTCAAATTTCTGTCAAAATGCAATTTTTGACGAAAATTGATCCCAATGTGTAGAGGCCTTTAGAAAAAGAATCTAAGCAATAATTGAAAATATTCAGTTTAGGAAATTACAGAATTTATGTAATTTTAACAGTTGACGTATCTATACTTAATCGTGATGATATTCATTTTTAATGCAGTTATACACTGAGAAAAAAAAGAGGCTGCGATTAACTTTTTTTTCGTCATAACTTTAACACTTTTTGGGTGTAAAAATATATCAGCATTTTTTAATGTCAATTTTACACCTTTTGAGGGTAAAATCAACATGAAGGCAGGGTAACTTTAACTCAATATACACCTAAAAAGGGTAATATTTACACCGTTTTCGGATCAATACTGTAGGGTAAAATTAACATTTCCGGAATGTTATTTTAACTTTTTCGGATTTCTCTCAGTGTAGAAATTTTTATCTAGGGTTTGAAAAAAAGACAACATAAATATCCTGACAGCAATATCGAATGTTGGAATTACGAAACATTTGACAGTTGTAAGTGACAGTTAACACATCATAACAAAATTGTCTTGCTAGGCTTTGCCTGTGGTTTACGAATTTCTCTTGCTGAATTTGAAAGATTCTTTATATAACATTTAGTGAAAATAATGATTGTTAGAATTACAAAATATATGTTACTTTGACATTTGACAAAGTTTAATTGATTCTCCAATTAATTTGGAGAAATTACAATATTTATGTTACTAAAGTTTATTCCGAATAAGTTTTTTTTGTGAACGGTTTATTTTACATTGATATTTGTATCGGTGCCGGCCAAAATACCGAACCCCAAAATCCCGAAAGCTAAAATCCCGAACGCCAAAATTCCGAACGGCAAAATCCCGAAAAGTTCAAAATCCCGAATGGGTCAAAATCCCGAAAAGCCAAAATCCCGAAGTGGCCTTTTTTGCTATCTTGGCTTTTTGGGATTTTGGCTTTTCGGGATTTTGGTCCATTCGGAATTTTGACTTTTCATGATTTTGGCGTTCGGGATTTTGGCGTTCGGGATTTTGGCGTTCGGGATTTTGGTGTTCGGGATTTTGGTGTTCGGGATTTTGACCGGGACCTTTTTGTATACGAGACAATACAGCAAATTACGAAAGATGAGAGATTTTTCCCTATTTTGACAGTTCATTAAAATAGTAATTGCTTTTGAAACGTAATATTTCAAATTCGAACTAAATTTAGAAATCTCTTTATGAACTTGAAGGCATGATAATAAATTAAGTGTGCTCACAATTCCACATTCACTTATTCTTCGAAGTCACAAAGGTATTCGAAATGTAATTCGGACAATAACCGAAAGTCTTTGGAAATCGAATATTTGACACTTTTGACAAATGATGAGATTATCCAAATTCAAGGTACTTTGATATTTTCACTTCGAAATTAAGTCAGAATAGATTTCTGCTATTCGAAAAACGAACGATTCATAAGTAAAAATTCTTAATATTTTCGAAAAGTGAAACGATTAGAGGAAAGCGCGCTACTTTCGGACAACTCAAGCTTCGAACAATTCATTTCTTTCAATATGTTTTCAATCGATTTAGCCATGGGTCAAATCCAATAAGAACATAAAAAAATCGAATTATCCGAAGCTTGAGTCGTGCGAAGGTAGTGCGCCTTTCCCTATCCATAAACATTTTTCGAAAATCTCCATGACCTGTATATAAAATAACGTCAATTCTATGTATCTCATAATCCTAAAACAAAATACCTGTAACCAAAAATTATGCCCTTGCACTGTTACCCTCTCCCAGCCCCAAAGCCCAAGCATATTGGTCCAATAATGAAATTGCAACTTGGCATAAAAATTGGCTGTAAATCCCATCGATTAATAACCATTGATTTTGACCAACGTCAACATTTTAATTAATGTGTCACCCCCTATTTAACAATTCAATAATTAGAAAATTAATACACTCGCACAATTCAATTGGAATACATCTCATGTATTATTGGTGGGGCATTAATTACAGCGTCGGCATGACAGGTACAATCACATATTGCATATCCACAGGACTGAGGGGGCTAGGGGCTAGGGTTTTTACCGTAAAACGAGGTGGGTGGACCCTATTGGGGTGAATATATAGGAAACTAATTAGTGGTTTTGAATAGCGATGAAACATTGTGTTAAATGTATAAAATGTTTTTCATTATATATTGTATACCTATCACATTCTCTCGTATGTGATACAGAAATCACACTGATAAATTATGCACTAAAATTGAATAGTTTCCAGCCGGGGAAAATAATAATGATAGAGAAGAAGTGAAAGAGAATCATGGTGGAAGAAAGACTTTTTCATTGTACATAAAGAAATTTCCTTGTTATTTTACCAATATTCCAACAAATTATCGCTCAATTGATATAACAGGGGCATAAGTCGATATTGTTTTTGTTAAATTCAGCTTTCAATGTTACGTGGATGTGGGCTTGGTTAGTCTTTTCTAGACAAGAACCACTGAAGAAGACACGATAGGTGTCGAAAGCTCTAGTAAATTGTGAGTTTTACTTTTGGATTGCACTCAATACACACATGCTCACTGGTAGGACATTCTGTCCTAAAATAAGAGTATCATCCACCGTCGGCTCATCTTTCTCTACACCAGGCCTGAGCTAAAATAAAAGCCGAAGTGAATTTGGTGATGACTGTTGAGATTCTTTGAAATGCCGCGAAAATTCAAGTAGAGAAAATGAGAGATTTTTTAATGTTAAAATTGCTTAATTCCTTAGAGTTAAATCATTTTCACAAGAAAATTCATTTATAATTTAGTTGAATAGAGCTATTTGGGTTAATTGTAAATACTCTTCGATATTACAACAAAAACATTGGGATGAAATTTTAAGCTGGAAGACTAATATTCTTTTGAGCTGTCCCAAAATTCAGGATAGGGTTGAGAAAAATCCTTTTGTACAACACTATTTTGGTTAATAAGGAATGCAAAAGTACGTATTAGAAGAAGGGACACGACCTGCTAATAAGGATAAAATAGAGAAGAAAATATTTTGTCGCATTTCAGAGATTTTTTGCAACTGCAGCGCCGCCAGACGTTTGTCAAGTGAGTTATTATCAAGACAAAGGTATCAAGAAGACAATTTCTTTTTATGTGAGTTTTTCTTTCTATTATGTCTTTTTGGCGCAAATATATTCATCATGGCACCGTAAATAAGCGGGATTAGTGTTACCAGCACAGTTATCTGCAATTTCCATTAGAATTATCAACACAAAATTTCCGATATTACACGACTTTTAACGAGCACAGGTTTGCTCTACACGTACGAAAAATGGTTGAAAATGAATAAAAACGAATGAAGTTTTAGTGAATACTGCAAGTATTTTGAGGGGCGTTATAACGGCGGCTAACTTCAAGTTACGATATCGCTATAGTTCCACTAGATGGGGTTGTGAATTCTCGACGATTTATACCGAAGGCACAATCGAATCGGCTACTCGAATCGAAGTCGGTTGTGACTCTCTTGGAACACTGAGAGAACAACGGGTCGCGATTAACTTTTTTCCTCATAACTTTAACACTTTTTAGGTGTAATGTTAATTTTACACCTTTTTAAGGATAAAATTAACATGAAAAAGGGTAACTTTAACCCATAATACACCTAAAAAGGGTAATATTTACACCGATTTCGGATCAATACTGCGGGGCAAAATTAACATTTCCAGAATGTTATTTTAACTTTTTCGGATTTCTCTCAGTGAATGGGCAATGGAGGCTCACTCCCGGAAACCAGCGATGAGGAGTGCTCCAGTATCCCACTTCTAATATGTAGCAAGATTGCTACGGGTCTCACACCAGAACATGCTGGAGCACCCTTTATCAAAAAGGTTTCAGCCTCATTAAGTTAAACCTTTTGCCCGGTATCTTGCCTAAATGACAAAAATGAGTTGTGCCCCTGTAATACAAAAGGATCCATACCTGTATATACCGTCAATACTCAATCTACAATGTATTGAAATGTCTCGAGATTATAAGACAAGAAATTACAGCGTGATATTGAAACATTGAAGGAGGTGAAATAAGACATGAGCTCAATGGAAAAGCCTTCCACCATAAATAATAGGTATGCGGTGTTGGAAGAGAAAGACCATTTTCAGTTCTTCAATTACACATTTCTCACAATAACTTGAAGACCACTTTTCTGTTTTATACACGTGAATGTTACTTTTCCATAAACGGCAACTAGAGTAATTCATGTAATTATCAAATTGGCGGGTATCTTTATCTCCTCTATCACCCTCTTTCACCCGTACCACCCTTCCTTCCTCAATCCACTTCCAATTCAATCCGCCTCCTCAACAGCCCATCGTTATAAATACATAATACACACTATCACATATGCCAAGTCATGGCAAGTTGGAAAACAAAACGATTCATTTCCGATTGAAATCATACAGATTTAGTGTGAGGAGGTAACAATCTTCCATCAATTGATCTCTCTGGTGAAAATCACAATAACTGACAAGGAGAAAATTATATAGTATGGGAAAAAAAAGAGAATACAAAAAGGGCATTATAAGTGGAGAGATTCACAAATTGAGTGTAATTCTCTCCACTTTGACCAATTTTCCATTAATCAAAATTCAATTTGAGATTATATAAAAATTCTACCATCATTTACCATCCGCACGATAATCAAAGAGAAAGACAGATTTTTCTTTTAGCTTACAAACAGAGATTCTAGCCAATTCAATATTATAGTCTTTAGTGTGAAAACCCCATTATTGAGTCTTTTTATTGCAATTTTTTTTTATTCCATCATCCACCGCACAGATTGTACAGTGTACACCATGTGGTCAGACTTAATGATGCCTTGAGAGAGTTCTGGGATATTCGAGATACGCCAAAGCTTCCTCATACCAACGATGTGGTCAAATAAAGAGGTTTACATTAGAATAATTGGTTTATAGGTGCTATTTTCTAAACAGAAAATGGTTGTCAAACGGTGAAGTTATTTAAATTCAAAGTAATGTCGGATTATTGAGAGTTGGAAACAACATTGAATACTAGAATTTAACACTGTTTCTTATACGGGTTTTAGACCAAAAGCTTAGCCATAAGGCTTAACTGCTATAATTCCTTATCAGTCAAGATTTTTTTGAAAAATTTTACTTAGGATTGAATTATTAAGTGGAAATGTTCTATTAGATTTGGAGACCTTTGGCAACTAGGCTAAACCTCTATTCTGAAGACCGCTTTATGCATCTTGAAGTATATATTGCTACTAACGACTTTCTAAACGGAAGTTTACGTATCGGCCACTTGGGCGCTGCTGGTTTAGAAACCTGGGGAAGTTTCATACAGTCCTCTTACGATCATAACTAGTTTTTTATATAAAAGTAATACTTTTTTCGAAATAAAAATAAACCGTAACTAAAAATAACTTTAATTTGTTTTACGTAATGTAAAGTAGAAATTTTAAAAGCTCTTCAAATTCGAATAATATAAGATCATTAGTTTAATATCTACGTGGGTGTGATTTCAGCTTTAACTTTATGATCTGAAAAACGAACTTTAGAATCCAAAATCAGCCTAATCAGACAGCTCTAAAATCAGTAATCATCCATATTCGAAATTCGAATGTGTCGGTTTCGAATTCAAAATAAGACTGAATTTAATATTTAGAGATCCTATTAAGATTAATCTAAGATCTGATTGTCTTCTGGAAGATTTTCCTTCTGATCATAATGTTTAGAATTTGAACAGAATAGTTTAGAACTAAATTCGGAAAGTTTATTTAGAATGTGGATATAATCATTTATTATCGTATACGAAAACTACGGAGTAACTTTCCAGTTTGAAAACATATCAGTTTTATATACGTTTAGAAATTTATGTTTAGAATTTCAAACGTATAGTTTAGAATAATGTTCAGAAATCATAAAAAGTTCATAATTTAAAGCCTGAAGACATTCTCTTAAATCTAAGTTTAGAATTGGGATCAAAATGGTTTAGAATTGAAATCGGACAGTTTAGAATTCGATTTGGAGAGTTTATTATTAATAGGAAGTGAGTCAGTAGTCCAATTATGAAAGGCAGTGAGAGACATTATAAGCCACTTAAGCCCAATCACCTTTTACTAATCCGTGAAATGATTCCTTTGGCCTTTTGGTAACGGGCTATTCATGCCCCCTTCCCCTGTACCTAATAATAAAGACATGGCGAAAAGAGTGGATTGTTATGAATAAGGCAAAAGAAAATTAACCCCTTTTAGTATCAATTATTCATTTATGATATCCACCAATAATTTATCGAATCATTTGTCAGAAGGTCTTTTATATCAATTTACTCATTTGGTTCCATCCATATATATCTATATATATATAATACCCATCGTGAGACCATTTAATAATGAATTGAAGGAGGGGTCTTTGCTACTCACACGTGAACTCTCTTCACCTCCTTGTTTCGCCTCTCACTTCACTGGCTTTGCCACCGTCAATTAATATAAAAACATGTTAGAAGTTTATATTAAATAAATACCACGCCACCTGATTGTTGTCGTTTAACTAATTCACAACAATTGTAATTATTTATGACATGCAACGGGGCACAACTTAATTTTCTCTCTGTTTATAACTTATAAAAGCATAGGGAAAAAAATATCAACCATCACCATGGCAGTTGTTATTTGAGTTATTTACTTTGGGATTTCTACTCTTTTTTAGCACACAACGACGGTGGGGTTCTCCCAAGACCCTCAATATACATCGTACCTTTGCAATCGAAAGGGCATATGTTGGTTTTTTTTTTTTGTTATTTTAAGAATTAAGAAGATTTCTATGAAGCAAGGGTACTGGGTTCGAATCCATTTTAAGTCACTAGAAATTGCCTAGGAAACATTTTTTTCTTAATATGCTCTTGTAGAATTCTCTAAGATATTAGAGAACCAAAATTCTTATAACCTGCTTAAAGCACTCTGGGTTCTGTCTTTGAGACCTTTATAAAGCGGTCTTCAGACTAGAGGTTTAGCCCAGTTCCCAAAGGTCTCAAAAACCTGAATAGCGAGCAATTTCACTGCTTTTTGAGAACCTAATACGTCATTTTTCTTTAATAATTCTAATCTAAGTAAAATTCTTCAAAAAAAATCGTGATAAGAAATTGGAGCAGTTAAGCTATATGTCTAAGCTTTTGTCTAAGCTTTTTGGCTCCGGCGTTCGGGTAACGAGATATTCAATTTTTTCGAAAAAAAATTTGCACGGCAGCATAGGAAATCACCAACTTCAAATAACTCTCCTGAAATGTTATCATTCTGAGATAGAATAGTATGGAATGGTACAGTCGATTTATGCTCGATGGAAAGGTCTTGGACTTTCCGACAAAACAGAACCGGTTCCAATCGAGTGATTTACAAATCGGTTTAAATCGGTTGAGAACTGGTAAACGGTACCAATCCGTTCGCTGTGTATAAAAGAAAGATGAAAATTCGCTCATAACCAAATTAAAAAAAAATTGATGCATAAGAAGTTGGAGGATTTAGCGACAAAAATCCTAAAGAAAAGATTAATTAAGAATCACTAAAGAAGATACGATATGTGTCGAAAGCTCTGGTGAAATTGTGTTTGATTCATAGGATTTGATCAACAGACACAACAGATTCCCTTTATACGGTAAACGATACACTCAGAAAAGAGCTCTGTGAAAACAGCTGTTAATTAAGCTCTTGAAACAAGAACGGGCATTTGTGTGTTGAGCTCCAAAACTATTTTACTTGAAGGAAAGCATTTATTTTAGAACATACTTTGGCTGAAGAACGTACAGTCTTTGAATTTTCATGGATAGAAAAAATAGTCTCTGGAAGAATTTTAAGTACTAAGCAGTTCTTGGAGCAAAGCATAACGAGTTTTGATTCTAGAATCAGATTTTCTCTGCTGCATCGCAACAATATTGACGTACACTCACAATTAAAAAAAAGAAATAGAATTTCACGTTTTTTTTTATTGCCCTATCACCGTATACACTTCTTAATTTATAATATTTCACATTCCCTATTTTTTCCTAAAATCTAAGCGAAATTGATCAATTTATGACTAAATGAAGACTCACATTTGGGAATATATTTCACCATCCGACTATCGCTGAGCAAGATGCTCAACATGTTCACAATTTTTTTTTTTCCAACCGAACCACCTCGCATCTTTTAATTTTTCCACTATATAAGTTTTCTAAATAAAAAATCACTTTTCCACAATACTCCAGACACTTGAACGAGCTTGTGAGGCACAATATTTTATTTTTCAGGAAAAAATATTTTCCTATTTTTCGAGCATTAATTCAGCAAATTTCTGCATAATTCTTATCGGCACTGTATTTTTTTGCAACACAAGATACTTCACTACTTGTAGAGGCTTCTCCCCACAATTTTCACTATAATTTTATTGAGAAAACTCGCGAAAACAATCACTACTTTGCGAATTGATTGCACTGTAAAATATTTTATCTGCCATTTGACAGCACTGGAAGCCACTGGAAATTTTCTAGTGAGACGGTACTTCGCTCAAGTAACGCCCGGTTTTAGTTGTTCTGTTTTAAAAAACAGCTCTTAATTCAAAGCACGACATGCTTAGGTTGATTCGGCTCTTAAAATATTCTTACAGACAAGAGCTGTATTTTTGTAAATCCCATACAAAGTTAGAGCTGCCTTTTTCTGAGTGTATATGATGCGAAAGTACTTTTGAAGGATAGCATCTAAATCACGAGTTCGAGCACTTCACAATGCCTTGGACGCTTTGCCGCCCCCTTTTTTTCCGTTTTAATAAAATTAAATTCAAACAAGTTAAATGTATCTAGCCGAAAAAGCAGTTTTGCCCCTTCGATTGCAAATGACCCACATAATTCCCAATACGTGTGCCTCTTTTTCCTTCACCATAGCCATGTGCCCATGGCATACGATATGTATACGGTAATACAATCACGTTACGGTGCCGCTAACACATTAATCATAAATCAAAACGACATTAATAACATTACGCTTTTATATAGTCACAGTGTAGAGTGGATTTAATATGAGAAATTATTATTAGAGCTATTACGAGTCAACAGAGACACACGCTATTAGTTGCAATAAAATTGTATATTATTTTGCAGTGGAAAATTAATTGTTATAGTATAACCATTACCGCAGAGGAGGTGGAAAAGACATTTTTGGGATATAAGTATCTTTTGTCTCGATATGGCACAAAATAGAAAAGACCCCTCCTACCCTCCCTCCCCAATCACCCTGAAAATCCGAAGAAAATTTGCACTAAAATCAGCATTTTGATATTCTGCATGCTCAGCTATTTTCTCCCCTCTTTGTACACGAGGATTAACTAATAATAACAATATTGTATATTATTAGCAAACAACCGAGCAATAGCGATTATTGTATAACAATTAAACTCTTGTTTGTACATTTAATTGGTAGATTTCTCTACACTATACCATTCATTCTATATAATTCGTGAGCCATTTTCTATTCTACCATCCAAAACCAACTCACCCAGTAGACTCTACCAACCCATCATTGCCATAAGCACAAATGCTTCTACATAACTTATAAAATTCTCACACTCCTCCACTCTCTTGTGCATACTTTTTATTTTTCTTTTTTTTTTTACTCTCTTCCCATTCCTCCTCCACAACATCATGCACAATGTTGTTGAGTTGTTGGTAGCAAAATGTTAAATGATGTGGAAGAGCAAACAAGTTAAACACAAGTTGTTAAGCAAAGATCTCTCACTATGTCAATCTCCACCACCCACCGTTTCCCACCCTCCTTCTTCCCCCCATCAAGCCCGACAACTTTAGTGTGCCTGATGGCATAAACACAAGCCAACATATCACATGAATATTAAACTCAACACTCTCATGCAACCATCTAGTCACGAATTTTATTTATTAATTCCATATCAATCATATCATCACTAATCACATTTGCCTACTTCTTTTTTTTTCTCCCTTTCTTTCTACGAAATCAATTTGCCAATTCTCTCAGTATAAACGATAATTTTCTTATTTTCCTTCAAACATGACATTTGATTACCCATTTATAGCTTTTAAGGATTTATCGACGACTCAGATAGTCAAACAAATAGACTGAATATGCATTTTAGAATTCTAAACAGTCAGATTTAAACAATTTGACAGCTACTCGAGTCGCCATCTGTGAGCAAAACACGTAACGTTAATGACAGTAATTCAGATTTCTGTAAATTGTTTAACCATTTAACGACGAGACACTTCTTACGGACTGAAAATCAACAATAAAAATTAAACTGAGAAACATAATACGTGATAAGTCTTACATCTAACCTTGGAAAGTCCAACAGAGCCTGCTGCGGTGTACTTTGCGCCTCTATGAACGATAGGGACAAAAACAGCCCAAAAATTTAAGTAATTTTTCTAACAATACCAATTAATAATATTTTTCGCTTTAATGAAAAATATTACGTACGACTATTGTAGCTTTTATTGCCAAAAGGGTTTTGCTTAAAAAAAAAATTGGAAGTATAAAAAATAAATAAAATCAATTATGAAATTGAGAATTTAAAAATTCGCCATTATTGAGCTTAAATATTTACTACATAGCAAATAGCTAGAGACTTGCAAACTTTTTTAAACAAAACCTTTTTGGGAATAAAAACTACAATAGGGGGAGGTGGGGCTACTTTGAGCTGTGGGGCTACATTGTTATACGATTTTCTGCATATTTCTAATGGAAACTCGATTTTAACATGATGTAATTTGGATAGACAAAGTAATTGTGGATCTAAATAAAATTATTGTAAGGACCAGATTTATTTTGAAATCGGCGAAAAAGTCGCAAAATAATGTAGCCCCACTGCTCAAAATAGCCCCACCTCCCCCTACTCATACGTAATATTTTTCATTAAAGCGAAAAATATTATTCATTGGTATTGTGCGAAAAATTACTCAAATTTTTGGGCTATTTTTGTCCCTATCGTTCATAGAAGCATAAAATACACTGAATCAGACTATATTGGACTTTCCAAGGTTAGATGTAAGACTTATAATTGATTATGTTTCTCAGTTTAATTTTTATTGTTGATTTTCAGTCCGTAAAAAATGTCTCGTCGTTAAAGGGTTAAAAAATATCATTTTTTATGAAATTGACAGATATTTGAAGTACCACCTGTGAGAAAAATAAGTGAGACTTACGAGATTGATACAGGAAAGAAATCCTAATTTCCTTTAAATTATGTAACACAGTACTATCAACTTTTTAATTAGGATTGCAAACTTTAATAAAAGAATTTCATTTCTGTTGCTTTTTTAACAGAAATATACAGCTATTTGAGATGCCATCTGTGAGAAAAATAAGTAAAGTTGATGAAATATATGGGAAAAGCATCACGAACCTAAAAATTAAAAGAAATGCTCCAAGAAACATCAATTTTTTAATTGATTTAGTCGAGACACCCATCATGAACTCTAAAAGTTCCTGCTTAATAGTTAATCTACTTTTTGCTTTTGAATTTCTCAAAATTTTACTCAATTGTAGAGTGAAGTTACAGAGAGAATAGAAATAGATAAAATTTAGCCAAATTTTTAACTGTGGTAGAATACTCAGCAAGGCTGTCAGTTTTATAGCACGTGATATGTGTCTCGGCTTATTGTTGGCTAATTTTATTGCTTGAACTCCACGAAGAGAGCAGTATATTATCCCCCCCTCAGAGACCATTTCTCTTCCTCTGTCGGTCTGGCTGTCGGCAGCTCTAGAGGCCAAACGGTTAGAGATAGCCACCTGGGACCTTCCAGGGTTCCCGCATAAGTCGAACCAAGGATAGTTAACATGCCCCTTATTTTTATTCAACTCCTCCCCTTCCCCTCCAAATCCATGTTTTAGATATTACCCAGGTGGACATTTGACCAAACACGAAAATACCGCTTAATCATTCCTAATAACGATTTTTCAAGGTAACCTTTGAAGACACTAGAGAGCGAATTTATCAAGCAAATTGGGTCAAGTTTGGGCTAGTTGGAAAGGTCTTTGAATTTCTGACAAAACTGAACCGGTTCTAATCGGTATTGAACTTGTAATAAACCGGTTCATAACCTATAACTAATTTTTATTCGAAATTCAATGACAACGCTCCTTAGGTGTAGTTTTGTAACAGTTTTGAGTGATTAATAAATCCATTCAAATAAATCGGTTGCGTACCGGTAATGAACCGGTAAGTAATTTTTGTCCGAAAATTAATGTTATTACTCTTAGAATTATTTTGTGGGATCTTTCGAGTGATTGACAAATCGGTTTAAATCGGTTGAGAACGGATAGACTATAAAATGATACGAAAGTACTTTTGAGGTATAGCATCTAAGTCACGAGATCCACGAGATCAAGCACTTCGCAAAGCCTCTGATGCTTTGCCACCCCTTTTTTCCATGTACTTCACTATTTTTATTATTGCCCCTTTTTAAGTCTTCTGATAATATGTAATTATATTCCGATAAATAGTAGAGTTAATTTTGTAAATGTATAACGATAAATCTTGTTCAAAGTTTAGCTTACGAATGTCCTGTAAAACGTTTCCAGATCGGTTACAAACTCTACGAATGCAGAATAATGACTCACCTAGAAAGAGAAGAAAAAACAAAATTAGAATTAGAATTTGTTTATTTTTAAGTGTAAACTTCTTGATTTATATTAATTGCATATTTATTTGTGGTAGGTGTCTTAGATCACTGAGAAAAAAAGAGGCTATATTTTAACTTTTTTTCGTCATAACTTCAACACTTTTCGGGTGTAAAAATATATCAACATTTTTTAATGTTAATTTTACACCTTTTTAAGGGTAAAATCAACATGAAAAAGGGTAACTTTAACCGATAATACACGTAAAAAGCATAATATTTGAAAAACTTTCAAGTAAAAAAGGAATAACATCACTTGATATACAAATTATCAATGGAAACTTATTTTATTGCAAAGTAATTAAGATAAAATTCGAAGGAAAAAAAACATAAATAACTTCGTTTAAAGGAAGTAGCTCCATAAAAGTCAATTTTAACTTTTCACTGAGAAATAATCATCCTAATCTATTCCATGCATAAGTAGCACTCAACAGCAAATGTTTTATGGAAAGTTAGCAGACTTATTATGATAATTACTAAGCAATTTCTGGTAGAAATATCACATATTGATGATTGAATATTATAACTTGCCTCGTACTTTTTTTTCTATCTTATTTTACGACAGTCTTTTTGATATTTTTCCTGTGAAAACATGTGATACAAGAAAATGGCGTGAGACAGAAATTGATAAAAAAAAGACCATCAAATTACCATTTTTTTTCGTGGTAAACCTGGTGATGTCAAGACAGGTGCTAATGACCACATAATTGAGGTTTCCAATTTAAATAATAATACACTCTATTGGAGAACCCAATGAACGAATATGCATTAGAGAGACGATGAATGGTTAATAAGAAAAAAAAGGTGAGAGAAGATGGAAATGAATTGCGGTTTGAATTGTGCAATTTTTCATATCTCCCAACTCAATCTCTTTGGGGGTAATTTTCACAATCAATAATCAAATAGACGGAAGCAACCAGTAACGAAGAAAAAAAAATTATATATAGAGAGAGACGTGTCAGCCAATGCAATAAATTACACGAATAGTGCGGAAAAAAAATTATTGAAACGTTGAAATTTACTATTATGTGCTTAAGTGTATTTTATTCCCTATTTCCTATCCCATTCGCCACTACTGTTCTCTATTTTTTTTTATGTGCACTCTCTTGGTCAGACCTCAGCAAACTTGCCAATAAAAATCCAATAAATTGCTACCAAACCAATATATCTAGTGCAAATGTATATTGCAGTAAGAAAATACCAAAAATGTCTTTTTGCACTGCGAAAAATAGACGTGAAGGATATATGACTGTTCAATTGAATTTTGCTGAAACACTTTTGGATTTAAAGTTTTATAAAGTTACTCAAATGTACATTTTTAGCACTACATTTTCAATTTCGTGTGTTAAATTTACACATGGGAGTGTAAAAATAAGCTTGGAAAATGCTTATTTTTATTAAGGGTTAAAATAACACATGGTAGTGCTTAGGGAAACTATGTCAGATTTATATCTCGTACTTGAGGATAATTTCAAGCCATTTGTCTATTAGTTACTCTTAGTTTAGTGAGAAATATTAGTGTAGATATTAACTTTATCTATGCTTCAAGTCTAATCTTAGAATTGATAAGGAGCCGAAGTCCAAAAAGCCTACACTGAGAAAAAAACGGGGGTGCGATTAACTTTTTTTCCTCATAACTTTAACACTTTTTAGGTGTAAACATAAATCAACATTTTTTAATGTTAATTTTACACCTTTTTAAGTGTAAAACTAACATGAAAAGAGTAACTTTAACCCCGAATACACCTAAAAAGGGTAATATTTACACCGATTTCGGATCAATAGTACAGGATAAAATAAACATTTTCGGAATGTTTTTTTTTACTTTTTCGGATTTCTCTCAGTGTAGAAATCTGTATGATTGAAGATTTTTCGGTGATCGCCAGTGGGAATGGACTCACCTCAAGATTAAAACAAACTCAATTAAACTCACTCAATCGATTCCTTTTCAATCGGGAGACAAATTTTGTTGACAATTTTCACGTTTAATTATGAAGCTAATTCGCTGTAGTTCTTCCTATTTTATCGTGATTCTTTATAATTGAGCGTTTTTTGTGGAATTTACAAAGGCTTTGACGCTCAATTCTATCGCTAAACCGGATGACATTTTGCCCCATATTCCCGATTGAGAGAGAACCTACTGTATATCACGGTAGACCAGTATTAGTTTATGGATCTGGGCAGTGAATGTATATTTATATTCGACTAAACATGTCGAAATTTGTTTCCTATACTCGTACCAACCTCTCTATTTAGGCGGTTTCATTGTCAATGCATTGGCCAGGGGCCTTTCGACATTTCATTATTCCATACGTTTTTGCATAGAAGCACTGAAGCCTATTGGCAAGTTTTTTCCTAAAGAGATTTGACTTATCAGTCTCATATATTTCGAAATCGTGCATTAAAAGCTATCTAAAAATACATATTTCATAATGTCCGCCGAAATAATACAAGAACTACGAGCAAATTTGTTAGAAAAATAGCTTCACTTTTTATTAGGCTTGATGGGCCTCTTGCATTGGCATTACTTTTCCATTCATTCACTGAACGAATCTGAGACTAATACAACAGCGGAAAAATCTGCAGGTGCCTAATCTCGAACCCGAGAACTCACCGAACTAAGTGTTACAATCAAGCCAAAGTTAGTGTAACCAGCAACACTTAAGTTTTCCCTCAGTGTGTCACATGTGAAAAGGAGCAAAGTAAATCGTTTTTCGTCCAAGGGAGATTTTTACGGTTTTATTGTACGACAAATTCTCGAAATAGAGTCCCTTTTCTGCCATCTTCATCCGGCCAATGAAGGTGGTATGGGATAGAAAGCAGAAAAAAAGAACATATTATATCGATTGAAATCAGTTGTTGGAATTTCTTCTCTTTCTCTAGAGGATTTTCCCTACTACCACCTTCCACCCACAAATATCACGTCACAAGAATTCTCATATTGTTCAGGAGGGATTTTCTTGTACACAGCATAGACAAACCACCGTATCAGAATCACTCTACAGACACCACCATCGAATCCTTCTCCAATATCTCTGACAAAAGTGGAAACCCCATTTCAACTTCCTCTCTCTCATCGTTAGTATAGCCATAAACGTCGCTCGTTTCAAACTACCAGACCGACAAAGTATTTTCCCATCTTTTTATGCGCTCCTTTCGTCTTCTTTTTCCACCCCGTTTTTCATGGGTTGTCTGCCAAGAAAAGAAAAGTACTCTATTGAATTTGAACACGAAAAGCAGTTGAATTTCACATCCTCAAACCAAATACACCCTATAATCTTTTTCATTGCCAGCATATCTTCATCCTCAATCCCACCCCCAACACAGCCCTTTTACTTCTTCTTCTTTTTTCCCTTCAACCCTTACTCCTTCATACAACCCGTAAACCACACTCTGCCGAGAGACAAATATTTCCAACAAACTATATAAACGTGTGTATAACCATCCCCAATTCTTCAGGATGTTTTGTTACACCCCGTTCGACTCCACTGTATTTGTGTGGCAAAAGGAATTTTATTATTACATGAGCTAGAAGTGAAATAAGATAAGAATGTCAGTTCAAAAGTATTAGCATTTTTCCCGTTTGTCTCCATACCATCAAACACTTCACGATATGTGATGTATGTTGTCGATGGTTGTCAATCTGATGAAAATTCTGAGGATTTTTATCAAGTGAATTTCACTGTACGACAGTATACGAAAGATGCCATTCCACACTCTGAAGGAAATTCAGGAAAATTTATGGGGTTGGATTTACACATAAAGTGGAGTTATTGTTACACATTTTAGATAAAATGCGTAAAATCTACACACGAACGTGGGAAACTAAGCATAAAACAGAGGGCTTAGGATCATGGATTAGAAGTTCATTGAAGTGCTCATAGCAATTGGTTAAGATCAGTGGCGAAGACAAACAGAGCCAGTGCCCCCATAGCTCAGTTGGTAGAGCAATCGCTTAGACAGCGAAAGGCCCTCAGTTCAAGCCCAGATGGAAGCAGGATTTTTTCCTGTCTCTCTATGCACAAACACAAAATTTCTTGGGATTACGTACCAAGCGAACAAAAGTCTGTTCAATCACTTTCACAATTCCTCTTATCTGATCCTTACCCAACAAGCAAAATAGCTACCTTATAGAACCAAGTATTAGACAAGTCTTTTAGTATACTTTTAAAAGACTTAAAGTGATAGTTTTCTGTTGAAATTCCCATAGCAGCTCTTAAGATCCTTAAGAGAGCGCCACTTTACTCATAGTAATCTGAGTGATGGAACCAAGAGCGTTATAAGTAAATAAATAGATTTTTGGTTCTATAGTGCCTTTCTTAGGGAATTCTACAAGACTATTTTAAGAAAAAAATGCTGCTTGGGCAATCTCTTTATCTATCTAGGATCAGCCTGAGTCTGTTTGAGGCTTTATACACAGTAAAAAATTGTGTGAGAAATAAAGTTGTGTATTTGAAAAGTTGTGTAAATTCACAAACAATATGGTTGTAAATTGTAAAATTACTATCATAGTGGTGGTACGATACTAACATAATGCTAGTAAAATTATGTATTGTGTAAGGAAATTTGTGTATTGGAAAATTTGTGTGAGAACTGTCAAAATTCCATTGTTTACTATTGCAATTTTTCTAAGATTTCAGATAGATTTTGCATTTTTAACTGCCTAATTGTCTTCTGGAATCATTCATTGGATTCTTAAAATGTGCCTCAGTCGTGAAAAATTAGGAATAATTATGTAATAACAGAAAACAAAGGAAGCATCATGTAAATTAGAAAAATTGACGATGCAACTCTTGGCCATTTGCTGAAGAGAAGTAATCAAGTCGGTAGCGCAGGCAGAAAACACGAGACCATCAACGCAAAGATTATGGGTTCAAGTCTCAGACTCTCTCTTATTTTTTTTTCCTTTTTTTTATTCTTTTTTCTTTTTTTTCTTAGTTTAATACCGAGACATATCACAGATAATACAAATAAACCGAACAAAATTGCTCTACAATCAAAATTATAGACAGGAAGCCATTTTATAAAATTGAAAATACACAACTTTGCCAATACACAACATTTCCAATACACAAACTTTACAACCATAGCGCTCGTGCAAAAATTACCAATCGTAGTGGTTGTAAATTTTTTTACTGTGTACTTTTTGAATAAACAAATCTACATAAAATCTAGGCTTGTTTATAAGACGAGGGTTGAAGTAACACATGGTGCTGCTTAGAAGAATTACGTCGGATTTTTATTACAAACTTGAGGATGATCTAAAACCAGTTGTATAAGAGTTAATCTTAGTTTTGAAACCAGCAGTAATTAGTGTAGATCAAGCATGTGGCAAGTTAATTTATTTTATACGGAGTTATTTGAAGGCAATTTTTTAAATTGGTCTCGGACTCAGCTCACAGTACTCCGAGGAAAAAATGTATTTAAACAAAAATTTAGTATATTTATCCCTCCATTCGGAAAGGTATCTTATAATACGGAAAAACTTCTCACTTCTTAGATATTTAGCGTAACGGTCGCGAGTGCAAAAAAAATCCCATATAAATTTAAATCTAAATATGAGAAAGCGGCTTCAAATTGGTGTAGATATAAACATTATCCATGCTTTAAGAATATTAAAATTGCTAAGTAACCAGAATCCAGAAAGCCTAGATATCTGAATTACGTAAAATCTCGGATTTTTACTTTAAAAATAGAATTCTTCAGGGGAGACTGGGGCAAATAGTCACAAATCGAAAATTTCAAAATTCAATATCTACCAAGATAAATAAGAAAGCGGCTTAAATTTTTTTCCAAAGATAGCCTCCATAGACCTTCTTCAATGTCGTAAGTTTTTTTAGAATTCGAACAAGGAATTTAGAAAATAAAAAATATTGAAATTTTTAGCCCGGTTTTTAAAATAATTTCATTACAGCAGATATCATTTTTTACCTATTTTATTTTCAAAATTGATGCATTGGTGAATATTTCCTAAATGATTTGGATTCTTTAAATACGAAGCCGCTGTCAAACCGGTCAATTTGACCGGGTCTTGGGTAGGTTTAGCGTTAAGACTATTTTTATAATGGATAAGAAATTTCAATACTGTTTCTAAAGTGCACTGTACATCGAAGTTCCTAATTTATGTTTGAAATTATAATGTTTATAAGGGGCGTGGCCTATTTTCAATGGGAGGATATCTTTATACCAGCCATAGATCGAAGTTAAGGTTTGATTTTCTCGAGTATTCTTTTCAATATATTCTTTTTCCTAATATTCCAAATAAAAAAGAGAAGTAATTCCATTAAGACTTATAAGGGCTTCAGACCTGAAGGCCTTGACAGACCTGGGGATTAGCCGAAAGACGGCTTAGCGTAATTATATTCGAAATAATGGTTAGACATCTTTTCCATAATTTTCCACTAAGTCGTCTCTCGGCTTAAGTCGTAAGTGTGTCCAGGGCATAAGGCTTAGCCATATGGCTTAATTTCTCTAATCTCTTATCAGTCAAGATTTTTTAGGAAAATATGACTTAGGATTGAACATTATGGGCAAACGATCCGGTTAATTTTGAAAAATCAATAAAATTGGTTGCTATTTTGAAATTTGAGACTTTCGGGAACTGGGCTCAACCTTAGGTCTTTAGATGGTATTATTTTCTGAACGAGGGGTGGGGGATAGTATCCAAAATTATTTAAAGGCAGAGCTTAAATTTGAAATCAAGCATTATCTGCTACACTAACCATTCTCCAATTTAGCCCCGTTTCACCCTATGTGTACCTAGTTGAATTGTAAAATCCAAATAACATAACAGGGATGTTGAGAATCACTCTCGAAATGCTCATTCTTCTAATTCACCATGAGAGACTTTTCTTGTGCCTTTCTGCCACTTCCTCAGCCCCCCACAAAGTCAGTACCATGTCTGGTTTCACAGTTCTCTCCCATTCTCACCATTCAACCCCAACTGCGTGTCACTGCGGGGGTTAAAATAAATGTGCACCGAGTGAAACGTGAAGATATGTACGTATCGAAGGGTGGTTCGGTATACTTAATAAATGCAAAGCACGAATAAGTTGGAGCTAATGGGAAATGTGGAGGATGCAAAGTGAGTGTGTGACGGTTTTATATAATAAAATGGCGCCCCTCAATATAATTTGCATATTTCTCTCGTGTTTTCTTCCAGTCTTCATCTCTCCTACCAAACCCCCCACCTCCTCCAAATACACCCAATCTTCATCCCAAAACCCCCAAAGACTATATTGGCTTTGGCTAAAATATATTTCTTCTATCTCTCGACTACCAAATATACAAAATGCGCTTCATGTCGCTTTTAAGCATTTTCCACAAGTAAAATTTACCCTTATACCATCACCCCATGTACAACATTCTAATTCTCATTCAACTTGAGCATTGATTCTAAATCGATTGGTATATTTCTTCTTGTTTTTTTTTTTTGCTTTTGCTTTACGGCTGGAATTCAGCTTGAATCTCATTGTAATACCTGTTTGACGCGAGGAAATGATTCTCTCAAGATTACTGCTTACATGAATGGAAAAGTAGGAGGAAATCCAAGAAAAGTTCAAGAGACTTTTACGTTTTACACGGTTTTTCACGTTAAACAAGAATTCGACACACACAAATTGTAATAATTTCGTATTTAGAAACTTTGCAAGCTGTTTATCGTTTTTGTTTTTATTAAAATTAGTCTTAATAAGTATAAAAATGAATTGATAATTGAAAAATGAATTGTACAGGTCAATTTGACTCAAATTTTGGACACCTTGGTTGTAAATTTGGACACTATGGTTGTAATTTCGGACAGCTAATCCGCCTCAATAGGATCCCAAGCAGCACATCTTGGCTATTTAACTCTTAGATAACGTTTTCATAACTTGTTTGGTTAAAATAACCGTTTTTTAACGTTGGCATAACGATAATATCTGATTGAATTATTTTGTGCTACTTGGGATGCCCATTGTTCTCCATTTCAAGAACCTATCTTACCAAGTCCTCATCCTGTTTGTGAAAAGAAACTGTAGAATGTCACAAAAAGTCCGTAAACTTTAAACATATCATTCATTAAACTTATTTGACTTCGGTACCCCAAGTACGCGCGGATTCGCGCATTCCCTGGTCTTTCCGGGACCTTTTTAAGATTTTTTTTCCAGAATTTTGATTCTCAATCCGTAGTCGGATATATATAATAACTCGTAAGCAATTGCTTACACTAAAGTTTCAACAAAGCAATTTTTACTCAAATCATATTCAAAATTTAACAAACTTTGTGTTAAAATCCTCCAAAAAGAATAAATATTTAGACAGAATTCATTATTCATCAAATATTGGAATAAAAATCCATAATTTTAAACACTTTATTTTCAGTGTCCACTTTTACCCTCAAGGTGTCCAAATTTAGAAACTGTCCAAAATTAGGAACTCTTCCCCTACAATATGAACATTTTTAAGATACTCAAGGTCTACATTACATTTTACATATTTTTAATACACAAAAAGAACAGCATAAGGATTAAGAAAATGCAATTTTTGAATATTTGTTCTAAAAGTCCAATAAAAAGCTTTAATCATAAAGAAATTGAATTTTTTTTGGTTTAATTCGTAAAGGGTAATTTGTCAAGTGAAGAGACTTTTAAGGAGACTTTAAAGGAGAAGACTTTCTTAAGTCATATTAACCAAATATTAGATTGCGATAGACTCGAAATGTCCTAGCATAGCGAGCAGTTCGCTGAAAAAGGCAATGTTTTTAGCATATTTTTGCTGAATCAATTAGCGAAGAAAAAAGTTGACCAACCAGAAGTTCTTGAACAAACATTATTAACTAAATAATTTGACAATAATTTGTATATATTCTTGTATGTATGTATTGTGTATTCTATTCGAATTTTTAAAATAATATAAATCTCTGTTTATTTATTTATTTATTTTTTGAGAGGGGTAGCCAGGGGCATGACGTTTCGTAGGTTTCCCATATATTTCTAGCGTGCCGAAAAAACTTTTGAGTTTATTAGTTGTTTTCTGTCATTGTGGAATGAATTAGCAAAAAATACTAATACAAAATAAAAGCCAATTTAATATAGAATAGGCAACCGAAAACCCCAAATTGGCAACCTACGCAGTTTTGGAGATATCTCATAAAATGTGTACAAAAATAGGAAAAAGTTTACACTAGAACTGGTCGCATTTTTCAGAGCTAATGTCACCCCCCTGATTAAATCAATAGAGCATTCACCTAATTTTAATTTTCCAACATTTTCAAAACAGAAAGCTCTCTTCAATTTCAAAGGATTTCCATCTAAAGTTCCCCTGTCCTCCCCTATGCCGAAACGTCTTCAACATCCTTACAGACACTATACATGAAGAACTTTTTACATCACATTCCTAACTCTCAACACGGAAAATTATCAACTCTCACCACATTCTCCCCAGCTTGAATTCACCCCATCATTCTTCAGCTACCAGGGAGAATTTCTTACAATTTTCTCATCTGTGAAAATTGAGGGTGTTTTTCCTTGACTTTCCACTGAACACCATTTTATCATCGTATCATTATTTTCACGGGTACTTTTTTCCACCCTGTTACACCTTACAAAGCCATTTTCAGCTCAGGTGTTTCCACTGTTGAACTCTACATTCCCCCCCCCCCCCCCAAACCCCAATCCACCACCCTCGCCACCATTCATATCTCTGAGTGTATACTCACAAGAGGCAGTGAAAAGTGTATAAAACCCATGAGGTAATTGTAATTGTGCAGAAAATGAATTTTTCCTGCCACATATTCATCCACTTTATACTCTCACAAACTCTCTTGATGCCTCCTCTTGTGGCTGCAAAATTTTCACAACACATTTCATATATATATGTACAATAGTAATGAGATATGAGTGTGATGCCAGAGCATAAGTTGTTGATTATGCAGACAATTTGCTTGCTGAAAAAGGAACTTCAAAACATACATCCATAACCTTCCCCACTCTCCCCTTTTCATCCGAAAAAAAAACCAGAACTACTTTTGCCATGGGAAAAGTTATTTTGGCTGTAGAATAAACTGAATTTTCCCTCATTTCACCCACTGCAAAATCTCTCCTCTCACTATCTTGCACAAAAATCCACTTTTCCATGCCAAACATACATATATCCATGGATATATGTTGTATATATATATATTCCTCAACTCAGCCAGAAGAACACACCAAAATGTTGAGCTTTCTGTATGCACTAAAGCCATTGTATGCACTGTGGATAAAATACACTCTGCACCATCCTCTATTCTTCACCAAGTGGAAAATATTACATACAGACAATGCAATATGCAGCAAGGAGGAAAATTCATTGTGCACAAGATGAGAATTTTATGTTCATTCTCATGTTCATACAATTTGTGGATGTGATGTGTAAATTGGAGAAGCGAAAAGGATAATTTTGCACTAAATAATACTCGGAATGCATAAGGACTATAACTTAAATTAAGAGATGGATTACTTCACTTTGTTTTAAGTTTGTTGAACAAAAAAAAATCATTTGAATTCATAAAGTGATACTTCAATTCAGTTAAATATTAAAAATGAGTTAAATGTCAAAAATGACAAATGCCACGCATGTTTCCAAGAAATCATCGTTGCAATTTGAATTCAAAATGACAGTTAACTGTCAAAGTAATGTAAAGTGCCCTCGCTCGACCGGTAGAGTTATTTATTCAATTTATTAAAAGTGCCCATGCTTTATACCATTGGAAGCTTCGTAATAACTAAATTTTCTATGTTTCACAATATATATGTGACTCATCAAAAGCATCAAAATCATATTTTAAAAACTATGGGAAAGTGGGCAGTTTTTAAAATATATTACGGAGTCACATTTATTGAGAAACATAGGAAAAATTTAGTCATTACGAAGCTTCCAATGGTATCAAGCATGGGCACTTTTCCCTATTTGCTGTAATATTTAACGTATGATCTAACATTAATAGAATATTATTATATTATAATTTCATAGAAATTGGCCATCAAACCGATCAAACATTAAAAATTGACCCACCGGTCGAGTCAAGTAAACCGGTTGAGTCAGGGCACTTTACCTTAGTATTAATTTCATCTGTCAAAATTGGCACAAAGCACAAAGGACTATCGACTTCCTACAACTTTTATTTCTCCTTTGAGAAAGACTTTTCTTGCACAGAAAAAATTTCGTAAAATTGTTCGAAAATGTTTGTGAATTCCTATTGGGGACTTACAAAATGGTCGTAAATCTTGTAACCCATAAACAAATTCGCAAAAGTTTGTATTTCTTTTACAAACATTGTTCGCATATGTTCCTAAATACATAGAAATGCTCGTACAATTTTGTCATTTGTTCGTGGATGTTCGTAAAATGTTCGCCAGGTAAACAAAAAATTAAGAACAAATTACAAAATTTTAGGAACATTTTCTGTGTGTTAACGTTTACGAACAAATGTTTGTAAAAGTACAAAAAATGCTCATCATGTGATCATGTTACAAACAATGTTTGTGAAAAACGTACAAACTTTTACGAACTTGTTTATGTAATTCCCCAATAGGAATTCACAAACATTTACGAACAATTATACGTAATATTTTTTTTCTGTCTACAAATTAGAAGACAAATCATAGCTTAAATTAAAATTTGGAAAAATTACGCATAGACTAAAATTATAAGACACAGAAATCTTCCGATGCTACCTAAATTGTGTTTTAAAAAATATATGTTGAGAAAATAAAAAAAAACCGTGTGAAATTGAAAAATTAATTTAAAAAGTGACATTTAACTGTCGCGTTAGTGCTAGCTTCATCTGTCAAAACTGACACAAAAATGGATTTCTTTTAGTCAAAGTTCTATTTTTTTAAGAAAGACTTTTTTTTACAAATTAGGAAACGAACCTTGCCTTAAATCAAAATTATAAAAGTGACATTAACTGCTAGTTGTCAAAGTTGGAAATCTTCGAGCTGTCAAAAAAACATTAAAGAGAAGTCTTGCGACATTGCTTAATTCTTTTAATTTATTTTTAAGAAGACTTAAGTTAGACAAATAAAAAATATCCAATTCGCACTGTTATTTGAATTTAGAAAGTGACGTTCAGTGAACTGTCAAAGTTGATACGTCAAAACTGATATAGAAGAAAAGTTTTAAAACTTTCTGCAGTTTGCGTAATTGTCTGTTATTTTTTTAAAATAATTTTTGTGCACTTACAATTAAAAAATATATTTATAAGAATATTCTGAACCTTGAAAATTCAATCATAGAGTGTAATCAAGCGGAAAATATTTTACAATTCATTTTTTTTTGTTACAAATTTCACACTGATAATTACATTCAACAACTTCTTAAATAAGTGGTAAAACATGTTTAGAAAATATTTTGTTTAACCATAGGATACACTGAGAGAAATCCGAAAAAGTTAACAACAAATTAATAACATTCCGGAAATGTTAATTTTATCCTGCAGTATTGATCCAAAATCGGTGTAAATATTACCCTTTTTAGGTGTATTGGGGGTTAAAGTTACCCTTTTTCATGGTAATTTTACCCTTAAAAAGGTGTAAAATTAATAATTAAAAATGTTGATGTATTTTTACATCTAAAAAGTGTTAAAGTTATGAGGAAAAAAGGTTAATCGCACCCTCTTTTTTCTCAGTGTACCAATTTTTAAAATGATATTCAGTGTTTGTCAAAATGAAAGACACAGAGACACAGAGTGCCAATTTCTGAATCTCATATTTGTCAAAACTTTTAACAGATAATACGTAAAATAGAAAAGTTTTTTGAATTTTATATTCTTGCTGGTATAAATACTGCAGCGTTTCAGCGAGAACTTGAATTTTAATTAAAATATAATAGAACACAATGTTTCAATGTTGATCTCACGATCTGTCAAAAATGACATGAGGAATAAAAGATGACATTTTTCATTGTTATACCAGAATCTGAACTCCCTTCAATAGATTGATCTTTCAATAATTGAAATTTGAATTCAGAATGACATTTGAATATCTGTCAAAATTGAATATATGATCTGTCAATAATGACAAATACAAAAGATTGACAGATTTGACACATCTTTACAATTAAAAAACTAGTTTATCGAAAAACAAAGATTCGTAAGGCTGCTTGTCAAACTCATTACACGAACTGTCAATGGTGTAAAAAAATCGTGTAATTTAATTACATGAATCCACTTCTCCATACACTTCATAAACAACATTTTTGCATTTTCCACATCAGAGTATTAAAAAAAAAACAACATTGTTGGTGAAACACAGCAAGAATTTTAATTATCCCCCCAATGTTTGCTACTTGTAAAAAATTATCTGCAAATTTTAATTGTAAAATTATTAAAAAATAAAAGTCCCCTTTTCCACCAAAAAAAAAAATACTGGGGAATTTAAATTAAACAGAGGTGATGACAAAAAAAGAGCTGTATCCAACCCTTTTTTCTGGCTACATACAAGTCAGCAAGATTAATGAAAACATAATGAAATTCAGTGGTATTTTTTCTTGTTATTTTGTTAGGAAAAATATGATGAAAAGTCAGACAGTATGTGACATTTGTTCATTCACACGACCAACCACACAAAATACCCAACTTCATGGGGGATTTTTCAGGAGAAGAGACAGTAGGATAGACACGGATTCAAGAATGTACATTGCATTATTTGAATATCTCTACCATAGTATTTCACTCTGTCGCCACCCACTATTTCAGCCCCTTTCCCCCTACGCCCCCTCGCTCCCGTATTGCGCTATGTATAGGTATTTTTCATCTGACGAGAGAAAAGCGAGAAAAAGCTCAACCAACCAGAAAAACGAGGGTGGAAGCTTTGGCGCAACAACGAGCTTTTGCCGCGGAAATCAATACCGCGCCACGTTCAGCTATGCATGATATGCGACGGAGATTTTCCACCAGCAGCCACTGTAGATGATTCTCCCTTTCTGAAATGTTTCCCAAACCTCCCCGCCCCCCTTTTCCACCAAATGAGACACCAAAGCTCTACCGGGAAAATTTTCGGGAGATGTACTCTTGCTCTTTCTCTCTTTCGTCTATGATCATCTATGCTAAAAGTATGTGGTTTTATCTGCATCATTCTCATTCTTCCCTTTCTTTTTCGTACTTCATCTTCAACAAAAAATCTCCCCAAACTCACCCTATTTCATCACACAAAAATCCAACCCAAAAAACCCCACTTCATGAAAATTCATCGTTCTCCCCATTCGATGTGGAAGAAGAAAAAAAAAACACCGCCAAGAGAGATAAAGACTGGGCTTCTCTCTTTTACCCTCACAGAATGGTGTTTGCATTATATTTTCCTCGCCATGCTTTTCATACCCAGTCCTCCCTTCACGGAGAACAGCCCCAAACCACACCAACAAGGGGATGACTGCAGAAGAATCAACCAGGAGGATTATGTACATTTTCACGAATTCATTAGTTGAGTAAATAATTCACTCATACTTCCATTTAATCTCTCCAGAAATCTTACACTCAGATCAATATTGTGCTGTGGAAAATACTCGATGTATGAAAATAAGGGTTAGATTAAGAATGGATGGGTTCTGATACAACTCGTGTTACTGTAAATTGCGGATTCAGGCTCATTTTGTAAGTTCTGTAAGTTTTGTAACTATAAGTTTTCTGTTGTAAAAAACACAAGATGTAAGAAACATAGGTTAGATTAAGAATGGTTTTGGTTTAGAATAATCCCTAATACTGAAAATTGTGTTTCTAAAACCGCTCAGTGATGACGCGTATACACTATTTGTAGTTATCATAAATCGACGCTTCCATTCCATGAGAGTGCCCCATGGAATAGATTATGGCCTCCCCGCAAAAAGCTTTACAATGCCTGAAAATGATTTCAAAAAACCTCAAAATTAAAAATATTTGACGTGTTATGATAACACATCACATTTTGTTTGGTTTTCTGAATCTTTTTCTGACAAAAGTCGCGACATGACCATAAGTAAAGACAGGCGACAAGTAATGCCACCACCCTATTGTGTTATCTCAGAACGACAACTTTTCAGAAGAGCCATTTGAAGTTGGCGATTTCCAATGTTGTCCGCGTAATGCTTTATCGAAAAAATTGAATACCCGTCAAATAATATCTGCAGATATCTTTAAGATTTCTGTAGAGAAAATCTACACCTCTACAGAATATCTGCAGATAAATTCTGTAGATATTCTTACGAATTTTATTTGAGCTTGGGACAAAATTCGTCACAATATTTCGGCAGATTTTCTGACGAATCTCTGACGAATTTCTGTAGATATTCTGTAGATTTTTTCTACATTCCAGACTTTCCAGACAAGATGTGTCAGAAGAGATGGAAAAATTTTTCACTGAACTTTGCAAAATTCTATAGAGTTATTCTTAGTGATATCACGGTGTTTATATAAAATAAAGAATTCTGCGACGCCGTGTTACAAGTAGAGAAAAGTGAAGTGAAAACTTTAAACAGAGTGTCGACCAAAATTTCGTGTTTTTGTATCATTCGATTGGCGATTTTTAAGAAATTAGTTTTTGCTCGCAGTTTTTTTACTTATCTAAAATGTGTACTCGATAATGCTTGTTAAGCAGAGCATACAATTTTCTTTATAACTTCTACAGTTTCTTCATAAATCAACAATATTTTTGTGAAGTAATGGAGGTTATGCAGATTTTCTAGGGAGAAATTCTGCCGAGAATCTGCAGATTTTCTCTGAATGTACTAGAATATACCGTTAAAATTCAAAAAAACCTCCGAGTAAAAGCGGCAGGTAGAGCAATGATTTGACGGGTATTAATTTCCACCAGTTGTAGATCGCGATTCTATGAAAAACAATGAAATAGCATGGAACGGAGCCTTTGAAATATTACAAATATTGTGCTGCAAAAACACCGAATGTTAGAAAACCTGGGTTAGATTGAGAATTGTTGTTTCTTGAAATAACCCTGATCCTGAATTCCTTATAGGAACAAGAATAAAGTTACATTTTACCAAGTGGCTCTCAGAGTGAATCGTGAGTGGAGATCTGCAAAATTGTGCCGATCTGGAAGTAAAAATCAACAGATTGGCGCTATTTGGTTAAAAAATCGGCAGATCGGCATGATTTTGCAGAATAATCGGCGAATTTAAGTGTCACTTCGCTCTCATGAAGTTTTATTATTAGTTTTTTTTTTAATATTTATTTAAAACGTTCGTTTAGGCTCGTGTAATATTATAAATTTCCTACAAACATTTCCATTTTATTTTACTGTATTGGATACACTAATCTTGTAAACTTACTTGCGGCAAATTGGCACGAGATCGACAGATCGGCAATCGAGTGAACAGTGAACGGTATAGTTATCTACCCCTTGCAATTTACTCAAATTAATGACAATAGTGATACTAAATGATAAAAATATATAAATTTTTCTAGAAAAAGGGGTTGGATTAAGAACGGTCAGGGTGTAAAATGGACTACCAATTAAATGAATCCCTTTTGAAAGATGTCAGGCTTGATTTACTCTCGTAATCAAGATTTTTTATTATTTTAAACATGAACCCTACAGATTTCAATAAAATTATTACAGTCTCAAGAATTCTATGCACAGGTAAGATTTCTTATAATAAGAAGTATAATTAGAGTAATTTCTTGGAATAAACTTCCATGAACTCGTTAGCGGATAAAAATTTGAGACCATTTACGTCACTGATTTAATGAAGTATGAATTAGATACTTTTATAAATTTGTAGTATTTCCCTCTTAATACTTTCTTTTTGTAACTTTTTTTTCTAATAAAAATGGCATGCCTTATTGTTACGGTCAATGAATGGTAAATGAACAACTTCTAGTCCTAACTAATACATCAGCGAAAAAAGTGTTTAGATTAAGAACGTCTGAGTGCTAGGATAAACCATAAAAATGTTGCTACAATTGTTTCCGACTAAGGAAGATCCTGCGAGTCCGATTGCAAAAAATAGATATAAAAAGAAAGATAGATATACAAAGAGATATAGAATTATTCATCAAAAGATATTAAGGGGTTAGATTAACCCCATGTCTTTGTTGATTGAGTCACAGTGTGGGAGACAAATTGGGTTTGAATCTCAGGAGAGCTTTTCGAAAATGCGATTCTGTAGCCGTGGCTTTGCCATTTCAGCTCAAGTGACATTGTCAGAAGTCACATATTTGAGATTTCTGGTAATTCAAATGACAATGAATTTTGTCAAATAAATCAACCAAGATGTACTGTATTTTCATAAAATCATCAAGTTAAGGGATTTCATTAAAAATTCAATGAATTGCATTTTCGAACTCATATGATATGACAAAAAAAAGCTCGTTTGGCATTCTCATTCGAACTTACACGTGACAATGTCATGAAAGTTACAGAATTCCCCTCCAGGTTTTGTCTGTATTTCTAAATTTAAGAATAGGTAGACTTTTGAAATAGTTGTTTTCTAATAAATTCCACATTATTAAGAATAATCTTATAGCATTTTAGCTTTCTTTAGGGATTAGGTTAATCCCATGAGGTTAATCCCGTGGGTTAAAATGAGTGTAAAAGTTAACCTTCTAAAAAATATGTGACCTATGCTGATATAGTCCCTAAATAACTGGAGAATGCAATTCACTAAAAAAGCAGTATTCCATATGGGTTAAATTAATCCTAAATTAGCACAAAACATGTGTTAAATTCAGCAATCAATTTTTCCGAGCACTCTAACGTCAGCCATTGTATTTTTCCGTTTCTGAATTTTTCAAAAAAGAGAAAACATCGCTGTAATTTTCACATTATCCTATCAGAGTGAAAACATTAAGCTCTGCAAGTCTTTTGAAGAGAGTCAGCTAAAAAGAGGACTAATGGGTAACCACAGAGAAATGGTTAAAAGGCGAGACACAAGCCAGGAGAAAAGGATGGTAAAAAGACGATTGAGGATCCTGGAAGTGGCTTACTACTAGAATTTATGTAGCACCACTCACTTTAGCCACATAAGAGACTTTTTCCATGTTGTTCATTCTCTTTTTCCCTTCAAACCAGAAAAAGGACACCCACTACCAGACGCCTCCACTCTTTGTGTAAGTTCGAAAATGATGACACACCGAAACATTTGCATAATAAACACTCAACAAAATACCGTCTAGCTCTTTCTGTATGATCCCCCTTTTTTTTTTAAATAGATTTAGTTCTATCTGACCCATACCCCATCTGTCTGTGACCCTATGTATAAATTTCCTGAAACTCCTGACTGTGAAAAAAAAAACATCCCACATATAAGAGGGATGAAAATTATTCTTCATTTCCGTCCACTTTGTATGTAACATACCACACTTTCCTGCCAAAAAAAGGGATAATTTTTGCATATTACACTAAAGTCACTTTATATAGCACATTCTACAAATTTTATATCATGTGAAAGAAATTAAATTTCTGACATGCAATTTATCGTCCAATTCCACTTTCAACTCTATCTTTTGCATTTTTTTTTCGTCAGCAACCACCCCGAAAAAAAAATTGCTGTAGAGCACAAAAGGAGAGACAGGCAAAAAAGTATAAAAGCTCTTATCAATTTATTAAATTGTCTCTCTTCAACATTTTCCATGCAAAAAAGATTATGGGAAAAACTGGTGATATACTGCTTCTTGTTGTCTGATGTCTTCCCATTTCTATTGCTCAAATTCTACAGAAAGAGCCAGATATGTGTATTATTGCGTTTTATTGCAGTGAGATAAGTGTACCAAATTTCGACCAGTTTGCAATTTCGGCCACCTTTTTTTGTACCTTAGATATTCATGAATTTTTAGTTTTAGCCTAGAGATTATACAATGAAAAAGATTCTGGAAGAATTCCGGAAGGGCAAGGAACCATGAGAATTAATGTGGCCGCACCTTCAGGCACCAAAGCTATGTCTTCATTTTAAATGTCTAAAAAATCATTTTAGAGAAAATAAAGACGATAAACTGCCTACAAGGTTCCATGCAACAGTCCTTGAAAAGAAATAACAAAAACAATCCAATTTGTAATAAAAAAAATTGTCGAAATTTGGTACACTTACCCTACTTAGTGGTTTCAACAAAATCTTTTTGGTCAGTAAAAAATTCAAATTGGTCAGTAAAAAATAAAATATTGGACAGTAAAAAATCAAATTCGGTCAGTAAAAAATAAAATATACTCAGTAAAAAAGTTTAAAAGTCAGTAAGAAATTAAATTTGGTCGGTTAAAAGTCAAATTTGATCAGTAAAAAATTAAATTTGGTCAGTAAAAACCATTTTAATGGCTCCGGCACACCTTTTAGATCAGGAAAATTTCATCAAGTCAAAATTTGAATCTCTTTCTTTCTCAAAAAATTTGCATAAGTCTGTTCCACTCTTTCGGTCTCAAAATTGGACTGAACTAAATTAAATTTGGTGTGATGTTCAAAAGACGAAGAAGAGTGCGAAAGGATAGGATAGATTTATGCAAACAATTTGAGATGGAAAAGGATGTGAATTTCGATTTCATGAAATTTTCCTGATCCAAAAGGTGTGCCGGAGCCATTAAAAATCGAAAAAATTAAATTTGGTCAGTAAAAAATCAAATTTGGTCAGTAAAAGATAAAATTTGGTCGGTAATTAACAAAATTTGGTCAGTAATAAATAAAATTTGATCAGTATAAAATAAAAATTTGGTCAGTAAAAATCAAATTCGATCGGAGAAAGGTCAAATTTGGTCGCTAAAAAGTCAAAATTAGTCAGTAAGTTTTTTTAAATCAGTAAAATGCGAAATTTAGTGAGTGGAAAATTAAAAATGATCAGTGAATAATAATTTAATCAATAAAAAACTGAAAGGAAATCAATAAAAATTAAAACTTTGTATATCCGGATAAAAAATCTTGCACATTTCGTATTTTACCATATTGTATTTCATATTTCGTCTTTCCTAAATTTTGTACAAAAATTAAACAGGTGCTACTGAAATCTATTCAAACCACGGAAAATTTCCCTTTGCCTCAACAGGCGATACAGATAACTTCCCGAAGCACAGAAAATTTGATTTTTACTGACCAGGTTCTTTATTTTTTACTGACCATTTTTGATATTTTACTGATCAAATTTTATTTTTTACTGATCAATTTTGATTTTTCACTGATCATTTATTTTTTACTGACCAAATTTAACTTTTTACCGACACAGTTTGACTTTTCTCCGACGGAATTTAATTTTTACTGACCAAAGTTTATTTTATACTGACCAAATTTAACTTTTCACCGACTAAGTTTGACTTTCCTCCGACCGAATTTGATTTTTTACTGACCACAGTTCATTTTATACTGACCAAATTTTATTTTTATTGATCAATTTTGATTTTCGCTGACCAAATTTGATTTTTTACTGACCAAATTTAATTTTCTACCGGTTTTCTTAAGTTTTTTACTGACCATATTTAATATTTTACTGACCATATTTTATTTTTAACTGACCACATTTGATCTTTTACTGACCAAATTTTATTTTTTACTGACCAAAAGTCACAGCCAGTGATTTCCGTTCCCATAATTTTTGCTATATGACAGCTTTCGAAAAATGGCGTTACTTTGCGTTTTTGGTCATCTATCAAACTGTCAATACAACTAAAGACCAAAAGGTCAGGGATAATGACTTGGAGTGTTAGAGAGACCCCTCATAAAACAATGTCCTCATCATTTTTAAAAGAATAAACTTTAAAACAAAGGTGTGCAGTGTCCAAGAACCGTTTGAAACCGAATGAACAAACGTCAAATTACATTTGTACGTCAACGCTACGCGAAAGAAACTTAATTTGACGTTTATTTTGAAAGAATAAACAGCTCTATAGAGCTTATTTCTAAATCGATTTTGACTAGTTAGGTTCATTTGAAAGGCCTCCCATTCCCGGACAGCTTCTAATTGACTAAAATCGATTTTAACAGTTCTGAACAGATATTCGTCCAATAATTTATTCTGTATAGGTACCATTAAAATACTTTAGATACAGAATCGAAGTCACAAGTTCGAGCATTTCGCAAAGTCATGGTTACTATTCCAATTTGTTTTCTTGCCATTTCCACGCTACATTTGAGCATCCCCTGCATAACTATATATTATTTTTTAACTAAAAGCAGCAGTGGCATTTAGAAAAAATAATATGTGTAATTTAATAAAAAAGAACATCTGAGAATCAATGTATTAGGGGAAAAGTATCATGATCCGAATTCATTTAATTAATGGATTTTTTTCCAATGTAATATTCTACCAGTAATATAAAGAAAAAACCAACCATACCAAAATACTCAATTTAGAATGGACAAGATAACCATAAATCTATAGCTTAATACAGAAAAAAAGTAGATGAAATTTTTCCACGAGAAATTCTCATATACCCTACAATAAAAAAATCAAATAAGCTTTTCTCATATTCATTTAACACATTCCACATACTAAAAACCTAAACTTTTGTATCCAATTAAGCATAAAATATTTGGTGTTACTCAGTGCGGAAAAAAACATTGTGAAATACCCATATGAGACATCACATAAATGACAATTTCACGGTGCTCTAAACTGAATTTCAAAAAAGAAAAAAATCCTAAACACTTTTTAATTTATTTTCACCGTTTTGTATGTACATAGATAAAAAAAATATTCACTATAAAACAGATAAAGTCCATTCCTCATTAGTCTTCACTACTGAAAACATTCATTTGCATTAATTTCACTCTCTCTCTTTTTCACTATTTCTACAAAGCCCGTGCTTTTTTTTGTTATGCAACTTTCCATCCAAATAAAAGTGGAATCGAAAAAGAGAGATATATTAGATTTTGGGTTAAATTAAAAATAAAGCGGATATGTTGAAGTTTTTTTTTAAATTCTGGATTTAAAGTTATTAAAATTGAACTTGAAATCACTTGAAAACATAAATAATTAAAAATTTTTATCTATATCAGATTCTTGGTTACAATAAGCATATTCATGAACGAAGCAGGGGACTTAGCTCGATCAACCTAACCAATTCCTTGGAAAGATTAATTACGAAGAACCTATTTTTTCTCAAAATACGAAAATTTAATCTATTTTCCGACTTCATTTTTACCTGAATTAATAAACATTAATGGAGGTTCTTTTATTCAAAATACGTTTAGGAATTAAAAAGAAGAAAGTACGATTTAACTACCTAAGCCATACTTCCGTTTCTTACCATGTATCACTCCTAGAAATACCCAAAAATGAAATTGAGTGTAGCAATCATCTCTTTCAATTCAATACGTACTAATTAAAACATATTTACTAAGCCTTTTGTACAAAAAAGAAGAGTTTCAAAATTTTTCTGAATCCAAAGCCGTCTTTAGAAGTTTAGCCCAGTTTCCGAAGATTTCAGAATCTCAAAAATTAAACAATTTTATGGTTTTTCTCATAATCTAATAGATCACTTTACATTTTAGTAATCTAAACCTAAATTAAAAATTTCCAAAAATCTGGACTGATAAGAAATTGTGGAAGTTAAGCCAGAAGGCTAAGCCTTATGCCAGCTTCAGACTGGAGGTTTAGCCCAGTTCCTGAAGGTCTCAAAAATCTAAATAACAAGAAATTTTATTGATTTTTCAAAATCTAATAAATCATTTGCTCTTATAAACTAAACCTAAACAACAATTTTCTAAAAAAAAAATCATGCCTGATTAGGAATTAGGGGAGTTAAGCCATATGGCTAAGTCCCAGGTTTGAAGCTAGCCTTAGGTCCGAAAACCTTACAAGAACAAAATCAAGTTTTTGCTTCCAATGAGTTCAACATTATTCATTCTTTATGGGCACTGTGGAATCTTGGTTAAAGAAAATAAAATAAACCTAGCTCAACTTCGACCAACGAAGACTTTGGAGACTTAAAGAGAAAGCGTACCATTATACGGACTTCAGACCTAAGGCTTAGCCATATGGCTTAACTGCTCTAATTTCTTTTCAATCACGATTTTTTAGAAAATTTTAACTTGAGATTGGATTATTTAAAATAAGTGACTTATTAGGTTCTCAAAATGCAATAAAATTGCACGCTATTTAGAATTTTGAGACCTTCGGGAACTAGGCTAAACCTTTAGTCTGCAGACCGCTTTACCAAATAAAGTACCAGATTTAATTTACTGCAAAATTCAGGCTTGAGAAAATTCAATTAGAAACTTGATTCAAACTAAGTAGAACTTAAGGAGCTTAAGCCTAACAAAATTCAGAGCAATCGTTTAGAATTCACTTAGTTGAGTTTAAGATTAAAGACTAATCTTAAGTAACGAACAATGTTACTTAGTCTGAATTTCAAATAAATCAGGGGGCCTAGTTTAACTGATACGATCAATTTGAAAGAAAACAAAAAAATATCCAGTTTGACAACCCCAGTTTCAGTGACAACCCTGGGATTGAGTAATCTACCATCTTTTCCTCCCCTTTCAGGTGAAAATACATCACTTAGTGAGGATTTTTAGGGAAACAAAGATCTAATTCACCTAAGTCAACTAGCTTTTTGGTAAATTTAAGAGAAGGAGTAAAGCGGTCTTCAGACTAGAGATTTAACCCAGTTCCCGAAGGTCTCAAAATCTTAAATAGCGAGCGATTTTGTTGCTTTTTGAAAACCTAATAGGTCATTTATCTTTAATAATTCAATTCTGAATTAAATTTTTCATAAAATTCTAATAAGAAATTAGAGTAGATAAGCCATATGGCTAAGCCTTAGGTCTGAAGCCCGAGTAATCTAAAGTAGGATTCAATTTCAGTAAGTTCGATACAAACGACCTAGTTCGACTAGGTTGACGAGCTCCTTGGTAAAACAAGAGAACTAAAGTAGGTCCTTCTGAGCCGAGTGAAAAGAGAAAACGAGTTATGCTCTCAATTCTTCCGGTGTTCGTCAGAAGGGAATTAAAAGAATCTGTTTTTTTTTCCATGGAGAAAAAACAGATTCTTTTAATTTGAAAAGAGGAATACCCTTCTGACGAACACCGGAAAAATTGAGAGCATAAAGTTCCCCGTCAGACTCCAAAAGAAAGAAAACAAGTTAGTTTGACAACTAATCTTAAGTAATGAACAATCTTAGTAGGACGATGGTGAAAAGGTACACTTTTAATTTGTCTGAGAAATTACCAAATTAAAATTTGTGAATATGAATGAATTTTCGCTTTATTTGGAGCAAAATTAACTAAATAATGAAACTGTGGTATAGAAAATATATAAATATAATAATTTAGTACTGTATTTATCATAAAACAATGACGTCTCCATTTGGAGTAGCGAAAAATTTACATTTAGAGCAGATTTTGAATTTGCTTAATTTACCATACCTAGGTCCATGTATGTATAATGGCTAAGGTTACTAGTAAACCAAACCTAGCTTTGTTCAACCCCTATGCTTAATACCACCAATTCGTCGTGACTTATCCATCCCCAAAGTCAAATATACCGCATTTTTTGCAATCTAACTCAATCCCATTTAAATGAATCACTTTTTCTGTACTTTCATGAGCGAAATAAAATATAGTCACACACCAAAAAAATCCCCAGTACAGATGGTCAAAGGGAGAAATAGGCAAAAAAAAATGCAAAACGTATAACATTATCTCACACAGAGGGATTTTCTGATGGTCTGCATGGGCGATACATCCAGCAAAAAAAAAATTTGGAAAAAAAGTGTACAGAGCATGATAAAAAATTGTTGGAAAAAAAAATACAAAGTGAGAACGTGGAGTTAGGAGTATCATCCACCTACTTTTCATCCCTTGAAGCCACTCTGAGGGTGCCTCCAGTGGCGACAGTCAAGTGGTTAGAGGAGACGGTCGGGTAGTTCATGTTTTATTAAAATACTCAGTTCCGCTATGGCTCCACTTTATACATACATATTTATAGTACAGGGGATCTTTCTCTATATATAGCTTTATATTACTATGTTGGCAATATCTATGTGGGAGCTATTCAGGTTCTCTCTGGGTAAAGTGTGGATATCCCAAGCGTTAGAACTGCAATTAAAAATGTATAACACAAAGTGACTGACATAGAGTGGAATTTTACTCTTGTATATTATACACCCTGTTGAACTAAAGCTCAAAATGGGAAGGCATCATACCAAAACACAAAAAAACCCACCATAAACACCCATCCCAGACCACCCCCTTAACAAAGTGGAAGTCGACAAATCAGACTGGAATGAGATGCAAACTGGAGAAATAATTAATTTAGCGCGAATACAAAAAAAAATCTGAATAAAACTTTATTAAAATTTCATATTATTTTTTTTGTTTGTTTCTACGTGTTGTTTGTTACCCGCTGGAAAATGAGATTTTTTCCCCATTCCAGGCTTTTTATTCGCATAAAAATGCGTTTGTGCAAATTTTTCCAACATAGTTTTCCAAGTCATATTTTCCCAATCCTGTCCACTACTGACTCCATTTCTCCCTCCAACTCTTTTAGTAAAAATTTTATTACTCACTACCAGAGCATTCCCCTATCTAAATCCCTGTCAAATGACCAGTTGGACCTAGTTGCACGGATTTATTGGTGAAAATACTCAGAGATTTTCGCATATATCGCACTTATGCTATGGACTTGACAAATTGTATTGCAATAAGTATTTGAATAATTCTAAGTCAACGTTATATTTAGAATTGTTACGAATTTTGTCAAAAAAGCGATAAGAAAATTGTACTATTAAAAATTTACAGTACAAAGGCGTAAATTTAATAAAGTTATGAAACAAATAAATATAAATAAAAAGAAACACCCCATTTGTATTATAATTTTCAGTAAAACCTTAATAAAATTTAAAGAAAATAACTGTGACAGAATTGTGCAGTGTCATTCTAAATCATTTTTTTGACAGTTGGTATCTGTTGACATAAATGAAAACGACACCGAAAGCCAAAAGCGTGAGGGTCTACCACTGTCTTCAATGTTGTTCGCATGAATTTTAGCCTTAAGAGAAAATGCTTTATTTAGCGGCTTTATGCATGATTAAGAATAATATTTTAATCTTAAAGAAACTCTGCATTCTGCCAGTTTCGAAAATGGCAGAAAAAGATAGCCAAATCAGACATTTTCACTCAAGGCTAAAATTCATGCGAATAACACTGAGGACAAAGGAAGTCCTTTAGATTTAGGTGGAAGTGGGTTTAACATATAGAGAAGCTCTTGTAGAGCAAATATTTGATTCACGGTGAGTACCACGCCTGCCGAATACAAGTATTTCTCCCTATTAATTGGAAAAATTCGGTATAACAGCCAAAAACAAAAACTGGGTATTAGTTTTTACGCATCTTACCGACGTTTCGTGATTTATTTGGTCACTTCCTCAGGCTCTAGCCTGGTTTATTTATTTTTGGTTAGATTTAATTTTTGGCTGCTTATACCGAATTTTTCCAACTCATATTAACCACAGTCGTTATTCTTTAATGGGAAAAAATAAATGAGCAAAAAAAATTCAAAAGCGGTCAGTACAAAATTAAATTTAATCAACAAATAATTCGAAATGATCAATAAAAATATAAAATTTTGTCAATAAAAAGTGAAATTTTGTCAGTAGAAAGTTCAATTTGGTCAGTTAAATCTTCGGATCGATCAGTAGAAATATTCGAGTTGAGCAGTAAAAAAAATACAAAATGATCAGCAAAAACTTAAAAGTAGTCAGTAAAAAGAAATATGATTAGTAAAAATATAAAAATGAGCAGTAGAAATATCCGAGTTGATCAGCAAAAAATTAAAAATAAGCAGTCAAAATTAAAAAGTGATCAGTGAAAATTCAAAAATGAGCACTAGAAAATAAAAACTGACCAATAAAAAAATAAAAGTGTGCAGTAAAAAATAAAATGTGGTCAGCAACAAATAAAAAGTGATCAGCAAAAAAATTAGAAGTGGTCAGTAATGAAGGAATCGCACCTCAGTAAGCTGATTTAGGCTTATCACTGGTTCTTTTACTGACGACTTTTATTTTCTACTGCTCATTTTAATTTTTTTTGCTGACCAATTTTTATTTTTTACTGACCAGTTTAATTTATTACTGACCAGAATGAATATTTTTCTGTCTATTTGTAATAATTCCTGCTCATTTTTCATTTTTAGTTGATCATTTATTATTTTTTTACTGGTCATGCTTAATTATTTTACTGACCACTTCATTTTTACTGAACAGTTTTCATTTTTTACTGATAACTTTTCATTTTATACTTTTAATTAACTTTTTTTTAATTTTTCACTGATCAACTAGAATATTTCTACTGCTCATTTTGAATTTCTTGCTGACCAGTTTATTTTGTACTATTCATTTTTAATTTTTGCTGCATTTTTTTCAAAATCTTCTACTGCTCATTTGTAATTTTTTACTGATCATTTTGAATATTTTTACAAATTGAGCATTTTTCAGGATTTTACGATTATTTAATCCCTATTGAGAGTTTTAAAAATCGTTTGAGATTTTGGTTTGCATCGTTCGGGTAGTTCAAGTGATCTCTCCTCCCCCTGCTCCCCTCTCAAAAAACAAAATAAATAAATAAACAGAGATTTGTATTATTTTAAAAATTCGAATAGAATGAGCAATACACTAACCGGTAGTCACTAGATCTCAATCCAACCTCCTCTGAATCACTCAAATGTCACACGATTTGCCATAGATACTCGTTTTTTGTTTAATCAACATTTATTATTACCGAAATATCTAACTATAACTAACTATGTACATAAAAACAACTAACACTGAATTAAGTTAGTAAAAATTCTCACTATCTAACTATAATGTCGTTTGATTTGTTGCATAAAATAGTCTTTGTGCAATAATACACTTATGAAGCAGGGATATAAGTTTTGAGAACAGTTTGATACTGTGATCTTTGCTTTCGAACAGGGCAAAAATTTTATGACTTTTGCATTATTTAGGGGAAAATACTCTCCCTTCTAATGTTTATTCCTTCGAATAATTTGAATTTTCTTATATTTTTCCTAAGTGACTTACATAGGATAAAGTGATACAAGTTAGAAGCCCATGCTTGTCGATCATCCACATTCTATCATCCGAAGCCTCAATACTCTCATCCCTCTCATCCATTGATTTTGTCCTAATCAACTGATACGACAAAAAATATCAAAGTACAAAAATCCAGAGTTGCCACTTCGTTTATATACGACCGATATTGACATCCTCATACGATTCCAAACATGCCAAAATCAATCGACTTCATATGGCAGATTACACATGAATAACACATATTTTCACACAGAAATGGAAAACACAACCCGGAGCAAATGCCAATTTTGGCCTGAGAGTGCGGAAAAAGGGGTTTGCGGATGATGGTTTAAATAAACAATTGAAAACCACAATTATTTTCCCCGTACCATTCACAGAGTGAAAATGCCAAGAGAGAGGGAGACACAATTTTCACAATTCGACCCCCATCATTGCCCTGCGCCCTTTCCTCCTACCCCCATAAACCCTACCCTTTCTCCACCTTCCCCAACCACTTTTCCTTTAAACATTTCGACAGTGTAAATTCAAAATAGTTCACCAACCATAATGAATGAGTCATACCATTGTGTGTGGAAATTCTGGACAACAAATGAGGTTTTTTTTTTTGGTGTATGGGTTTTTGGACTAAAAGACAGAATATGGCAATTTGTACACAGGCACCAAAATTTCCTACTATACAGGAAAAATTATATACAGATATCATATATATATCTCACCCCGATGAATGCATATTACAGGCCAAAATTAAATTCTATGCGGTTGAAACAATACTGAAAATTACGTTTGCATATTTTCACTGAGTGAGATATGCATTCAAAAACTCAGCATATTTTCCGTATAGGGTGAAATGGGGTAGTTTGGGATAAATCGAATGGATTATCTTTTAATAAGTTGAAAATTAATAAGTTTTAAAAATAAATTAGTAAAATAGTAAGTTTGATGTGTATCAGATCTTAAATTGAATAATCATAACTTCAAAGCCAACATTCATACTGTGTACAAAAGTGCCCCCAGGGAATTAGATCTGTAAGATATCTTGTTAAAAAGAATCTTCAAACTTAAGCTCAATCTCTAAACTTCTTTAAAATATCAGGAAAATATTTAAAACAGTGATTTTGAATTTATAAATCACAAAAAGTTAAATAAAATTAAATTTAAAAAATATATTTTTATATAAATTTAAATAAAAATAAATTACGTTCACATCCGCCATTTCTTTTAAAAATTGTTTTACCAAAGATCCACCCTAATGCTACCTAAAAGTATCACTTACTTTAAAATCCCAGAAAGACTAGTATTGTACAAAACTGCCCCGTACATCCCTTCTCACGTAACGAACTTTTTTGCTATAATTTTTTCACACTGCACTCTCTCTATGAAGTGTCAAGGGTGAAAAGGATTCTCTATACCTCACTGTATACACTTTTTTTTCTGTCTATTTCTATTTCCTGTTGTTTCAGGCCCACCTCGTACCACCTATCCTACCCCATTCGTGATAATTCTCCATGTTATTTCACTACCATTTGTCTAAAAAAAAAAGATTAAAAAAAAACTGTGCACTACGGCACAGAGACCATGATTAACAAGAGAATAGAAGAGTTGAGCATGGAAAAAAGCACAGGATTTCAATTGCAAAATACCACAGAGAGAACAAGAGTTGAACTTCCATATGAATAACAGTGAGAAAAAATTGCTAAAAGAATGTATGTAAAACTTTTATGCCAACTCAAATAATACAAAAAAAAAAGAAAAATATGCTGCCGTTCAAGTGAAATTTTCACAAGTTTCACCTCTTCCTTTTTTTCTTGCTCTCTGGAGTATGCATGCACCATTCTCACCATATTCTTTTCACCACATTTTGCATGTTTTTCTTCTTCTCCTTTTTTTTTTGAGTGCATCATGCTGAAAAAGTGTTCAGCCATTCATATCATGTGGTTTGGGGATATCAAGGAGAAAATTCTTTTGTAATATGCACCACAATTGTGCTTCTCATGATGACAGTCAGGAATTTCCTCTCACCAATCTCCTCCACATCTTCTTCCTACATATGTACACATAGCATAACACATATACCTAGAACTTGCAATCTTGACTCTCACCTATTTTCCTCGTTTTTGCCATCATGTCAACTACAATACGACAAAAGGTTAGAAAAGGACTTCTACTAACGGAAATATTTCAAATTCTGACAAGTTTCAGGATGCACTTCAATAGATTCTTCTGTCGACGTGTTATATGCAAAATTTAAATCAGGCAACCCTCTTTCTAGCAGTTCTTTTAAAATCGCATATGCTGCACTCTTTACAAAATTTAAAATTTCCTTTCTAAATCTAAAGTTGAAATTGCTAGAATTGGGGTTTCCAGATAAATCTGACACTTATTTCATGTGATTGACAGTTGATGTCAAAACTGCTAGAAATAAGGATTTCTCTGTGAAAATAAAGGTCAATATTTCATTGGGATATGTATTACTCACAATTTAATATCAAATGCTTTAGGTAACATAGGCACGCAAAATAATTTCGCATTTCCGTGTTCTTAATGCTATAAAATTCATTCAACAACTGCTAGAAATGGATTTTTCTCTATGGAAGTAACCGTCAAGATTTCATTGGGATATATATTACTCACAATTTAATATCAAATACTTTTGGTAACTTAGGCACGTCAAATAATTTCGCATTTCCGTGTTCTTAATGCTATAAAATTTATTCAACAACTGCTAGAAATGGATTTTTTTTTCTATGGAAGTACCCGACATTATTTCACTGGGAACCTTGTGTTAATTGTTTAATGTGACTCTGATATCTTCAATCATATCGAATTCTTACGTTCTGAATTCCGTTAAAAGTTATTGCAAAACTACTAGAATTTCCGTGTGAGAACAATTTCGGTTTATCTAATGCTCAATAATTGTCTAGACATAATATTTGTAGTTTATTACACAAATAGCATCAAATAAGGCCGAAATACGTCTTATTTTCAATATTGTTCATAATTAACGTCAAATCTGCTAGAATTCATGTTTTTCTTTATTACATCTGATGAGTACAATTTCACTAACAGATTATTAAGTACCATGTGGTCCATAAGTATTTAATAAATTTAGTTATCTCGATGTCTTGTTTTTATTTTGTAGATCCTTTTTGTCAAAAGTGCTAGAATTAGGGTTTACAGATGCATAAGTAAGATACGAACAGTAAGATATTACACTGTTCGTCTTATTTGTTTTCCGAATCATATTAATTGTTTTTATGAATCATGTTACAGGCAATTCGAGCAATTTTCCATGCATGCCAACTGCGATTCGGTAAATTATCGTGCGAAACGCTAGAGACAAGAAAAAACACTTGTTATCTTTTTTTACCATTCTCGCAGTTCAGAAAGTATTAATATTAATATTAATCTTATATGTGATATGGTCATGAGGAAGCGTCGACCTTGAGGCAGATCTAGAACAAGGTGCCTGAATTAAATTGAGAATCTTGCCTTGGAATGCCTTGGGATTGAACTCGAACAACTTCCTGATGACCATGTTACATATAAGATTAATACTAAGATTAATACTTTCTGAACTGCGAGAATGCCAAAAAAAGATAGCAAGTGTTTTATCATGCCTCTCTTTCGCGCTTCGCTCGAAAACTGACCGAATCACAGTTGGCACTCCTGGAAAATTGCTCGAATTGCCTGTAATACGATTCAGAAAGCAATTAATACGAACAGTAATATCTTACTCATCGTATTACTCCACTAGAGTGTACTCTTACTAACACACGTGATATTCCATTTGAAATTTTGTTGTGTGAATTTTTTGAAGTGGCGAAGGATCGACATGCGTGGGCTGCTAAGATGTCATGGGCCCGCGACCCCAACAGGGATAAGCGGTTGAAAATGTTGATGATGACATCTCTTACAGAGTATTTAACATCTCTCCAGTTAATTCAATATTGTAATTTTAACATTTTGTTTCTAAGATTGGCAATAAGTAATGCAATAACTGCTAGAATTAGCAATTTAAAATGTGATTAAAGGTAGTCTTGCTTCATTTTCATTCAGCCATATTTATAATGAGAAGAATTAATATCAATTTTCTTAGTTAACTCGTCTTGTCATCAATACTGTTAACTCTTATTACAATAACTGCTAGAATTAGGGGTTCCTGAAACATACGTAATGCTTTACATTTTATTATGCATTTTCTGTAACAAGAATTTATTATTAATGGCTTGAGGTAACTCAGATATGTTGACTAATTTCAATATTTTGCTTGCGACATTATTAATAACTAATATAAAAACTGCTAGAATTACAGTTCTCTGATTCACGTAAGGTTTTCTTTACTTCAAAAATCGTATTTCAGCTGAGGATTTAATAGCAATTGTTTTATAACTGGATTATTTCTCAATGCCACCGATTTTTACTACAAAAAACTGCTAGAATTACATTTTCCCGATGTGACTAATCGCAAGTTACATTACACTTTAGGCATAATATCACAAAAAGTCTTGAAGCGGATATACCAACTTGTTCTTGATATAATAAAACAAATCTCTGCCCAACAAGTTTCCCAAAATGAAGCCACTAAGTCTCGAGCTCTATAAGATTTACCATATGATTTTCACACCTTTTCTGCCCCAAATTCCTTTCTTCCAGTCTATACCATTTTTTCGCCCCTAGAAGATGGGCTAAAAGAAAAAATCCACCATCTCGTCGTACGTTCATCTCTCAAGCATATAACATGTCTCACTTGTATCCTTCACTGACTTAAGTAATGTATTATGGATGCGTGAAGGATATATTGTGAGGAAATGGTATTCTTTGCACACATAATACAACACCAAACAGAGTTGGAGCAACTGTATGGATAACAACATTGTACACACAACGTTCTTTCCCTTCTTGTGATTTCTTCCAACCCCCCCCCCCCCAAAACCCAAACCATCCTCTTCCCATTTCGGAGCACATTCCACACTCACCCAAAGCTATCTCAACAATCTTTCCATCTCTTACCACGGAGTCATGCCCCCTATGCAATGTCGTACAATATTGCCCAAAGAGAAAAGATTGTGCCACAGCGAAAAGTGTTGTTGACGGGGATGGGAAAATGGGTAAGAAAGAAGTAGGAAGAAAAAAAAGAAGAGTAGAATAGAGTATGAGAAGACATAAAATCTAACATAATACATGCACGACCGAAGAATAAGTGACACTTGAAGATCCTTCCCAGATACCAATGCTGATACTAAGGGATTGAATCGCATCGTAAAAGTCACGACGACGCAAGGGTCTTTTTCCTGAATTTATTTCAATGACACTTTATAGCATTTTCAGCTTTTCCTCTTTTTCCTCTCTTTCCCTTTTCTATGCTTTTCTCACACTCTTTTCTTCTTCTTCTTTTTTTGGCAAAGAAATGTCACCCCACAAAATCATCCTTACACATGCATCCCTCCTTTATACGAATTTCCCTCTCATCACACTCAAGGATACAATATACTGCTAGGAAATTGCACAAAAAAGTAATTGGCTTATACTGAATAAAGGAGCCATTATGTTAAAACATTATTAAATAAAATGAAATATATTTTTTTTATTATCGTTTTAGTACATGTCTTATTTTCCATTTGAAATTGATGTTGGTACTTCACTCAAGTTCCAAAATAAAAAAAAAGAATTAAAGTAATAGTAAAAAGTATAAGTACTAAATTTTAGTACAAGTACGATTCTGTTTCTAACTCAACTTTTGACCCTTTTAATTGACTTCAAATCTTCCCTAATGAGAAGAAAATAAATATTATTTGAACATTCTATCAATAGTTGCATGAAAAATAAATTTCTATTATAAAATGTTTTAGAACAGACATGTTCTAAATATTATAATAAACCATGAGTACTTTTTGAAATTTTTAAATATATCAATAAAAATGTAACAGCTTCGAAATGTAAAAGTTTGTTTAAATATTGATAGTGTCAAATCGGTCAAATGAACACCTCTTCGACAGGAAATCCCTATTGACATATTGACACAATTTTTTCAAAATGTTGAAATTAATTTAATGTATCCAATAAATTGTAAGTAATATGGCGTTTTTTCATTAATTTACGTCTTACGATAAGTGTTCAAGACACGGTAAATCGGATTGGTTAAAAACCATCCTTAAGTTCTAGAAATAAAGAAAAGCTTACTGTGCTATCACACTAGGATTTTTTCAATTGGTAAATTCAATTTAATTTTCAGATGAATGGTTCCTATGCGTTATTTTGCATTAAAAATCATTTGAATTGATATATTTTCGCTTGATTATTGATATAAACTAATATTTGGCCCACCAAAACATGTTTAAAAGTGATAAAATAGCATAACTGTGGTTGCTGAAATAAATTTGAATTCAGCAAATTAAAATGTTAAAATTGCTCATTAATTTCAATTTTATTGCAAACAAACAAGTAGCCTTTTGAACCAAATTGTTCTTATTAAATTTATTCACTATTTTAATTATTATTTGTGGCCAAAAAATAAAATAAATACAGTGATTAGTGATAAACTTGTAGGCGAATGAAGCTTCACTATCGAGAGTAATTTGCTGAGTTCACTCAGTAATTTATTGAGTGCAAATCGTAGTTTTGATGACTTCATACAGGTTTTCAACAAGACTGTATGAGAGTATCTTCATGAGCCCTCTTGCCTACAACTCTTTCTTCTGGCTTTGGGGATTCTTTTGCATAACAGATAAGTGACTTATAAGACATTTTAAGTACTATTACACATTTTCCGGAGTCATTCAAAATCAAAAATCTTGCGGCACTATTCAAAATTGAGCAAATTTCTTGCAAAATGTGTCCTGGCTGGGAGATTTTTCAAGTAAAGCCTAGAAATCTTATGATGCTCAATTGGCTCAATTGAATTTAAAATTTAATTGTGATTATCTTAGTGTGATAGCACCGTTACGAACAGGGGGTGTCAAAGTCACCCTCACTTATACGAGTTTCAGGCCTAAGGCTTAGCCAAATGGCTTAACTGCTCTAATTTCTTATCAATTACGATTCTTTGGAAAAATTTAACTTAGGATTGGATTACTAAAGATGAATGACCTATTAGATTCTCAAAAAGCAGTGAGATTGCTCGTGATTTAGGATTTTGAGAACTTCGGGAACTGGGCTAAATCTCTTATCTGAAGCCCGTATAAAATAGACAAAACAGTAATATTTTTGGTTATATAATATAAGCTTATTTAAGGAGTCTAAAGATTGCTCGTTATTTATTATTTTGAGAACTTCAGGAACTGGGCTAAATGGGGCTAAACCTCTAATCTAAAGACCGCTTTACGGTAGTAAACTCGTATAATTATTTCAGTAGCAGTGTAATTCTGAAATTTTCGAAACTTTCACGAAATTTTGGTAATTTAGATAATTATTTTTTGAAAAT